>NC_137877.1:9256846-9521846 GCF_963924005.1 Protomyctophum bolini | reverse complement strand
GAAAGAGGGAGGGAGAGAGAGAGAGAGGGAGGGAGGCCCCCCCCACCCCCACCCACTCTCCGTCTCTGACACATGTCGACCGCGCGGTGCGCCGCACCGTGCACCGCCTGCACGCTGGGGGCTCGCCCGACCGACCACGGCCACTGTGCTGCTGAGGCTGCTCACTGCGGCTTGCGCTGCCTGCCTGCCTGCCTGACTGCCTGCCTGCCTGCCTGCCAGCCCCCTCATTTCCATTTCAATTTCAGCCTCATGAATGCAAAAAATACTCCTCATGGCCGAAAATTAATAACCGCACCGCGCATGCATGGGGAAGTGGGCGCGAGGGGATGAGGGCTGGAGCGAAGCAAGAGATCGAGAAGGGAGAGAGAATACAGAGAGAGAGAGAGAGCCGGGGTCTTTTTCCCCAGCCCTTTTGTTCCTGCAAAAGTGCCCCCTTATTTTTATTCCACCTCTCTGTCTTTCACCAGGATTCTCCAATGAATGGCATTACAGACAATGCCATATCCAGAGTGACACAAATTTATTTCGGTTGCTAGCGACCATAGTGTATTTCCACCGAACCAGGGGCGATTTGTCTGGGGACAATTTGGTTTCCATAAAGGATTTAAATGGTTTCTGCGGAGATAGTGGGGTGAAATTTAATTTGTTTCTCATTTACTACAGCAGGTATGAAAAGGAGAAAAATTGGACGGCTGATGGGCTAAAAATTGGTGCTGTCCCTCTGCTGTATTCCCAAAGGGCCGAGGCCCTGCATCATATAGATTGAGTTCAACCCCCCCCCCCCCGCACACCCGCCTCCCAACCACAAGCCAAGCTTGCACCACACACACGCACACGCACGCTCACACGCATATGCACATGTGCACTGCACACCCACAAACAAAGATGTAAACACATGCACACACAAACACATGCACATATATGAGTACAGACACACACGGCCACGCTTGCGAGCGCACACACACATTCTCTTGCATTCACACAGACAGACACAGTCACAAATACAAGACATGCATGCGCAATCACTAGTGCACATGCGCAGAGACAGACGAGCGGGTGCTCACACACACACACACACACACACACACACACACACACACACACACACACACACACACACACACACACACACACACACACACACACACACACACACACACACACACACACACACACACACAAGTGTCCGCGCACATGGGGGGGAGGAGGGGGGGTGGCGTACATGGGCACGCGCGCATGCACAACCCCCTCCTCTGCCTGCCTGGAGAGAGAGAGAGAGAGTGGTAACCTTAAACCAACTTAAACAGTAACCTTTGGGGAGGCTGCCAATCACTCCTAAAACAACGTTTCCATCGATCGGCCCTGTCCGCGTGATTTATGGCCTCATTTTACACTAATTGAGAATTAGAGGGCGGATTAGCGGGCCTCAACACTTCGGCCTGATATGCACTCTGAGCAGTGTAATCTGTCACACCGGGATGTCCAACACTCTGCTACTCACAAAGGAGGAGGAGGAGGGGGGAGCGAGAGGAGAGGAGTGGGGCGGGGCGGGGGAGGGAGGGACTGTGTGGGGTTGGGGGTCCTTTCTAATTGAATTTCCAGATAACACGGAAATTAATTTGACACCGCCGGTGAAATTTGAATACAGCTCTGCTGCTGCGGTCGGTCTGCCGCTCCCCCATTGTGATGTGCATGTGTTGCTTCTCTCTCTCTCGCTGTCATTCTCTCTCTCTCTCTCTCTCTCCCTCTAACTCATTCTCTCTCTTTCTCTCTCTCTCTCTCTCTCTCTCCCTCTAACTCATTCTCTCTCTTTCTCTCTCTCTCTCTCTCTCTCTCTCTCTCTCTCTCTCTCTCTCTAACTCATTCTCTCTCTTTCTCTCTCTCTCTGCAGTGCCTGGCAAACACTATTGATCCAAATCACTTTGAGTTGAGGGTCGTCTGAAGCATGGAATGCCTAAATCTTATTTGCGCTCATATGAGGACAGTTCATCTGCTGCTATCTTGGGGCCAGATAAAGAATATTACCTTTCATTTTGTTTGACTGCGTTCAGATGAAGTTTTTTTTTTTCTTCTTTTTTTGCTGTGTGTGTGTGTGTGTGTGTGGGGAATCTCCTTTCCCAAGGCAGCCGAATGCATGCATGCAGGCGAATGCCCGGAGTCAACAGTTGGAATTGAATTAGGGCCCCGGCTCGCCTGGTCCATTGTCTGGGTAATTTGTCGTATAAGTGGCAAAATGAAAGCACTCTCCACGGTTCTCTGAGCACCTGCTGTTGTGTCACTCATCACTGCAGATACACAGAGACAGAGAGAGACAGTGATAGCAGACTGATAGAGAGAGTGAGAGAGAAACAGAGGAGAGAGAGAGTGAGTGAGGGAGAGTCTCCACTTACTGTAAGCCCACATACTTGTCGTATAATGAATAGGGAAAATAGCCAATCTATAACCTCACAACGCGGTGTTGCAATGTGATATGTGAGCTTGTAGATCAGCAATTTCGTTGCTATTTATATACGTTTTTGAACATTTTCACATATGATGGTATAGGCTACCCACAATATGCTATTGTGGAAAGTATATAGTTAAAATGCTACAAAATATTTACTTGTACATTTCTCATTAGTATCAATTGCATAGTAAAATCCTTAGAGTTAATTTAGTGAGTGGAATGAGAAAAAAAATTTACATTTGAAGGGAATGATCTCAACTTGAAATACACCAACAGAATGCATGCGTAGACTTGTACTACATCTGTTAACATTCCATCAGTACTATTCATAGAGACAGCTGTTATCAGACGCCTTGATAAAATGACATGATCCGATGTTGTTTTGTTGTACAGCGAGAAGCACTTCCACTACTGTTCATGAACCGATCCGAAAGCGGCGAGCTTCTATTGTGTGGGAGTTGGCTTTGCACGAGGGCTCTTTAGCGCGCTAAGAGATGCATTTATCTGCTTAATGAACTTTGGACACTAGCTAACTTAATCCCTGTAATGCCTGCGAGAGTCAATTAGCGCGGCTAGATTCAGTGTGGTATTTATCTGATAGAGCAACCACGCACATACCCACCCACCCACCACCACCACAAGGCCCTCAACCTATTGACCGACTTCGTCTTATCTCCACTAATGGGGACCATGGGGCCCATCATCGACTCAAGTACATCTTCCTTTTAAAATACACTTTATTTTTTCTTTCTTTATTTTTATTTTTTTGTAAGTCTGTGGGGAAATTGGAAAATTGAGTAGCTGTTGATTTGTGCCACTAATACCCGTCTAAAAGAGATGATGGCTGATGAGTTAATTTCAGGTTCATGATGATCACGCAGGCGTGTTAACCTGTGTTCCCCCTCTGTGGTCTGTGGAGATATCAGCGGCGTTAACAACACAGGTGACAGCATATTACAAGGCCTGTAACTGATACCTTTGGGATGTTCATCTCCCCCATGACAAGGTCTCCTATCTGGAGCGCCAACCTGTGTAGAGAATAATAAATGATATGACATGATAAGGCCGGGCTGTTGGCAGCCACGGTCACGGTCTACATTACCCTCCTTGTCTCTCTGGGGACAAGCGCGCGCGCGTGTGTGTGTGTGTGTGTGTGTCTGTGTATATGTGCGTGTTTGTGTGTGATGTGTATATACGTGCATGTGTGCGTGTGTGTGTCGGCGTGTTTGTGCGTGACGTGTAGGCGTGCATGTGTGTGAGTGTTTATACACATACATGCGTGCGTGTATATGTGTTGGTATTCATATGTATACACTCTAAAATACTGTGTTTTAAATTTAACACAGCGTACACGTTCTGAGAGAGAAATTAATGAGGACTTTACTTCATCCATGTAGTTATGTGTACTATATATGTGCGTGCATGCGCATGTTGTATACGGACACCTCTATAGCTTAATGTCTATGAGCGTGCACGCTGTACTGCGCGAGCAGCATGCAGGCGTTCTAAATCACTATCGAACACTAACTTGTCCTTTTAACCACAACAACAACAACAGCGGCGGTGGCCATTGTTTATATAGTTTCAGGTGGCATACTACACCCGTATACGGCCGGTTACACAGAGGTCTCTATCTGCCTTGCTTCCTCATCTCTCATTCAGACCCATGGGGACGGGAGGGGTGGGGGGGGGGATGGGTGACTAAGAGGGGGAGGGACCCGAGTGGGGGTGGGTGGGTGGATAACTGAGAGGCTGATGGAGAATAGGTGACAGGTTGGAATGGGCCATCAATAGATCCATCGGGCGGGTAATTTGGTAGCGCGCTTAACATACATCAGTGGAGTCACAGGAGCTGGTATCTGTCTTGTCGTGGAATCACAGTAAATAACGCTTAAAGACGGTGTCAGGCCTGACCCGGCCGACCCCCCCCTCCTGGAGCGGAGGGGAGCAGGCAGTGCAGGGGCTGCATGCGCACAGATGGGAAAGGATTAACACACACGCGCGCACACACACACACACACACACACACACACACACACACACACACACACACACACACACACACACACACACACACACACACACACACACACACACACAATGGCAAAGAAACAACAATGCACTCGCTCACACTCACGCAAGTGCCAATGCGCGCACGCACGCGTGTCCCCCCCCCCCCCCATCTCTCTCTCCAAGACGTTGACGCCTTACAAATCAGTTTGCATTCTCTGTGAATGAAACAAGTGTTGTGATTGGTCGGAAAAAAATCGTATCCGGGGGAAATACATCTGAGGGATGTTCCGGTCCGAACCGTCTCTGCCGTAGGTTGTGACCAGGCTTTTCTCTTCGCAGATGAGTAAGGCCTCACTCACACCTTTCGATCTAGCATACAACATTGATGCATGCTACATGTAGATGTATAAGCAAGATGTACAAGTGTCATGGCCGCCCCAATGCATTTCCAATGGAAGTCACATGGTTTGATAAACATTTTTGACTACAAGCTGTTGTATGGCTTTCGGCTGTGTTTAAACTGCCCCCCTCCCCGTCATACAACACAAATGTTGTGTCAAACCATGTGACTCCCATTGGAAATGCATTGGGGCAAGATTTATCACACCCTTTGTATACAACAAGCATACATCAGTCTGTTGCGAAGGTGTGAGTGAGGCCTAAGGTTGGGACACAAACATTGCAATTTTAATATACTGTGTATAGGATAGGATCAGCGAGTCCTTTTCTTTTTCATCAAGTCTGCAAGCATAATGTGAGAGGGGAAAGTCTTAACTGAAAGAACAAACCTACTCAGCCGCAAGTTGACAAATTTGCTAGACACTCTTACAGAAAACAAATGCTGAAGGTGCTTTGAAAATTGTGTACAGCACCCCGAGGGCAGGCATACAGTATATGGGACTGTATCCCAGTGGAACGTGTCTGTCTTTACATGTACAGTATGTATGCGTGGATGCACCACTCGGTATGCACGTGTACAGTGCACACAGCAGAGGGGATATGACTGTAGAAGTTTAGCACCTTAGGCTAACCTCTGTCTCACTCACATCCCCTGCTAACTCATACACACAGTCTTATTGTTCCTCGTCATCTCGCATTTAGGGGTAATTCAATAGGTTAATGCACTAAAGTGGTGTACCCCTTTTAGACTAATATAGCCGCATTGTACTGGCGTATGACTTGCGTGAGAAAAGCCTAATTTGTATTTTGAAAATGTAAATGAAGATTATCTTTAACATTGTATAGGCATTTAGCAGATGCCTTTTTCAGGAGCGATTTACAATAAGTGCAATAGAGTACAGTACGCGCATTTCCCAGCTCTGGAACATTTGAAAAAGTGCAAAAGACATTCAGAAAGGTTCGCTCAGTAATGATGTAGCCAGGCTATACTGCTTGGTCAGTTTGATGGCCTGAATTGTTAATTAATATTTATTTTTGTTATAATAATGATGTAATTCATGTTAGCTCTGAAGTATTTGGTTTTGAATATATTTTGATTTTCCATTTAATAATTCACTGTATTATACGTATCGTATCGCTGTTGAAATGCATCACTTTACACCCCTACATTGTACCCGTTGTCATAGTGCCTGTTGGAGCCGCTGTCAGAGTACTTGGTGCGGTCCATATATGGGCATAAAAGGGACACAGACACGCAGACATTCAGATACCGAGATCTATTACATACTGTATATGGCCATGAAAGGGACACAGACGGACAGGGAGACACAGATCTATTACATACTGTATATGGCCATGAAAGGGACACAGACGGACAGAGAGACTTATAGATTCATAGATACTATAGGACGGCGTCGGCCTACACATAGGGCCATCCGTTTAATTAATATTGGCTATGTGGCGCAAATGTTATGCAGCGCTCGGCCAATCCGTGAAACAGGCGATTTGGGTTGACCAATCAGTGAAGCTGATGTTTATACAATCTCCTGCGCACACAGACACTTTGTGTGTTCTCCTTATGCCGACATTTACAGATCTTCGTCATGGTATTTTAATGGGGTCCCAGAAACCGTGCACGCTGTAAACTCAAAAATACATTTACAGGTATGCACACGGCATTCAGCAGAGAAGGTCCGCACGCACGCACACACACACACACACACACACACACACACACACACACACACACACACACACACACACACAGACCCTCACGGGGGAAAATAATGATGTACAAACAGAGAGACATCCAGACAGAGAGAGAAGAGGAATTACACACAGTAAAAATCCATAGTGTTCATTGACAGGTCTTTTTGATTACATTTATACACTCTTGGAGTTAAAATAACACTCAGGATTTACAGTGCATGCACGTTAGAGAGCTTTGATTCTCCGATGTGTTTCTCCAATACTATTAAACTTTGCTACGGTCCTCTTGGCCCTAATTCAATTAAAGCCAATTAGCTAGTCTAGGATCCACATAATACTAACACTGTTACACTGATGTAATTTGGCTTTCCACTTTAAGTGTGGTGTGTTGCTACCTTAATAAAAATTGTCAGTTAAAATGAAAGTACAGCTCGTGTAATTAAATTTAATTGGATCTTGTCACTTCCTATCCTGGCGGTGTTTTGATCCTTTGTCGAGTGTTTTTTGCTGCCGTAGTAGCAGCGCCTTTCGCTGCACACTGCGCTTTATTGCAATCTGTGGCCTCGACCCTGCGAGGCCCAAGCGCATCTATTCTAGACCTGGGCGAAGCTGAAGGCTGCTTTGAACCCTGAAAGACAGAACGGAACGCGAGCGCGTGAAGCCAGGATGAGAGTGAGGGAGGGAGAGGGTGGTGTGGGGGGGACATGTTAATTTGGCATGTTTATCATGTGTCTAGGAATGCTGTGGTGAAATGCCACGTTGTGTTTTTGGAAAAGGCTCTCTGTGCTGAAGCTATACTCTTTCTTCTCCTGGCTGTCATCTGTCTCTCTGTGCGATGCAGTTATGTAGGCAACTGTGTGTTTGATAATGGGTCATTAGACCAGCATTGTGTGAAGAGATTTTCAATTAGAGCCCCTGCATACAAGCATAGTTGGTGTATGTGGAAATGAATAACATTAGTAATTGCTGTGTTATTGTATATTTGGACCTTTAAACATTAACTCTGTAAATATATTTTGGGCAGATTTACTAACGTACATAAATGGTCATGGTCACAATGTTCTAATTCCCCTTGACGTTGGCGATATCACGCTTTATTTGCGCAGGAGATGTTAATCATAGCCAACGCCATTCTTCCTGCAACAGAGATAAGGGAAACCAAAGGTGGAATAGCTTTTTCCAGCGCGTTTGGTTTCGTTGGCCAGGTATTTGTGTTGCCAGAGGAATGAAAAATGTAAACGGAGTGGTCAGGACCGGCTCGGCAGCATTGGGGGTGACCCCTGAACCTCCGCACCAGGGAGAATATGGCAGAATTGAACATGCAGGCTTTGCTACCTTTAGGCAGCAGCGGCAAATCTTTATTCACTGAGAGCCGCTTGCTGCTAAAGCACATTCCCTTTCAATCCATTAGAGCCCCGGCCGCCGTCCCCCTTCCCCTTCATCACGAGGCGCACCCCTTAATTTGACAATGACAAAGAGGCACTTGCAGATTTTAAATTTCATAATTTTAATCTGTCAAGTCTGACATTTAATTAGTGGCTTCCTAACCTGTGTCCGCCTCACTCTCTGAAGGGCACCGTTTGTTTCCAAGAGCGCCAGCGCAATCTCTCAGTGGAGGAGAGGAGCAGAGTGGATTAATATATATGTACATTACCAGCTGCTGCAAAGACAATACACAGAGAGGGAGGCCATTAGGGCCTAATGCAGACAGATGAGGTTAATAATATTTGGGAAGTGTTGCTCTATTAAGCCTAGCACTGATTAAGACCTGAGTGGGATCCCCCCCCCTTCAAAAGGCGCTGATTGGGACCTGTGCAGCCTATTGTTCTGTTGCTCCCCACAAAGAGGAAGAGAGGGAGGTAGGAGTGGTGGGGGGGGGGAGTTGTAGCTGGGTGCAGGTGTGTTTGCGCATGTGTGTGTGTGTGTGTGTGTGTGTGTGTGTGTGTGTGCGTGTGTGTGTGTGCGCGCGCGCGTGTGTGCGTGTGTGTGTGCGTGTGCGTGTGTGTGAAGAATGCTCTCTGACTTTTTGTGTTCACGCTGACAATGACGATAGGCCTAATGAGAATCTTTACAGACCTGGACGGGGTTTATACAAAAAGTCCGACACCCACGGATAACTTCATTACAATAATGGAGCGAGCAGATGGAGACGTCTTTGAGATCTTTCAGGTTCTCTCCTCTCTTGAAGAAGCAGCCCTGATGATTGGTTTTAGTTCATGGCGGAAGTTCTCATCTTTTCTGTCGTCGCAGATGTCGCTTGCATGCTAACTTTGTTCAAGTACATTTTCCTCATTAGGTGACCGGCTTTTGAGGACAGGGGTGTTTCATCCCAGACACGCTCTATGGATGTAATGCAAAAACGGTGCCTCTCCTTTAACACACTATTTCACACAGGCCACTCCGGCAAAGCTGCTATTGATTTGAAAATCAATAGATAGTGAGGGGAGATGGGGAGGAAATAGCTGGGGATTGGGCTGACCAGCGAGGTGCAGCAGGTGTGTGTGTGTGTGTGTGTGTGTGTGTGTGTGTGTGTGTGTGTGTGTGTGCGCGCGTGCGTGCATTGGAGAGAGAGAGAGAGAGATACATGCCCCTATAATGATACATGAAGGTATCATTATACTGTATCATCAATATAATTTATAATGGAATATAATTGATTACCACAGTTTGAATGTTGGAGCTTATGTTTTTTTTGTATGTTGTATGTATGTATGTATATGTCTTGTTCCTTATTGCCAGCACTGATAACTGGCTACCCTATAGTCAATCCTACACAATTGCTGTTGCTTGTGTTCAATAGCTTGGTATACGGTAATTCCTTTTCAGAGAGAGAGAGAGAGAGAGAGAGATACAGTACAACAGTACACTGTATCCAGCATTCACAAGAGCACAGGGCCTACTAGTGGTAGGTTGAAGTCTCTTCAGCTGGGAGGAATATAGATGACTGCCAAGGAAAGGAAGTGCAATAGACTGGAGAGAGAGAGAGAGAGAGAGAGAGAGAGAGAGAGAGAGAGAGAGAGAGAGAGAGAGAGGAATGGTGTCCACATGTTCACCAAGGCACCGAGACATAAACAGAGCAGTCTGTCTCTCACTGTGGACTTGGAGAGCTCTCTCTCTCTCTCTCTCTCTCTCTCTCTCCACAGGGAGGAGAGATAATAGTGAGAAAGATAGACCCACCTGTTTAACTCCTACAAATCATGTGTGTTTGTGAGTGCGTTCATGCGCGCGCGCGCACAGGCGTGTGTGTGTGTGTGTGTGTGTGTGCCGGCACAACTGAGCAATGCATCTGCGCTGTGATCACACAGTGCACACACACACATGCATGAGCGCATGGTAGTGTGTAAATCACCCTCTTGGCCCTAACTGGTCACTGATAATGGGCTCATTTCCTGCGGAGGAGGTCCCTCAGTCTTTGGGGGCCTGCTGGGTCCTCGGGGGACTTCAGAGAGCGGCTGGCTGGCTGACCGACCGACCGACCGGCCAACCCACCGGTTGCCTCACTGTGTTCATTCACCAAGCCTTCCTATGGGAAAGTCATCTTGGCTGAGACTATATAGATATAGCCAGGATGACGTTTAGATTTCCTATGATGAGTGCTTTGGCCACTTTATAACCCTGGCATCCCTATATTAGGCATGCACCCCAATCCTCCCAGGAGAAAGGAAAAGAATTGTGGAGCAAATCTACAACATTGAGATTGGCTTTTTTTTTTTAGACATAGGGCAGGAGTGGCTAGTGTGCATGAGCAAGCAGTCACTGCAAGTGTGCAGTGTACGTCTGTGTATGTACCGTACCACACGTGTGTGTGTGTGCGTGGCCGCGCGCGCCAGTATTTGACTTGATTGCGACCATAGCAGCGAAGCACCCTTCCCTTGACAGTGCTCATAGAGAGAATTAGAGTGAGGTCGGGATAATCACATGAATAAAATGCAGCCGGTAGCTCATTACAAACCCTATTATCCATTAATTAACATTATTAAAACGTCTAATAGACCTCGGCTCTCCTCCCTAACCCCCCTGTCTCGTTTCAACTAGGTCCCTTGCTCTTCGGTCCCTCCCGTGTCTAAACATGAAAAGAATAGCACATCAAACGAGGCCTGGTTTCAATGTGTTGGGGATTTGCAGGTGTAGAATCACGCTGCGCAGGGGAGCTATCTGCCAGTCGGCCATGCCACGTTATAACCACCCCCCCAACCCCTCGGCCCGTGACACGCGCCGCTCGTCCGCACTGTAACAAACCCCTCATTAGGAAGTGGAGAGAAAGACATGGGTTGGTGCGCTCCCTAATTAGGTCCCCATCTGAAACCGCTTCCCCCTCCTTCACCCCTTCATCACTGGAAAAAAAAGTCTGAAGAAAGCAGTCGTTTATGTGAGGAAGTTTGATCAGCTCTGTATGGGAGTGATATACGAAGAGAGACAAGTAAAGGGGAATGTTTTCATGTAATGATTTGATGATGCAGAAATAGGCCGTGTTATTTCAGTGTGCCAACATGTTTTGTCATAAGCAGTGGTATAATAGCGATCAACAAGTGAAAATGTTTGAAAATCTTCACGTATAAAGACTTGCAGCAACGAGTATAGTACCGTACCATGATTTCCTGTCAGTATCTAAACATTTTGAGTCCAATTTGTCAATTTTTCAATGCACAATACATTCTATCTGCAATTATGTCATGCACAGTTTTTCCTGTTTATTCTTCATATTTTCTGCTTCTTTGGTCCTTTATTCATATTCATGCAAGAACTCAAGCAAAGTGCACATTAATATAATTAGTGTGGCGACCAATATTCAAGAAAGAAAATAATGTCTATCAAAAAAGGTCTTAATTGTGTTTTGTGTGAACCAGATATACTTGCATTACTGATGCATAATGTATGTGCAAGTAACCCGGCATGGAAATGTGTAATTTCACCCCCTGAAATGTAATGATTATCATGCATATTCAAATGTCCAAACAATACACCTTAGTTAAACATTAATATCGTAATTTTGGATACAATCGGTTTAATGTTGTGTACTGTTCCTCATTTTGCTCTCATTATTTTCAAATAAACAGAGGAATGCGTGTGAAAGAACGAGAGCTGATGAATGATGAATATGTAGAAACTCTTGGAGATATTGGTGGGGCGTAAACTACATCCTCTGATTACTTTTTGTAGTAGTAAATAGTTGACGTTCCAGTCGCACTGTAACCTCAAACAAGATTTCATGGGGAACACAATATCCCTGCCATTAGGAGGCTCTTTTATCATTGTGAGAGGGACACTGGCTCCTTGTATCCTTTGGTGGAGTCTGCACATTAAATTACATTAATATTTCTATTTGTGGCACCACATTCCACATGTAACACAATACACCCCATGCATATTGTATAATGCTTAAAAACAAATATTTCCTCTTGGGATATTCGATATGATAATACAATCTTTAACTGAATTAATTTATGAAACGGAAAAAGTAGATATTCTTCTTTGTCGAGTAATTTGTCGGGATATTGCAAAATACATCATCTCCTTGGTCAGAGTGGCCTTGAAATTATTGGCCATATATCACTTTAAAGGCATCTCTCTTGCTCACCCTCTCTTCCAAATTCTCATTTTACTCTCTCTTCCTCTCTCTCTCTCTCTCCATCTCACACACACACACACACACACACACACACACACCGACTGAGTGATGGTTCCTGACAACTAAATCACAATATAGCGATGCCATTCTCCCATTTGGGTATAAAACCGGCATCCTTCATCCTCTTCTCTCCTATCCTCTCCTCTCCTCCCCCTGATTAAATCTGCCTCTCCTGTAGGATTATTAGGATTCTAATTCAATCTGAATTTCAGGAACTTGTTTGCTTGGTTACCTGTCACAGTGTATCAGCTTGTCATATTAGTGGTGATCGTTGGCTCCACCTAATCTGCTTTAAACAATTTCATTGGGTGCTGGTCTATAAATCATTCCGTAATGGGCCTGACACGCAACGGGCTTCGCTAGGTAAACAAATCAGCTTTGTTTTATGTTAGGCAGCAATGAACTTGGCTTTATCAACTTCCCATCGATTCACACACACCACAAGGTCAAAATCTCTCTGCCGGCTCATCAATGGAAGTATAGGAGGTCAGCACTCAGCAATTAGAATATGTATCGGGATAAAAGAAAGAAGAAGCCATCTTATCGCGCTAAACACGGCGCCTTTTCTCTGAAGCTCCGACTCATTTCTTATCAAAGTGAAGGCGTTTCAAAGTAAAAGCTGCCGTGGCATTGCTTCTTCATGGCAATTTGAAAGAGAAAATAAAATGAGGTTGTAAGTTTATTGACAAGGAAGTCCCCAGAGGCCCCTTGAAAACTCATTAACTTTCAAAACCTAATTCTAATGTGTTGATTAAAATATAAAGTTTTTATTGTGGATTTGTGGGTTTTCTTCTTTTTTTCCGTGTGTTGGTGTTTGCGGCTTTCCCAGGAATTGTAAAAGTTCACTCTGACCCGTTTAGAAAAGCTAAACAATTTTGAAATTATTTTAAATGAACCCAAACACAAAAGTTACTGGGGTTTGTTTTGCAACCAGATGGAAACCACATGTCATTCAGAATAATGCCGAAACCCACTGACGTTTTTCAACAGTCTCCAGACACTTCTTATTTTTTTACAAAGAAACAGTGATATTCACAATACAAACCTGCTGCAAAGGTTAATGTCAAATAAAATAGAAAAGGAAAATAGTTGAAAACACATTTAGTTTTGGTTTGGCACTGCAGTTAAAGTATTGTAACAAGGTTTTTTGCGTTTGGATGAAGTCAGTTCACAGCAGTGTGACTATTGGCTGTAGAAGGATGATGTATGGTCCAGTGCACATCAAAAGCCAAACACAAAGAGCACACAGCTATCCACATCTAGAGAGTTACTCTGCCCTGTCACATGGCATTTCATCCACACATCCCATAATGAAGTAATCTCACACTCTGTTTGAGGGCAAAACCAATGAGACGACATTGGCGATTGGCTAATTCATTATTTTGTGTATGATGATAGCGTATTTTGGTTTATTTGGTGCATCTATGTTTGGTGAGCAATATGTAATCCCCCCCCCCCCCCCATTCAAGTTTTTATCTGTTTATTGTGCTAATTCTATTTTATATGTGGCTTTTATACATTAACTAAAATGAAAATGTAGTTTTATAACATTAGAACATATAATTAAATCCAGCGAGTACAGGAAAGAAATAATATTTGCATACGAGTGGAAAATATTAAGAAATAAGGAGTGTAATTTAAGCAATGAGAGAAATATGTTTGCATTTGTTAAAAAAATGAAAAAAGAAGCATGTTCTCAATCTATAATTGCAGTTGCCTAATTCCCAAGGATGCAAGTAGAAAGACTAATTAACCATTCCTATTATTACTTCTCTCTTTCGAGAGCGAGAGAAAGAGCAGACTAGAACAAATGTGAGCGAGCTAACCCGTGCAGCATTGTGTCATGGGATTGTTTCACACCAATACATCTCCCTAATGCAGGCAATTTCCTGCAGCTTTGCACTCTAAGAAGGGATTTGACCTCCGTGGGCGACACTTTAAGGGAATTCTAATGTTTGTTTGCCAATAAAGAGGAATTAAGTACATGTCAGCTGGCAGGTAGAGGGAAGAATAAGAATGTGCTGTTCGCAGTTCACTGTTTAAGTATAAAAACATTAAACCTATAGGTCTCTGAAGCACGGCCAGAACGCATGAACGCACGCACGCACGCGCGGTCGCACGCGCACACACACTGCTGCTCTTGACATAAATGCATGCTGGAAGTGCCATGGGCTTGGGGCAGTGAACACCTTGTATATATTGGGCATAATATTCTAAATGCTGCACATATGAATGATGATCCAGTCTGTCAGTCAGGTTCGGAGCTGTGTTACGGAGTAGTGGTGTAGCTTAGATGGAATTCACTCTGCTAAGATGGTTTGTTGACAAGTCATCTGGGGTATAAGCACACAAATGTCAAAACCTGTGCATTGATGTTTTCAAGATCAGGCCATTAGTGTTGTGATATTTGTTGTGCAGTATTTGGAGGTAAACTTTTCACGCATGAAAACCACCCAAATCATGGCTGGCATGTGGAGGCTAATCTTTTCAATTACCTGCGCCTGTGTTTCTGAGTGTGAAAGGCTCTCATAGCCCCCTTATTCTGCCTCTCCACCCCCACTTCACCCAAGAAAGGGAAAAAGGGGGGGGGGGGGGTGGGGGGGGGGGGGGAACCACACACAAAAAAACAACTCTGTTGCTGTTGACAAGACCAGGTAAACAAGAAGGGGGAGAGAATTCATAAAACCCTCCAGAGGCCTTTGCATGGGAAGTCACAACACCAAACTCCTTTCACTGCTTTGCTGTGAAGCCATATTGGCTGCCTGTAATGCTCTGCTTAGGAGAGACTGACAGCAATTATACACTTATCTCTCGCTCTCTCACTCACAGTTGACAATCAGATTCACAACAGGGAAACACGTGAGGACAACTCAATGGGAAACTGCCAGCATGAACAGAATAGACCTCCCCATCTTCTCTCTCTCTCGGGCAATTGGTAACTTTGACAGATGTGCTATCATGACAGTTTAACAAATCAACCTAACACAGATTTGTGCTTAATGGTCGAATTTGAGTAATACCCCATCAATTATTAATCCTGTCGAAGGAGAAGTTGCGATACGGATGCACGTGGCACTCCGACCTGACAGTTACACGCTTGTGACTAAAAGGCTCAACCACCACCCCCCTCTGACTCGGATTCCATCGCTGATCTCAGGTCAGTGCTGGGCCTCTTGGACAGCATCGCTTATCGGTCTCTTGGCTGTAATGCAGGGCTATATAAAAGAAACCATCTTGCATTCTGTGCATGTTACATTTGCATATAGTCCTCTGTGTGCGCTAAGCCAGGTCGTTTGTGCCATTGTGTCGTATATTCTGTGCAGTCTGTGCAATCTCAGGGACGTTTCCTATGGCGCAACATTTTGGTTGCAGAGTCCTTAGAGGACCATGAAAGCCAGTGCGAGAAAGATATATATATGTTGAACTGAGAAAATATGCAGGAGTATAGTGACTCACTGAGCGCTTATTTCCGTCTTGAAGGAATGGAAATAAGATCTAACGACGGAGGTGCGCATCTTGTTTCCCTCCTCTCTCCTGTCTTCTTTTCCTCGTCCCCTCCCCTCCCCTCCCGTCCCCTCCCCTCCCCTCCCCTCGGTGGTCAGCGTGAGGATCACGAGGTGAAGCAGAATGAGAGTGGTACACAGATTACTCTCTGTCTCCCTCCATTCTCCTCTCACCGTGGCTGACAGGGCCTGTCTGGCCTAACCTGGGTGGAAAGTGACTCTAATTGTCATCTCCACAGACAAGGGCTCTGCAGCCATCCGGGAGACGCGGGCAAAATATACTAAGCTACTTTATCATATAGAGCGAGAGAGCCGAAACCCGCGACACACCTTATTGGCATAGACTTTTATGCAAAGATAGACTTTTTTTTTTTCTCTCCCTTTTTTTTTTTTGAGTTGGCAGGTCACGTCCGCTTGCTTAGCATGCATAAATAATGAAGCGAAGGCTTTTTAGGGTCCTGGCCGAGACGCGAGCATCTGACAGGTAGGGTTTGTGAGTTCAAGGGAATGTATATATTCGCTGCCTCATCTCCTGGACCCGGGCTGGTTATGGATGATTGTGTTAGCTAAGGGGCAGGGCTTTTTACCAAATGTTCGACGCTCAATAACATTAGTTTGAGTCTGCTTTTATGTCATCTTAACTGCCGATTGGACCAGTGCTCTCCTATAATGCAAGCTATCAGAAGCTGTGCCTTTTGTTTTATCGTAAAAAATGGGAGACATTTATGGCAAAGCGAAGGATAGATGAGTGCGGCTACTGTAAGACAAGGCCCCGTTCGACCCAAACGGCAAGCTCTTTTGTGTGGCTCTGATTTTAGTGGCTTTACAAAATGAAGTACATCTGCTCATTTGTTCACATTTATGAACCAGCCCTTTTGAAAAAGTTATATAGAGACAAAAATATATATATTAATTGTGCATGGCAATGGCAATAATGCTCAGTCTAGTGATACTTATAAAGTGATATTTATGTCTATACTAACCATGTGGCGTTGGGTCAAGCTCCATTTCTATACTCAAACAAAAAGAACACCTCTTGACTATACTAGCTTTGTTTCTCTTCCTTTTTTACTATGGATTTCAGCTGCTGCCCCCCCCCCCCCCCAAAGGTGAAATTACCCTGCTTTTGTATGAGGTACACACACAGCTCTTTGAATGCAGCCCGCGAACGCCTGTGGGCCTATAAATGTGTTCTGAGCGGGGAAAGAGAAAGTTAAGCTGTCCTATTGAATTGATTGAACATTCATGAAACTAAAGCGTGCCCTCCCTCCCTCCCCACCCACCCACCCCCTCACATGTGGAAATGACTTCCAGACATCTCCAAAGCCCTTTGCATGGAACGCAGCCGTGAGGATCCCTACCTTAACCGTCAGGTGCTGAGCTATTGCCCTGCAGGCACAGTTCAATTGTTAAATCTCCCATGAATAGAGCAGGAAGGCTCACTTTATCACTATACATGCATGTTTTTGGCTTTGCTGAAATTATTGCACAATTATTGCACAGATTATCTTCTTTTTCTGATTATATTTTTTTTTAAATTTTACTACATTTTGGATGAATGGAAGGAGGATCATTTTTTGTTAGATGTGAGAAACTGGCGTTTTCTCTTTCTTATTATTCTACGCAGTACAATCTTGGGTATTATTATTAATTCATGGATACTCCGCTGTGTTGCTGTGTACTGTACGTGCCCTTTTTGGTAATTAAAGGAACGTTGCACAGACGTTGTATAAAGTGCTATTTCCATTGACTTTGCTCAACGTTTATAGCACCTCCTTCATTGCCGTCTTGTGTATCTCATCAAAAGGTCTTATATTACTCGTGTCTGCTGGTGTGCTTAAACGGAATGAATTCCAAGATGTCCTCATAGTCTGTCTGACAGGCTGGCTGGCTGTGCATTGTCAAAGTTCAAAGAGAGCAATATTGAAAGTCATTTTCAATGTAAGAGGTCTACGAGTCAAACAATCTCTGCAAGGAGCCCCCTGATCAAAACCCATGAAGGGAGATCGATACAAGCCAAAGAAGCCCTATGAGTCAGCCACGGCAATGGATTTCACCCAATACTACTTCATTCTTCTGTCGTACGAGTCAGAAAACTGTGTGTGTGTGTGTGTGTGTGTGTGTTATTCCTATATTTCATTCAGCCTGTGTGTGCACGAGAGAGCGCGCACGTGTGGCGTGGCGTGCGTGCGTGGTTGTGTGCGTGCGTGGTTGTGTGTGTGTGTGTGTGTGTATTTTTTATAACTTATATTCCCATATTCAGGCTTGTGTGGGTTATATTCTTGTATTCTATAGCCTGTGGCTAGAATATAGTGTCTTCTTATTCCTACAGTACATTTCAGCCTGTGTGTCATGTCGTGTGTGTGCTCTTATTCTTACAGTACAGTACAGTACATTGGTGCCGTGTGTGTGTGTGTGTGCGCGCGCGCATGTGTGCATGTGTGTTCATTCTCTCATGAGTGTGGTGTGAAGTAAAGTTTGTATGTCGGTCAGTGGCTACACACCTCGCTCCCACCAGCTACACTATACTGTATATACATCATGTCCATCCATTAAACCATCTGACATGTTCCAGTCACAGTTACAGCCACAACCACACAGAGGCAACAGCAACAACAGCCCATATAGCCCGGCCCCGGCCCGGCTCCGGCCAGCCCCAGACAGCCCAACGAGGGCCTAATCATTATTTGGCAGGGGTAACGAAAGCCGGTGTCAGGGTGAGCCACCTCAACATGCCGCTCCCCCCCCAGTCACATTTTAATCATCCACAATTAGTTTTTGTTTTAACCCATTCTGACCGGGAACACGTTTTGGTGTTAGCATCATGTTATGCTTTAGCTATTTAAAAATAGCAGATCTACAAGATCATAGCGCGCCACCGAGTGGCGCGCTACGAGCTTGTAGGTCTGCTATTTTGGAAAAATCGAAGAACGACTGACATTTTTAGAATCTGATCTCAGGTCAGAATGGGTTAATCAGACCAGTGTGTGTCCAGTGGAAACCTCGTATGAATCTGATCTCAGGTCAGAATGGGTTAATAACGCTCACAATTAAGGGTCCTCCGCGTTTGCATAATTCATGGCACCGCGGCGCTGATGTCAGAAATCAAATGCAACAAATTAGAAATAACAAGTTTGAGACAGTGTGATTCAATTAAGATCCGGGGGAAACATTGGGCCATGCATAATTGAGGGGCCAGAAAGGCAAGGCTCATGTCAGGCCTGTCAGCCCTGCTGCTGCTATTGGATTTGGCCTGTCACACACACTCAAATCAGCCCTGTAAAAAATTACACGTTACATTGATTTCTTGTTTTTATTTGTGAGTGCTTGTCCTGTGTGTGTGTGTGTGTGTGTGTGTGTGCGTGTGCATGTGCGTGTGTGTGCGTGCACGTGCACGCATCATTCCATTTTGATATGAGCGTGTGCATGTACGTATGGAGGCCTTCTCTGCTGAATGTGTGTGCATGTATTTTTTAGTTACAAGTGCGTGCGTGCGTGCGTGCACGCCTGCCTGTGCGCCTGCATGCAATGCGATGCATACAACAGTATATGTGTGCATGTGTATGTAGCTGTTCTCTGATGTGCTGCAGTGCCGCGTATAAGTGCTGGATATAAATCAGGTGTGGGAGCTATCCAGAGGTGATGGTTGTGGCCACATCTGGAGCTCCAGCTCCGCAGACGCTGAGTGGAGCTGAAGTGATCTGTGCACGGGCCAACTCCACCGGCCTAGCAACCCACACCGTCATTATGCATACGACTGCTATTGTTACGCTGCTATTAGGTTCATCAGTGCTAACACTCACATTCAACTCCGCCAGTTATTTTGCAAGCCACTTGCCAATACAGCATGTGTGCGCGCGCCTATACCTGTGTGTGTGTGTGTGTGTGTGTGTGTGTGTGTGTGTGTGTGTGTGTGTGTGTGCGTGTGTGCGCACGCGCGTGCACACACATCTGTGTCGTCTCTAGTCTGTGCATACTCCAGTGTTGTTGTGTAAAACTCCCTGGTTACTGCATGACTTGATTGAGTCTTTGAAGGCATCGAAACATCTTGTGGTGCCGAGATGCAGATGTGTTTGCTCACCGCGCTACACATCAGCTGCAATAACAAACAATATACTCAACACCTCACCAGAAGGGACCACCGAAACTCACCGCCCCCAATGAAACAAGTGCACGTTTTTCTTTTTAATATTAGAAAAACCCTGCCAAGGCCGGTGAGGGAAGTGTGCATGCGTTCATATACCCGTCAACATGGTGGGGGGGGGGGGGGGGGGGGGGGGGGGGGGGGGGGCGGCGTCGGCGGCGTCTCTGTTTACGGCGTCTCTGTTTACGGTTTTCAATTCTGCGTGAAGATAAGAGTTCACTTACGTTACAGTAGTGTATGACTGAGCTCTCAGGACACGTGTTCAAATAGTCTCTACAGTGTGTGACTGTGTGTGTGTGTGTGCGTGTGTGTATTGTGTGTGTGCCGTGCGTGCGTGTGTGTGTGCGTGTGTGTTTAAGTACGTGACTGAGTGATGAGAGAGGAGTGTGCATTAACTGCGCTGTGTTATGAAACACTTACAGCGTTTTAATTATCACGCCGTTTTCGGGGATTATTGAAAGCGGAGGAAATGGAGTAACTTCTTTACGAGTTTGGAACCCCCCCCTCTCCCCCCTCACCCCGTAATTCTTATTTAATTAAACAATCATAACCACATCTCGTAAAGCGCTCTGAGTTAATATGGTTTCTTAAGCAAACCCACATTAAGGAAGAGTGCCGCAGCAGCATCAACTGCATCCCTTTTCTCGGGGTGGGGACTGTCGCACGCTGAGGGAGACCTGTGGCTAACGTGACGCCTGCAATATCCAATCTGTCACGTATATCCTCGGGATTAGGAGTGTGTCAGTGAACTCGCACCTCATTTAGCGCCGTCAATATTGCCCTTGCACGGAAATGTTGGAAATGAAAACCTGCAAGAAACACGACAAACGCCACAGTGATTCTTGATGTGGGTCTTTTGTTGGACGGGTCGCTGTTTCTTGGATGGAAACGTTTGTTATAGAGAACCACCGTAGTATATACGGAGCCACACGACGCCTTCGGAGGCAGTAATTTATGACTGAATAATCACTAATGACTGAGGACCGATAGCTCCCTGAAGCGTCATCACCATCTCTCCTGTGACTGGTTAATTGTAGCCAGACACGCTAACCTCCCAGTGGCCTGTGTCCTGACTTTAACCCTGAGGCTTCTCTCTGTTTCTACCTCTTTTTTTGGACTTTCTCTCATCGACCCCCCCCCCACTTCTCTCGCCATCTCTATACTGTTTTTATCAGCTTCTCACTATTTTCTAAATTGGCACCCTCTCTCTCCCTCCCTCCATCCCCCTCTCGGCTATGGCAACATATGGGAAACTTTTTCAGGCTGATTGCTGCAATCTGATTAAGGGAAGTTATGTGTCTGCCATTTATCGCTGCTCTTGTGAACCGGCTAGCAGCTGTGACGCTAAGGCTCTCAATCGAGCCCCCCTCTCTTTTCCCCCCTCCCCTGCCTGTTCTTGGTCCAAACGTAGCCATTAGATCCTGTTCAGATTCCTCAGATTGTTCTAACTGCCAAGGCTGCACAATGAATCAAAAACCAATGGCAGGCAGACAGATCTCTCCATGCTTGTTCAGTTCAAAATGGTGTTGTGCCCGCACTTATATAGAGTGGCCACAGTCGTGATGTAAGTTGATTCTCAGTGTGAGAAAAAAAACGTGTTAAGTAGTTTGGAGCGGGTGGTTACAGTGGTAAAATAAATGGCAGAAAATAAAACAGCCCTTTCCTCTGATAAGGTATTTTCTCTCCCCCCATGTTGTAGTTGGGTTCAACAAAAGGGAGACTTTAGGAGCTGGGTGGGGAGGGGTGGGGGTTGCAGGGGCATGGGGGGGGGGGGAGGCGGGGGATTAGACCACTTAGCCATCTCCAGACAAGGGAGAGAAATGATCCTTGTGGCCTTTTGGGTTATCTAATCTTGTTTGCATTTCCTTTCAACATCATGAAAGAGAAATCTAATAGGGCCCTGATTGTGTTTGTTTGGTGAAATTTTCATTCGGTCTGCTCATGTGGCAATGCAAAACCCCCCTCACCAGGTTTGCTCGTGTGTGTGTGTGTGTGTGTGTGTGTGTGTGTGTGTGTGTGTGTGTGTGTGTGTGTGTGCTAGCTTGTGCACCCACCAGAAAGTATGGCGTGCGTGCGTGCGACCGTGCGTGCGTGTGGAAATTGATTGCAGAGATGACATTAATAAAGCACCAAAGAATTGAAGACTATATACACACAATGCCAGAAAGGAAACTGAATTAATATTGCAATATCATCACTACTCTCTCTCTCCCTCTCTGACATGTGAACCGCTTGGTTCACATGTCTTTGAGTGATTGACACGAGGAAAAAGAAAGATGAGACTCACAACAAAAGAGACGGGGAACGGTTTTGACATGAGGGGTGTCAATGCCCCGATTGATCAGCAACACTTGACGCGTTCTCAGACCCTGGAAGGTGGAGTCGGGAGTCGGCAGGCACTGAAGGTCACTGCGCTGCTGTCACTGCCCCGTCCAATCTCATTACGCATCACGCTGTCAGAGTAGCTGCCCCACTAGCGCATGTGACAG
This sequence comes from Protomyctophum bolini, assembly GCF_963924005.1. Lineage (NCBI taxonomy): Eukaryota > Metazoa > Chordata > Actinopteri > Myctophiformes > Myctophidae > Protomyctophum > Protomyctophum bolini. The sequence continues at coordinate 9,499,513 of NC_137877.1, read as the reverse complement.
ACAGCTGTCAATCACTGGCCTTTCTATTGTTTCAGTCAGTCTTGACATCCAAGAAGGGGGTATACCTGTGAGATTTTATTCCAATGTGTGTCTTAAATTAAAAAAAATAAGTCAAGCTTTATCTTTGGTATCAGACCCTTTGCTCGCTTAATGAAGATAAATGAGTGCATTTTGTTGGCCCTCCCTACCCAACAACAAAAAAAATATCCCTATACATTTAATGTTTTTTGGGCCCTGAAATGGTTTTAATTGCCCCAACGCTGGCAATATCAACGAACTGATTTATAGCTATAAGCGTCGCTCAGAGGAGGTGTTTGTGCCGTTTGCCAATGGGGCTCTTTGTGTCGGTGACCAGGGGAGAGGACGGAGAGGTGATTTGGGCAGACAGCAGGCCTGCTTCTCCTCAGCGCAAACCTCCAGGAGGCAGCCCATTAACGGAGGTGACAGGGAAAAGCGGCGGCGATCGCTTTGATTCTGATTTACGCCCGCGCCGGCGAAGCCAAACAAATTACGGCAACAAAATAATACACGCGGGGAAATAAATCACAGTGTAATGGCGAGGTCCTTGCATGACAGTCAGATGTGTGAAAGCTGTTGGTGGCTTGCGGACATCTAGAGAGGAGAGGATGGCAGGATTATGAGGTGAAGTTGGGAACTATATAGGCAGGGTATCTTCAGCCATGGTAATGAGGTGAAGGTCTTTCTGTTTGTGTCTATACACTAGGAACATGTTGTTATTCAAGTTGCATGCAGCTGATAATTATCAGACAAAAGGGTAAAATTCACTAGCTATAGGATTGGAGCAGATTAAGTAGAATTATTGCTCTCTATTGGTAGGATATTTCTTGCCCCTGGATACAACTATTTTTAAAATCATTTCAGAGATATTACGTTAACATGCAGGTAACATTGAAAATGATCATACAGTACAGTGTTAATTTAGTTGACTATGACTAAGATTTTATTCAAAAGAATAACACTGATACAGTAAAACTATATTGTATTAACTGTATTATTGGGGTTCAAATTCAATTTATGTATCTTTTTCTGGGATGAAAACTTGAACTATACTGCAGAAACAAAAAACCTGCAATGCAAATTACACACATTTCCACTAATTAAGACGTTCTGTTTCCCTCTCTTAGAGCAGTGGTAATAAAAGTGGGGTCAAGGGACTCCCAGGGGTCCTTGGGGGGGTTTCCAAGGGGTACCCATAGTAGTTTAACGTCCCTATAATTCAACTGAAATTAGTGGAATACAAATATTCTAACAATCACCACCATATCGCCAATATATACAGTACTGTATTAATGCATTTTCAATGTACATTTTAGACATTTGTTTCAGACGAAAACGCATAATCACATCAGGGACTGTAGGACATAACAATTTGAAATGAGGACCTAATGGCTTAACGAATTGTGACCTGTCAGGGGACAGGGAAGTTTGATAAAACTAGTTTTAAAATGAGGGCTTTTTCTATCTTCTAGACTCGAGTGAGGTGTGTGACCGCCGGGTATACTGCCTATGGAGGTGATCGCTATAACCTTAGTGTAGGCCTACATCTGACCTGCTGATAGACTGCTGCTGCTCAGCTCTCTCAGTCTGCTGCTAAATGAAGCGTTTCAGAGCGGAGTGGGCTTCGCTGCGTGCGTTTGCGGTCCCACGGTGGATTCCAGATGACAGCACTAATGGATGATCCTGTGATGCAATCATCTCCATCCCGTGCTGCCTTGTTCAGCACAGATGGGCTGCATTTCCCATTCAGACCTCTGAGGACGCCGGAGCGCTCCGTGATGCAGCAGGACGACATGCAAAAGTCATTACGTGCCGTTATGCATACACAGGCCTGCTGGAGATCCACAGTGATTACATAATTCCATTTGATTCCGCAGGAAATTAGGCCCTCCCAAATACTTTCCTACAATCAGACATGACAGTTGGTCTTCTAGAAGGTGCAGAGTATGTGAGATTATCTGCACATCTCAGCTGTGTGAGTATTTGTGCGTGCGTGCGTGCGTGCGTGCGTGCGTGCATATTCATTGCTATGGGGAGACAGCTCGCTGGAAGAGTGCTGGGTTACAACAATGTTCTTTGTCAATCTGCACTCTAACAACTGTGTAAGCAAAATGAGCCATGACAACGCAGGGACGCAGCGGGCCACCACACTAATGGGGTCCTGAGATTTATAAATCTAATCCGTTATTGTTTATTATTATTATCCCTGAAGCTTGCCTTCCATGACACTTCAGAGCGTATATGCTTATGCATGCTCGCAGATCCAAGGGGGGGGGGGGGGCAGCTCCTCCAGAGAGCTCCAGACTTCAGAAGGTCCTCTTCACCCCATACTCCTGCAGCACCTCCTACAGAACCTCCCGGGGGACCCGGTCATATATGCATTCTCCAAGTCCACAAAACACCATGTAGACCGGAATGGATATGCATACTCCCACAGGCCTTCTCCAGGATCCCTGCAAGAGTATATAGATCTGGTCAGTTGTTCCACATTGCTCCTCCTGAATCTGACGTCTCCAAGGACCATGGCCTCATGGTGGTGGAGAGGGTTGTGTGCCCTCATGAACCCGGAAGCAGCTGCTCCTGGTAGAGGGTCTCCCATGGCAAAGTGGTCTTGGGGAAAGGGGCCAGACAAAGCATGGTCCAAAAGCACCCATGGAAGAACAAGAGAGAAGAGATGCGACCCGGCCCGGCCCGGCCCCCCCCTCTGGAGCCAGGCCCGGAGCACCTGGTGGCCCGGGCTTAACCCGGGAGCCCGGCCGTGCCGTAGAAGCAGCGTGGGCACATCTTCTCGGCCGCGTGGGCCCGCCACCACGCGGCAGGAAGCAGTGGGGTCGGCTGTGCTGCCAGACGGCTGGCAGTGACATTAGAAGTTTCCACTATACATCTCGGATCCAAATATCCACTACATTTATTTGAAAACTTTAGTTAGCCTTCTAATTACTTTATAATAATAATAATAATAATAACTTTATTTATATAGCACTTTTCTGGACAAAGTCACAACGTGCTGTACAACGAATTCACAAAAATGCAGGAAAATCGAACACAATTAAATAGATGCAGCATAGCAAATCAACAACTTGATCATTATTACAAACACATACATTGACCAACAGCCCTATATACATTTTGGTCATTTTGGCCAATGCATTTTGAGCTTGTAGATCTGCAGTCATTCTGCATAATGAGTACTTTTACTTTTGGCACTTTAAGTACATTTTTATGCCAATTTGTACTTTTCTACTTTTACTCAAGTAAATTGTGAATTCCGGACGTTTACTTGTAACAGAGTATTTCCACATACTTTTACTTAAGCAACAAATGTGAGTACTTTTTCCCACCACAGTGGAGAGCTGTATCTAATCCGTATACCTGCACAGATAATAATAATTAAAACTAATTAGCAGCAGTGTTCTCTCCTGTCATCGGCGGGGCTACATAGACACCTGTGCCCGCTTGCCTCCCAGGCAGGCTCACTGGTAGCCAGCTTGTCGGCCCCTGAGCCTGCCGTCCCCTGAGGGCCAGGGTAATAGAATCCCAGGCTTATATACAGACATCTACACAAAGGACAGCAGTGCGTTGGCAGGTGGCCTCAGTGTAGATAAGTGTGTTTTCTGTTTGAGGAGGGGGTAGGGGGGGTGTAGGAGGGGGTGGACCCGATGGAAGAAAGACTGCTCACTTACAGGGCCTCCGCTGCGCTCCTCAGGGGCACACAGAGATGATGCCTCACACCACGCCAGACACAGAGAGGGAGGCAGGACTCAAAGGGGTGTATAGGCTACAATAAACACGCACGCACGCATGCACGCACGCACACACACACACACACACACACACACACACACACACACACACACACACACACACACACACACACACACACACACACACACACACACACACACACACACACACACACACACACACACACACACACACGCATATAGTTTAGGGGCCACCAACTGGCTTCCTTATACACACCCCTCCCTTTCTGCATGCTCTGGTGCAAGTTAAAAAGGGCCTCACTCAAGGCTAAAGTAAACACCTATCACAACACAATGGCATCATTAATGGGCACATGTCAACTGCTCCTTTAAGCCCTGCATGACGACACCCCCCGCCCCTCCCCCCCCTCACATCTTCTTTCAGTCTGTCCATCTTCCAGCCTGTCACTCCTCCCTTCACGCACGCACGCACACACGCACGCACACAGACACACACATATCTCTCATTCCAACCCAGCCTCTCACTGAACACACACAGCATTTGCTTCAAGACTCAGAGACCGGCTGCATGCAAAGACACACAAACAACACATAGGGCGGGCATTTATGATATTTGTATAATCCGCCGAAGTGAAAATTACACGCCATTTAGATGAAAGGCAATTAGACAATTACGGCTAATGAGGGCAATCCTTTTCTTTCACCCCAGAACGTCCGCAGACTAATTATCAAATTAAAGAATGCTCCTATTTTCTGGCTGACCCTGCATGTGCTGTCGTTAAGAAGGAAAGGGGAGCGTTGGGAAAGGCAAACATGCGGCTCTGGTCTGCGGAGGCATGAGCGAGCGAGGAACAGGCAGGGCAGCGTTTAGAAAGTGATGGGTGTATTAATCACTGCCGAAGTTAAGACAGCTTTATGGTCTGCAGGCGTGCACTCACTCGCACACACACAAACACACACACACACACACACACACACACACACACACACACACACACACACACACACACACACACACACACACACACACACACACACACACACACACACACACACACACACAGACACACACACACACAGTGCGCTGCGCTGCCCGGTCTACTTGGCATGGTACGGGACCGTACACAGCGGTTCCTAAAAGGAAACATGGCCGTCGTACCCACAGGAAGGGGGACCTGCTCAGACGACTAGCAGACCCCGCTGGGGCAACTTCCTCTTCTGGGGGAGGGTAAAGGTCTCAGAGAAATCCACCTGACACATGACACTGAAAATGTGCAGACACGCGCACACGCACGCACACACACACACACACACACACGAGGATGTGGCCGTGCACTTATACTGTGGCATAGTGGTGGAGCCGTGGAGGGTTGATCCCTCCTCTGGGCTGCAACTTGAAGGCACTCTAATTGAGATGTACGGACTGTGCTTGCATTGACTAATCAAACAGTGCCTGCTTTCTCTCTCCCACTATTTGGAATATGGTCCGGGGCTCCTCCATGGGAGACGATGTGGAATTATTTCCTAGTGTGATTATAACCTCGTCTTTTTTTTTTTGGCCAAGAGGTATACGGATGCTTAATTGTACAATTGTACAATTTAAAAAGCTCCAAAATGGTCTTCCAGAAGTTTTCATGCTCTGTTAATACCATCTCACAATTAACTCCAGACCACACAATACCGCTCATTGGAATCTGCTTCTCTCTCTCTCTCTCTCTCTCTCTCTCTCTGATGCTGACTTGAACTACAGCTGCACTTACTGGTAACAAAGAGGTGAAGTGGATGCATTTACAACTGTGTGTGGCTAATCTCGCGCACCGCTGGACTGATGGTCTAGTTTCTTGTGCATGTCGTCAGTATAGGCCAATGAAGTATAAATGCCTGAATATTTTTCACATAATTGTGATTATATTTTTGAGTATAGTGCAACCACTCCAAGGAACAGCAATGTCCGTGTGTCTGTGTTCAGTGTTCACCTACTGTATATGTGTGTCTGTGTTCACCTATGTGTACGTTAACCCATTCTGAACGGGAACCCATATTGGTGTTAGCATCATGTCGTGCTTTAGCTATTGAAAAACAGCAGATCTACAAGCTCATAGCGCGCCACCGAGTGGCGCGCTACGAGCTTGTAGGTCTGCTATTTTTGAAAAATCGAAGAACGACTGACATTTTTTAGAATCTGATCTCAGGTCAAAAATGGGTTAATCAGACCAGTGTGTGTCCAGTGGAAACCTCGTATGAATCTGATCTCAGGTCAGAATGGGTTAATGATGTGCACCAGTATATGACTATTAGTACCAGTAGGGGCGCTGTTTGCCAGAAACAGAGAGAGAGAGAGAGACAGTGCTGCACTGTTGCCTGCTAATGAGAGAGAGAGAGAGGGGGGGGGGGGGAGAGAGGGGAGTTTCACCACTCGATTCACACGGGTGTGATTTCTTTTTTTTTACCGCTAACCGCTCCAACATGTGACTTTGTGTGTTTGGGTGTCTAGTCGGCAGCATCATGTGACATCATGTGGGTCTATAGCAGTAATCATCATACATCATCATCATGATGAGAGGCACCACTACTCACTTCACGTGGCTGTGCTTTCTCTTTTTCTTTTACTTTTTAGAACTTGTACCCTTTATACTGGAAGTGAATGGCGGTCAGACCGTGCTGAAACTTTGCCCAAACATGGAGACGTCCGATGTATGTGACAGTACTGACATCATAGACGTCATAGACTGGTCACATGACATCAGAGATCCACATGAAAGCCACAGCGTCTTGTTGAGTTATACTGTATGTATAGTACATCACATCATACCAAAGATGAATGTGGAAAAAGGGCTTTGAGTCTACTGTACCAGTAATTGCGAACGCAGTGAGCACTTACTATGAGACCTAGCAGATCATGTCTGTGTGTGTGTCTGTCTGTCTGTCCGTTGTTATTGCAATTTACGATCTGCGTTCGCTTCCCGCGTTCGCGCGTCTTACTCGTTATCAGTAGTAGTATTAATCGTGGTGTCCTGTGTCTCCCCATCCATGCAGCGCCTGGTCTCCCAGGACGTTGCTCGTTATTAGTAGTGGTATTAATCGTGGTGTCCTGTGTCTCCCCATCCATGCAGCGCCTGGTCTCCCAGGACGTTGCGTTCTCCTCGCTGCTCCTCAAGGTCATCGTAGAGATGGTGAAGTGGTTGGAGAACCCCACTGTGGAGGCGGGACCGCTGAAGACTCTGCTCAAGTCCTTCGCTGGGGAATATTCTCACAAACACAGGCTTACTGATGGTGAGTACCCCTTCTCTTTTAGCCTTTTAGGTAGTTCTCACCACTACTCACTTCACGTGGCTGAGATTTCTCTTTTTCTTTTACTTTTTAGAACTTGTACCCTTTATACTGGAAGTGAATGGCGGTCAGACCGTGCTGAAACTTTGCCCAAACATGGAGACGTCCGATGTATGTCACAGTACTGACATCATATAGACGTCATAGACTGGTCACATGACATCAGAGATCCACATGAAAGCCACAGCGTCTTGTTGAGTTATTGCGAACGCAATGAGCACTTATTACGAATGCAGTGAGCACTTACTATGAGACCTAGCAGATCATGTCTGTCTGTGTCTGTCTGTCTGTCTGTCTGTCTGTCTGTCTGTCTGTCTGTCTGTCTGTCTGTCTGTCTGTCCCGCTATACGTCCAAATATGGAGTGTGTTGCATCATCAGCTCCATATATGGGCACAAAAGGGGCCAGGTCCACATATACAGTAACAGCGGGACAGACAGACAGACAGACAGACATGATCTGCAGGGTCTCAGCTGCGTTCGGTTCCCGCGTTTGCGCGTCTTACTGGTACTGTATGTATAGTACATCACATCATACCAAAGATGAATGTGGAAAAAGGGCTTTGAGTCTACTGTACCAGTAATAAATATATAGTTTACTAAACGTCACTATGTCATGGTTTGAAAATAATTCAAAGAATCACAAGCAATTTAACATTCTCGTAGTACTTCCATTAGACATGTGATAGCTAAATGTGTCACACAGCTATCGTGTTTCTAGTGTGAGTGAGTAAGCATTGACTTAACTGCTGTTTTTCCCCCCTTATATTTTCCCACTCACCCCTCTGTCGTGTTCATCGTGCGGTAAAGCCATAGCTTCCTCTGCCACCCATTTTACACTTTGAAACAGTGTGAAGGTCGGGGTTCAGAGGTTAAAGAGAAGTTCTTTTCACACTCCCACGCCTGGCCTCTCGGCTCAGAGGCTGCGCTACAGGTGCGGGGTGTCTCTGAAACAGCTTAACAGCCCCCTGCCTCAAACGGAGGGACCTCTGAGGGAAAATACGCTCCTAATTGTTCCCTGCTCCGCGCCTATGGCCGGCCAAAGCGCTCTTTGTTATTGCATCTTTTCACAGTATTTTTCCAGTCATAATGGCAGACAGAGGGGTTGGTGTGAGTTCACAGGCCCGGGCTATGATAGTAACTCCTCCTGTCACCTGCTTTCATACAGCCGGGGAGTTAGCGTACAATGGGAGACGCCATATGACACCCCTGACGTGGCTGGACCTAATGAAGGCTGATGGGTGCCTGTCAGTAGAGTGACTCGCTAAGCAGCCCTGGCATGGATCAGTCTCTGAGTTTTATGCAAAACCAGACCCTGCCGTTTACTCGGCGATGACCTTCCAAAAGTTCACTAGAAGTCTTGCCGATGCAGGGCTAGGTTGAATTTGCAGTGATATAGTTCAGCTTTGCCCTCATCCCTGGATGGTTGAGTTTAACACTTGTGTGCACAGTGCAATGCATGCACTCACATGCACACACTTTCTCAATATTCTACTTTACCTCACATGTATAGTTCAACGGCAGGCTGAGGCGTATAATTTCTAAGTTTGGGTATTCATGAAAGTTTGGACGTACATTTTGAAAGCATGTATACTGCTTTACACGTCCCTCTGGTGTATACAAATGGAAAGCACTGAATGCAGAGTGTGTGTTTGTGAAGGTAAACAGGGAAGCGATTAGGGTTGCATGAGGAAAGGCTTTGGGTAGAAGCTGTTTGTGGCCTTGCCTCAGCTGAGGGCCTTGGGATTTTAAAAGAGACAGAGAGACACAGAGAAGATGGGTGAATATGTATGCTCACGTGTTCATTGTGTTTATTTATGGAATATATTAAATTGACACCGTAGGAAGAATGGCATATTACTTTCACAAATTATGCTTGGGGTGGGTGGGGTGGGGTGGGTGGGGTGGGGGGGGAGTAACATAAGTGGGACCGCAGCACAGGCAATAAATCTAAAACTAAGTTAGGAATCAAAATGCTGATTTGTCAAATAATAAAACAACTATTTACCGTTTCCAGTGGCATGTTCATTGTCGCTATTCATCAAATTCAAAGGTTAACGTTTTAAACATAAACCTGCTCAATTGCATGCTAGAACCGTAATGCTGTAATTCTTTTAGAATCACTCCATTGAAGCATTTCAGCTGGAAATAGGGAGGGCGGGTTCGCTATGGTGTAACTCGCCCAAACAGCCATATATATCCCCGTCAAGAGGAACATGAAGTTATTTTCTCGTTTGTCTGAATAGTCAGCTGTGTAATTTGTGTGAATGCGCTTTTATACCTCCCGGGTGATCCATAAATCATAAACAGCTCTGATGGTCTTCCAACATAATTTGTTTCCCTATGTTTATTCCTCTTTAACCACTCAGGCCTTGATTCATAGTCACACAAATTCAACTTTGCAGAATTTGCCATGTTGTGGTCAATTTGAATATATTTTAATGTACTCTACATTTTTTTTTTTTTAGATTAAATTCAATTACATGAAAATACACTATAAACATGACACGATGAAACAATCAAGAGAAGACGGTGCTTCTGTATTTGGTTAATACAATCTCAACATACCTGTAAGACATTTGACTTAACCCATTCTGACCTGAGATCAGATTCATACGAGGTTTCCACTGGACACACACTGGTCTGATTAACCCATTCTGACCTGAGATCAGATTAAAAAAATGTCAGTCGTTCTTTGATTTTTCAAAAATAGCAGACCTACAAGCTCGTAGCGCGCCACTCGGTGGCGCGCTATGAGCTTGTAGATCTGCTATTTTTCAATAGCTAAAGCATAACATGATGCTAACACTAAATTGGGTTCCCGTTCAGAATGGGTTAAAATGTAATAACAAAGGAGTGATTATGTGGGAATATTTGATACTGAATTGTGAACTGTGACATACATTCACTTGGGTCAAGCACACACGATATGCGCACAGGTACACCACACATGCACGCACGCACACACGCACACATACAGACAGTCAGTGCGCTCAAGTTAAAGAGCTATAGCCAAGTCATTGTCTGATAATTTAGGAGGGTTTGACATCCTGGGGAGTTTTTTCCCCCAAACTGATTATAATATATAATCTTCATATGTGTGTGTGTGTGTGTGTGTGTGTGTGTGTGTGTGTGTGTGTGTGTGTGTGTGTGTGTGTGTGTGTGTGTGTGTGTGTGTGTGTGTGCGTGTGCGTGCGTGCGTGCGCGCGCGCTCGCGTTTGCGTGCGCATTTGCATTCACATGTGCAGTGCAGCCTATACATTCATGTATGTATGTGTGTAGTGTACTTGCAGGCACATTGTATATGCAGACGCATGAAGGAGAGCACGTTATTCCACTTTAGCAACAGGAGTGGGAAAACAATTGTTCCTGACTGATTTTTCCCTAACCTGTGTAATGAAGGCCATATGTACGCCTGGCCTTTCAACAAGCTGCAAATCTGAGCGAGAGGGGCGAGCTAGGGCCCACTCTCCACTTGATTAAAGCAACAGCCACTCACCTGCTCCTCATTAGGCCGCGCCAGGAACAGACCGCACCAAATAAGTTAGCACCTGTATGTTCCAATTCTGCATGCCTTCTACATATATGTAATATTTGTGTGTATTAAGCTGACAGCTTTATAAATGATGGGGCTGGATTTAGCGGCTGAGCTGCTGCCGTGTGCTGCGCGGGAGAATGAAAGGACGAGGGAGGGAGAGAGAGAGAGAGAGAGAGGGAGGGGAGGGGGGGGGGGGGGGGGGGGGAAGAAAGGCCCATGGGTGGAGAAACAGCAGAGGCGTTTTCTGTGGTTTGGGGTCCGCAGAGATAGATGAGGGGACTGGACTTGGAAACTCTCGTTAGCAACAATCAAGCTCCTTAAAGGAGAGCAGATGGCAGGGGGCAGGGAACGATAAAACTAAATATTCTTGCATATCACCAAGAAGGAAGAGTTTAACCACTTATGGCCTATTTAAAAAAGAAATAGCTGAAATAACCACATCTACACAAGCTCACAATGCATTGCTGTGCGACGCAAACCTTCCATTATGTTTGAAACGCAAACAACGGGAAGGGTGGAAATGCTTAAGTTATCATTTGAAATAGTGCCGTATACGTGCGCTGCTGTAAAATATACCAAATATTTACCCATGTGCTGTCCCTCTCCCCAGACATGGGTAAACAGAAAACTAGCATACAGCTAATGCAGATATATGTAATTCCAAATGTGTTCAGACATGCTGGTCATTATAGAACAGCCCTATAGGGCATAATGTGAGATGTGTTTGTTTCTTATAGTCTGGTCCCATGCAGCTAACCATGCGACTCCTCTGACCTCTGCCTGCTCTGAATGGAAGCATATTAACACTCCAGGCTCTGAGCAACATTTAACCAATTTGGCAAATTATCTGTGGGGGCACTTTCATAGGGCTTCCCGATTATCTACCACGATGATTCAACCGATACGAGAGAGAGGGGGAGAGAGAGAGAGAGAGACTTGACTTTGGGGGGTGGGGGGGTTAGTTGGGGGGCCTTCTCCCATTTCCATACATTACGAGTGCCTTTGCCTTTCCCAGCGTCCCACAGAGGAAGCACCTGTTAGCCTCTCGCGGTCTTCCTTCTCTCTCGTCTCTCTTTCATGTCAGCCTCCGTCGTTGTTGCCCTCCCAGCCTCTCAGCCCCCTTAGAATCACTCTACAAACAGGTGTTCTCCGTCAAATGGTCGATTCTCCACACAGCTATAGCAGAGAGAGAGAGAGAGAGAGAGAGAGAGAGAGAGAGAGAGAGAGGGAGGGTGGTGGGAGCAGACCAAGGGGTCAGACTGGGCCTAAGGAAGGGTAGATGTGGAGTCTTGGTGGTATATATAAGAGCAGGCCAGCAGGGTAACAGTGCAGCAGGCCCCTGTCCACTCCAGGTGTTTGATACTATCGCTACTTATTTACCACGTGCGGATGTACAGTTGCTCCTCGGGCTCCTCGACTCAAAAACAAATTGCCAGAGTGGAGCGTTTGTAAAAGAGATGTCTGTTCTGTCGGCGGAGGGGTTAAAGTTAATTCAATGGGGCATGTGTACTCTGGGTGAGGAACGGAGAACATCTGCATTCAGTGGCATGGCCCCATTTGTTGCAATTTTGGGTCTCATTTCCATTTGCAAGAGAGATAACTGCTTGCATATGGAAGCAATAGATAGACGAGGTCAATGCAATTTCTTTCACTGCCGGGGACAAGACCATGGAGGAAAATCCTTACGCTGTAATCTCAGTTGGCATAGGAAGAAACAAAGATGTGGGTTTGAGGGGAAAGGAATTCCTCTCGGTCAAGTGATTCCTTGATTCCTTTACCAGTCAGAAGAATCGGCCCCCTCCGTGCGCACGCACGGCATGCACACACACACTCACGCACACACGCGCAATACTATAATTGTGACATAAACTTTTTAATGGGGCAATTTTAACTATACCTCAAAGCCTGAGTTATACTGCTTATAGTTGCTCTCTGGTGTTGCCATCTATACAAGCTGAAGAATTGCCCCCCCTCCACATGAACGCACGCACGCTTCCAAACCCACTGTAATCTTTCCCTTTACCACTGATTGGATCTGGTGACATGATGACGCTGAGCCATTCCGTGCTCGTATGCCCTCCCTCGGGGGCCGTGTCTCAGATGACACCCCATTCAACTGTGTGGTAGATTCAGCGTCCCTGTGGCCAGGGGGTCGTCCATGACACTGTAGCAAGCAAGCATCCCAGGACCGGGATTGCTGTACAGTATGTGAGATTATCATTCATCGTTGTGGAACAAGGAGTGAAAGTTGAGGATCGTATAGTAGTAAAACTTTGCCAGGTCTAGGAGGGGTCATAGTTTCTCTAGGGCTAATGTAATTACACTCCAAAACCAAGCTGACGGAGACTCTATAGCAGTGCAACTTGACCATAACGTGACAAATTACCTACTGTCATTTCAAGACATTTCAAAAATATGTTAGAGGTGTTTTTTTTTCTTTTAGGGGGAAGACACGCTTCCTGTTTTTCAGAACTGCAGAGGAATTTCACATTTTAAAACTTGTGCAATTCACTTCTCTTCTCCTTCGTATAGCCATTCAATGACGTGCAATGTGCATATCCCATCACTAATGACAGCAATGTGGTAGAACTTAAGTCTAATGCTAAGCAGCAACACTGTCATGTGTGATAGATGGTTTCTGTGTTTTTGAAGTGGTGAGTGAACTGAGGCTCAAGGGTTAATGGTTAGGGGTATGTGGGCTAAAGTACTTCCAACTATCTCTCACAGATGCATTGTTCTACGACGTTATGATGGAGAGCAAAAGGCAGCCACTGTCTTGGCCTCGTAAAGATCAAACAAACAAGCAGAATAGGGTGTGAAATACAGCCACATCAATCTCACCAATAATATCTCATCTAGAGGGACTTTTGACTGGGCGCCCACATCCCTCTGATATCCAACAAACTAATGGAAAACTCCCAGCCCCAAACTCCAGACATCATTATGTCTCAGATGAGAGGATACTTCAAAACATGTAGAGCAATAATCAAAACAAGGGGAAAAAAAGTATTTCCCTTATACTGTCTGTGGATGATTCTCTACTCTCTTTCATACAAGACATTCTGAAGAGCACCCCTCAATCCACGCCTGTCAGGAAGGGAAAAAAATAAATAATCCTCTAATAAGCCAAGTTAAATCGCCGGCTCGCAACTGATATCAAAGTCACTAGAGAGCAATTATGCTTTAGCTCGAATAGTTAGCGTATAAGGCCAGAGGAATGTCTTCACATAAAGCAGGGACTTTGGAGGCTAATTTAATTGAGTGTCTTTTTGTGTGTGATTATTTATGATTAGAAAGCGTTAGTAGAAAATCTTGGAGGAGATATCTGGGAACGGAGAGTGTTTGATGGGGATCAGTGTCACACTGATCTTCCTGGTTAATTATGTCCGGAATAACGCATAATAATGGCTGCATCTGCTGGGGACGGGTCGCTTCGCACAGAGAGGAAAGCCCCTGCAACCTTTTAGGATTTCTTTGAACTTGAACATAATTTCTCTACAGTAAGGGCCTTTGTGGACGTAATTCCTGGGTGTGAAATATTACACGCCATGACATGATGGCACCAGACAAGTTGATGAACCATGCAGGATTTCGACGAAGACAAGAATATAATGCCAAATCCCATCCTTATACCATTGGTACTTTGAGATTGAGTTGTGTACTCTCTCTCTCTCTCTCTCTTTGCCATTTTGTAAAAGGCATGCCGTGTCTCCACATACTCCTCTGTGTCACGAAGCCCCCTCCCACTCCTGACCAGTGCCCCCTGAAGCCCTCATTTCCTGTCGGGAGTCAGAGGAGTTGGCTGAGGGACAGGACTATGGGCCTCTGGGGGCCCAGGTTGGGGCCCTTTTTTGCAGCCCAGGGAGCCCAGCTTGGACATATCCAGATGTCCATTTATCAGGACTCGATCTCACTCAGGGACATGTTCAATCCCTATATAGCAGAGGCGAAGCCTCGCCAAAGCAGGTGCTTTCCCCCCCCCCATTTTTTCCAATTTTTTCTTTTCTGTTCGATGTACAGTGCACATCACGTCCAATTGAAACAAACAGGGGTATACAGTATACGGCCCCTTCTCGCAACAAACAGTGGAAACAATGGCATTCGTCCACGCCGTTTTCTAGCGCCCGCAGTGAGGTTTTAGATTCCGGGGCCATGAGTCTGTGCCCAGGAGCTGACAGAGAAGACTGTGTTGAGAGAGAGAGAGAGAGAGAGAGAGAGAGAGAGCTCATTAAGAGGACCTGATGTGTGTTTAACAGATACAGAGGGCTCTCTTTCTTCCAATAACAACTCATTAATGAAGGTTTGTGTGTGTAAGGGAATTAGAGCGCCTGTAGTCATGAATCATGAGACACATCAGTCTTGTGTTATTGATCTGATCCTAAACACCGGACTGACAGAGATAAACACAGCGGCGACGGGGAGAGGCAAGGAGGAACAATGGCCTTTTATGCGCTCTCAATCCGCGGGACACGCTCCATGCCCTCACGTTGTGTTGAATTGGCTATTATGATTGACCCGCCAGACAGCTGTAATGCGATGTGACATGCTGCTTCTTGGTGTATAGCAAAGATACAATCTACAAAGTTATACTTTATAGAAGAAATGTGTTGATGTCTTTTGTCAGAGGTGTGTGAAAGGGGTCATGGTTTATGTTGGACGACATGATCCAAGTGTCGGATGATATCTCTCTGTATAACTACTGACTTTGACCATTAAGCGTGTTACCAGGGTCTGATATGATGCTATGATATGAAGGGACCAGCTACTGTCATGTATTAATTGCCAGGTTGCCACACATGATAAAGTATCCACATTTCTGATAATTATGACATTCCATAACCATGGGTACGTGAATACTGGCCGGTCTACACGATGAAATCATCCGAACAGCAGATCTACAAACCCACAATTCATTCTATTTCCATGTATAGCTGCATCCTGAACCTCCTAACAACTGCCCCCCCCCCCCCCCCCCCCCTCCACACACACACACACACACACACACACACACACACACACACACACAGTTGTAGGAGGGGTGGGGGGTAGGATCAAATGAATAAATTGAAAAAGGTTAGACAGAGCAAGAGGAGAGAGAGAGAGAGAGAGAGCGCAGGAACGTAATCAGTTATCACTGCGGGTGGTGATTTATGGCCTGTTTTCACGTTAAGCATGTTACGTGTACAATGACACCACCGCGCTTATTGCCAAATACCTGCCCGCTTACAATAAAACAAGTGTTCCATTTTTCCCTCTTCAAAGAATGTGGTCTGCTGCAGGGAAGGAAATGCAATTATAGAACAATAATAATATTCTAAATGTAAAAAGGAGAAGAAATGGTTGTGTGTGTGTGTGTGTGTGTGTGTGTGTGGTGTGGGGGGGGTGGTCGCCTAATGGGCACTCAGCCTGGTATTCCTGTCTGTGAGATTTACGTTTGGCGCCCAGTCGATTCCAGAGCTCTCCAACTCATCTGGGCTCAGCTTCCTGTGTGTTATTACCTATCAAAAGGTTCATAGTTTTTATGAAGTTCTTTACAGAGCGTTGGACAAAGGGAGAAACTCGTTTAACGACTTGCTAAGTCAAGGCATGGCCTCACAAAGATTTCAATAGTGTTCTTTGAGAACGTCTGAAAAATGTGAAACACATGTGGCTTTGATGGCATCGTTGCTTTTATTATTAGTTTGTTTCGAATTAGGCCTTTGATTGCATGATTCTGGGAGGCTTTCAATATGCATTATCCTGTTGATTTGACATGGTCCCTCTCACACAACTTACATGGTGTGTAAAGGTTAAGGATTTTAGCCACCAGGGGCTTGTGAATATACAGTACTCGTAACATAATCAACAGTTTGAAAGATTACATTTTTGGGGCGAATTAATCCCACAAAGAAACTTGCGAGATTGAATGGATGTCATAAATATTCATTATAATGTATGGCAGGTTGTTGGGTGTTAAAGTGGCCCTGGCTATACACAACACAATCTGCATAAGTGTAAAAACAGACAGTTTGAACTTTAAAGGGACTTCTACGGCTGTAGCGTTCAAACGAACATGGCATGCCTCGGCAGCATTTCTTGTCAGTCCAACGAGGAAGCCTTCTAGTGTGGAACTCTCCTTGATTGGTCCAACAAATTATGGCACCGTTGCAGTCTATTTGCTTTTCCTTTACACAATCGCAAGGTAGCCATTCAAAGTGGCAGGATGGTCATGAGCAATAAGCCAGTCGGTGATTGGGCCCCCCTCGGGTTGGATTTAATTTAATTCACTAATCCTGTAATGGCGGAGCCGTGTCTCCATTGCTGTGGGGCTCCTTCAACCCTGGGAGTGACAGGGAACCAGAGCCATGGCCAGACTGTCTCTCTCTGCCTCGCCAGAGAACTCGCAGAGCCTCTAAGTGGCATTTGACTCCTTAAGCTCTGGAGGACTATAAGGTTATGGGGCTGGAGGGAGGGTGTTTGGTGTGCTGCTGCTGCTGCATGCTGCTGGTGGTGGCGGTGGTGTTAAGGCATTCTGAACGGGAACCCCATTTGGTGTTTTAAAACATTGTTATAATTTAGCTATTGAAAAATAGCAGATCTACAAGCTCCATAGCGCACCACCGAGTGGCCTGCTATGAACTTGTAGGTCTGCTATTTTTGAAAAAGTGTGAAAATGTGCCTGAAATCTTTGAATATATATTGTTACAGAGTGAGTTTTTAACTCAAATCTTTGCTTCTGAGGGGTTCCTGGAACAACATATTTTCAGATGGGGGTCGGTGGCCAAACACAGATAATTTTTGGGGTCCTTGACATGAAATATTGAGCACCACTGATACAGAAACATAGGTATTTCCAGAAGGTTTTTTTTTATTCCGACGTCAGGTCAAAATGTGTTAAGGCAGGAGGGGACGAGGGACGACGAGGGAGGGAGGGGTGGTGTTGTGTGGCGTGGTGTGGGAGCCTAACAGACGGAACATTCACCCAACAAAAAAAGAGGTCCATTGCTTGGAAGGAGAAATGGACTAATGGGGAAATTATTTATGAACTATTTGCAGTGCACCTGAAAATACCTCCAGTGAAATTATGTTTGGCAACCTGAACTGCTTTGAAGTCAATGGAGTGGCAATAAAAATTAGACCTTCATTAGAGAGCTGGGCCTTTCAAACTGAATTGGCCTAGTCTCGGCGGGTCAGGGGCATTTAGGCAGCGCTCCCCTTCCTCTGGCTCTGGCAGCAGCGGACACATGGAAGCAATTTGCCTGATTCTCTGCTGTTTTTATGATTTTCCCCTTTACTTTTTTTTCTCTCTCTCACCGTGCTGCCCTCCTTTTATGTTGCATTTAGGAAATTAACACTAACCGACAAATTACTTTGTAAATAAAAGAGGTATAGCTTTAGAATGTTGAAACCATGAGTAGCCCAAGGGCCAGTGTTCTCCCAGCAACAAAGGAATCCTTGATAACTGTTTAGATATGCCAGCCCACAGCCTGGCTTTATTTTATCAAGTGCACATAATTTTTCAATTGAATTAAATGTAAGGCATTCATTTCCCTTGTGTGCTGCACTCGTGCAGCGTGTCCACTCAGAGAAAATGGTGCACTTGAAAAAGAAAGAGAAGGAAGAGCCCTTGCAGGGATATGGGGGTCATTTGTAAACTACTTAAAGTTTTGGTCAAGCACAGACGAATCTCATTCACAAACTTGAGGCAATTTAAATGAAAGTATGTAATCTTCAGACAGCCAGATGCACCAAAGACCGAGCGGATTGTAATCTGCCGAGATGTAAGCTAATTACTTAATCGCTTACATTTGTAAATCTTATTATTGTAAAAGAAATTGCTGTAGTGATTAAATTACCGATATTTATCTCCTAATGGCGCTGATTAGGAGGTGATGCTAATCTGTCATTCTGAAAGGCTGATATTAACGGCATCAATCTAGCAAAACAATAAATACTTAATATGAAAGAGATGTTTTGTGTGCTGAAGGGACCAGATGGCCCGCTTTAGTGAGGAATGTGCAATATTCTGGCCTGCTTGGCTACACCGCTAATGATGGGAACCACAAACTGTTGACTTTTTTAATTGAGTTGTTTTGCCCCATTAACCCTTTGTCCGACAGAGTGAACAAACACGTGAGACGTGAACAAGAATGTTTACGCTGCGCGCACTTAAATGGAAATAGTCCGTATAGGCCGTAATGTTAACATTAAATTTGCGTACTTATATGATATGGTTAATTTTAAACATCAATAACGTGTTCGCCCTGAAGAAGGCAACTTGTCTGTCTGAACGTTGGTATACATGTCTCTGTGGCCACAATAACACATTTGACATTGGCAGCCAGTGACGTGCACAGACATTTAGAGGGGCAGGTGCTCAAGTGAAAAAAAGGGCACATTTTTTTCTCCAAAAGGGCACATTGCCAAAAGCGCAGGGGGTGCTCTAGCACCCCCTATAGTGTCTATCTGTGCACGCCACTGTTGGCAGCTACAAGTGTGCGGCTAATGGCTATACATTTTTTATTATCACTTCATATTATACGATGAACTATTGCTGGTCAACAAAAAACGAAGAACTTGTTTTAACTGTCGGTTAAAAAAAGTGTCGATTTTACTTGCCGTACAATAGGTGTTATGTCATGAGCAGTAAATGTCTTGCTACTATATGCACCTATTGTAGTGGCTTTGAAACAACAAAATCTCAAAAGGTTGAGGCCATCCTTACTTGCTTCTAATACTACAGAAGTATGGTGTAGTTATACATTACTGTTACTGTATATATGTAACAACTTTAATAGGAGCTATTTCTTTCATGCCAGCTTTTGTACCTGCCCAATATTCACTATAGGCTGCATAATAATCCTAACACCAGACAACGCTATTCCTCTCCTTTCTTTCACAAACTCTTCCACTGGCTTTCAACCAGCGAAAAAGAGCATAATTAAGATAATGATAATATCTCTTGATTGGGTGTTCGCTTGCCATTTCATCGTTTCATTGATTGCTGCTCCTCGCAGTTGCATTTTCATTTAATCGGAGCGACCGACAAGGAGTGTTAGTCTAAATAAATATACCACGCTTTGTTGAAATGTGATAATGATAACTGATCGGCTCTGCACAGACAGGAATAATTATCTCTCTCTCTCTCTCTCTCTCTCTCTCTCTCTCTCTCTCACTCACTCTCCTTTTCTTTCTTTCTTTCCTTCTTTCTTTCTTTTCATTTCATTGAGTGTTAGTAGTGAATACTGGATGAGGCCCTGCAGTTGTCTCTCTCCCCACACACATGTACTTACTCATGCACGCACGCAGGCAGGCACGCACACATGCACGCACAGACAGACAGAATGCACGCATGCAGGCACGCACGCACGCACAGACAGACAGACAGACAGACAGACACATAATACACACGCACGCACACACTTCACTTTTGTTTTGTGTTAATGAATGGATATATTCCTCAACCCTCAATCTGTGTCCCTCTGCCCCGACCAGCAGGGATATAGGTTCAGCGTGCTGCATGTCCACGCTCCCTTCCTGTTGTCTGCTATAGTTGGCTGCGTATACGTGTGTGTGCTTTGTGTCTGTGAATGCTAACTCACCTCGCCTTGCCCTGGGCGAGGAAGAACCATGGTGTTCGTGCATGACGTTTTGGCCGTTCTTCCCCGGTATGAAGCTCAGTGGAACCCTCTCTCTGTCTGCACGGCAACAACGCAGCTATAGCCGCACTCGCACACAGTGTTTCCGACCAACGACCACCTCCCCGTTGGTACCACTAACTCTGCGTCCTTCACGCATGCACGTTGTTGGCCATGTGGCGCCCTTCTCCACGAGACAGGCAAGCTAAAATGGCTGTTGACACAGGAAGACAGCAAACCCAATGCTCTGACATGGTCCGTACCTCTCTCTCTCAGTCCCCCATGTCACCACAGCGCAATGCACAATCAACATTCCACACGCAAGTGTTAGCAGAGAGAGAGAAGGTGGCGGTGGGGGGTGGGGGGCGGGGGTGGCGGGTGGGGTGTGTGCTTATTAATCAGTGGCCTGCACTGTGAAAACCACAAAGTAGATGTCATCAAACAAAAATGCTTAGGTATACGTGCTGACAGATGGATGCTTAACAGAGAGGGGCAGTGCACTATTAAGATGAGATCAGGGACAACCTCTCAACAGCTGCATGGGAGTGCTGTCCGTTATGGAAACAGGGGGAAAACGGAGGGCAATACAAGGGGACACTGATGGACTAACAGCAACAAGGGGAGCCGAGTCGTCACCAGCACTATAACCATGTGCTGATTGAGCGCCGGCTCGTTTTAAACCAGCGGGCCTTTGGAGACCCGGTACTTTGGCAGCAGGGGGTCACATGAGTACCCCTGGAAGACGTGGACGCTTCAAACAGACCTCCTTGCCTTACAGAGCAACTGTGCCGTTACGTTGGAGGCTCTCCTGATTAAGCCAACAGCTGGGATATGACATCAGCGCAGAGTGTTGGCCATGTTTTCACTCACTGGAGCAATTCTGCTCTTAAAAGGGTCCATCAGTACCACTCTGGCGAGCTGCGGAGACTTGCTTTTCATCTCTTTGGCTGTGCAATCTGCCAGCTGGTCAGAGTGCCTCTTGGTGAGCAGGAGAGAGAGAGAGAGACACTGGAGTGTTGCACTCATGAGTGGCTCATTGTCCATATATGTACAGTTATTTGAACACATGTATGCACTCGGACATGGCACACGCACGCACGCACACACGCATGCACACGCGCTCACACGCATGCACACGCACTCATACACACACATGCGCGCGCGCACACACACACACACACACACACACACTCTGTCCTGGGCATGACGTTAAACTGCTCCGTTGGAACTACCATGTAGTAGGTGCAGTGGATGCATTTGCAACTTCTGTGGACTCTGTTGCGCACGTACACACACACACACACACACACACACACACACACACACACACACACACACACACACACACACGCGCACACACACACACACACACACACACACGCACACGCACACGCACACGCACACGCACACACACACACACACACACACGCACACGCACACGCACACGCACACGCACACGCACACGCACACGCACACACACACACACACATATTTATATACAGTATATATATACAACATTTCCCTTCCCTCCCTATGCCCGTTCAGTATAACTGAAACCAAATGGCAGCTACGTATCTGTCACACTCTCACCTATGACAAAAATGTCTTTCATGTGTGGGAGATGTTTTGGCAACATTTCGAAAAGTTCGGTTTGACCTCTGCGCTCAGGTACTCGCGAATGAATTTTCATGAGTGGTGCCGAGCAGAGCAGTGCTTTGGATTCAGCCTCCAGTCACAGTTTCCTACAGGGGCCTCTTAAAAATACTAAACTCGAACCCCTCCGAGTGCACACAGTGTGATTTAGCACTTGAGCATTTTTAACATAAAAACCCCTCTTTTCACCCTGTTTTCTGTCCAAGTATCTTTCCACTGTGACACCGAGGGACCAATTGAGACAGAAATCTATTTGCACTGCTCTGTGGTGTGTATAGTCTATTCTGAAGAGAAAGCACACATCGCCTGGAGTGAGTAAATCACCAGGGTGGAAGAAAAGAATGGTGGAGAAGGGGGGGGGGGGGGGGGAAGACAAAACGCGTCTACAAAGCAGCTTAGCACGCTTAGCATGTGCTTATTAGGTCCCGCGCCTCTGCGTCGGCTGCTGGGAAACTGAGTCGAGCTATTTGAACTGGTTCAGACTGATGGTGAGTCTGGGGTATACTGACGAAACACTGTGACACATCCTATCTCACACGGAGGCCCTGCTAGCCAAGGCTGCACTCTCAGAGAAAAAGGCAGTTCCCTCAGAAGCCGAGTGCACTCTCATTATTGTCTTTGTGTTTCTGAATGCTTGGGAGTATGTAGCTATTTAGAAGACTGGAGTATATCAGTCAGACTTTCGTGAATTGACGCAATCAATATCTCGACCCGAATGCAAAACATCCATCGCAGTTCTTTTCCGAATTCAACCCAGCATTATATATGCAGTATATAACCATAAGATCTGGTCTAATATTCTATGATGTAATGGTAATGGTATGATGTTACAGGTACAGTAGTTTTTTTTACACCCATCAGCTTAGAGTGGCTATGGCAGGTTCTCACAACACGTTATGGAGGGCAATCAGCAGCACTGTGACTGGCTAGGACAGCCTAATCTTCCCTTTGTTTCCATGCCAAAATATGGCTCACTGAGTAGCCACATGTTACCCGGGCCCATTTCTCACATCATTGCCCTGTCACACAGAATCCAGAGCTTCCGTCAGGACCATGACGTGGTGGACTGCTTAGCGAGAGAGAAAGACCGCTTACCTGCCCAATTAAAAGTATAGCCTGCATGGTCAAAGCCATATAGTTCTGCCTATAGGATGAGATGAGGGGACATTTTTACTTGGTGAAAAGTTACTATATGGTGTCTCTGAATTCATAATCTACTAAGAATCTACCCCCCCCCCCCCACCCCATAGGCTTTTTGAAAATCTAAGCGGATTTAATTTGTTTAAATCTAAGCTAGTTTTCAAGTCTAAGCTGGTTTGAGTTTTAACTGCTGGTCTGCAAGCACCAGCCATTATGACGTCATTCAAGTGGTTGGTTGCCAAGTTTTCTCTTCCACAACAACAGTATTCAGTTACTATATCCTTTATTTCCTTTGACACAGGTAGCATGCGTGCACCTCCTACACACACAACCCCAACCCCCTCCTTCTTTCCCGCCATCATATACTCAAAGCCAGAACTTCTATCACTGACAATTTTTAATCTAGAAAGTCCACCTCTTTTGCTTCTCTTGGGGGATATTTAGGACATTCTGGGTATTGAGAGCAGCTTCTGCCGTGGCCCCCCACCAACCTCGGAGCATGGCCCCCATCAGGCTCCGTGCTTCATTAGCCAACCTTTAGCTACCGAACAACAATTAGGCAATGTCGTGCGCTCGCTAGCTTGACTCTGCCACGCTGACTTTGTAGTAAAGAATAGGCCCTGACTAATGATTGGCTAAAGAGACCTGACAGCATGTTATAGCCACAGCTGTAATTGAGTACAAGCTCTAACAAGCCTTTGAACGAGAGGGAGAAATATTTCATAAGCTTGATGCAATTTGGTGAGTGCTTGCAATGAAAATAACGAATGGCTCCGTTCACATTTTAACAAGTAATTGATGCTTTTTCTACGGGTTCATTGCAAAAAATAATAACAGAGCGCCATGGCCTCAGACAGTATATCATCAGAAGATTTAGAAAGATCTCATTTCCCCGCCATGCAGGGCACCATTGTTTCTTGTCATTTTGTCTAGCTTTACATACCAATGTGTCCTTTTTTGCTTTTTAACGAGATTGTCTCATTCTTATGGAAACAGCCTGTTAAGCCAGATTTATACTTGGTTGTACGATAGTCTCATGCCGAATATAATATTATGTGGGTTAAAACGGTTACGTTCTTGTGTGTGCGGATAAATGGTCATCGTAGGCAGGCTTTCCAAATTCCAGTTCCACCCTCAAACGGTGGACAATTAAACAAATCTACTAAAAAATACAAATAATAATTTGCCAGAAAACTGCATGAAGACCTGCTTAGCAAAGCTTTCGCCAAGTTTTCATAGCTTGTTTTCAAGCCTATACATTCCCAAGACAGTATCCCTTCTATTTTAAAACACATGCTAATCAGAGCATGCACAAAACAAACATTTTAGAAGGTCTAACTATCCGGTTATCATAATATTAATGTGACTTTGACAGCGACAATATATGCCTTTTGTGGAATTCTGAAAAGTTGGAACTGAGAGAAAAAAGTTTTTCTGCAACCCGCTGTGGCCGAAATTGGGACACGAAGAATAAATTGGACATCTAAAGCTAACGCGATATCAGAGACCAATAATCAGGACACATCCACATTAGACAAAATGTCACCGGGGCCAGTAAAATGAAAGGCAGAAGTGATGAATTGGACCAAATTACAAAGAAACAATCAAATATTAAAAGAGGGTACACCACTTTTTTCCACTTTGACATCAAGGGCACATACCAAGTAATCGAGCAACTGAAATGCTCATCATTGCCTCCATTTAGTGTAACAGTAATAAAAGACATGTCAGAGCAGAGAGAGGGCGACTATCCCAGCTCCTCATTACCCTCAAGGGACAGGAAGTCCTAATAAGGACATGATTTAGGCAAAGCAGGTCATTAGGGATAATGGGGCACGCTGATAACAAGGCACTTTCTGCTTGTTTGTCTTCTGATTTTGTGGCATATTTACCCGCATTTGTGCAGATGGACAAAAAAACTGGAGCCAGTCTGATTGGTTCCTGTCTTTGATTGTAATTGTCTGAGCGGAGCGGCGGCCGCCGCGCTGTGCATTTTGAATTCACCATGGATGAATCAAGACAGGGGGGTCTGCATTTTTAAACAAGATCCTCTTTGCATCTTATGTTATGGGATTATTGCCATCTTTGCGTGTGCGTATATAGTCGGAAGACATAATGCCCTGTGTCCCTTTAACCACTTGAGCCGTAGCGCCCCTAGCATCCCTGTATTGATTTATATCTTAATTGACCTTTCTCTGTCTGCTCTCAGCAGTACCAGTAGTACTGATTTGCTTTCATCTGCGTAAGAATACTGACATACTTTGTGACGCAACGGTCACTGCTTTATGATGACACTGTCTGTATACCCACTGATATGAGGCTGAATATGCAATTGTTTATGTTGTGTACTTTTTCATATCATATACTCGGTTGCGTTCTGTTCCTTTCCATATCTGCTTATGACTCATATCTCCAGGTCACATAATGTGACCAGGAGATATAAGTCATAACATAATGACATGACATAATAGCCGGAAATAGCTGATCTAAAAGATCACAAGGGAGCTTGTAGAGCTGCTATTTTCGTCAAAGAGATTTGGGGCCCTATCTTGTGCCACCCCTTCCATACCCCCTTATCCCTAAACTTATTTGCCATTTTTTACTATTTTAAAACATTTTCAAAATGTTCAACTAGCCAATCTACATCGACACGTTGTGAGCTTGTAGATCAGCTACAGACAGACCGACAGACCGACCGACAGACAGACAGACAGACAGACAGACAGACTGTAATTGCAATTGTATTTCGATCACCTGTGTCCAGTTCAGTCTCAGCCAATCATAATATGTGTTGTTTGTCGTTATGTTTCACCTGTGTAGTTGGTCTGTGCCTATTTAAGCCTCCCTGTGTTCAGTGTTCCCTTGCCAGATTCTAGTCAATCATACAGTGTGCATAAGCACATGTGGGTGTCAAGGCGGGGCAAAGATCTGCTCGTGGCAGGCGTCTCTTCCTGGGTTTTTTGGACAGCTGGTGGATGGAAATGAACCCACACGGCAAAATGCCACGTCGGCCAGAAAACCAGAGATGCGTATCCCCCCCCGTGGCAAGTGGAAGCCGAGCGCAAGCTTCATTTTCCTTCCACCAGCTGTCTAAAAACCAGCCGCTCGCGGCTTTTGGCATCTTCATGACGCTACAGTGTGGATGCTTCCTGTTGTCTGCATACATACAGTACACTGCATTGTGAGCTTTTGTCTTAAGAAATAATCATTGGACTGCATCGCTTTTGCTGCTTGGTTCTGCTTCTGGGTCCTCACCTGACACGGACAGATCGAGATAGAATTAAGTCATTTAAAATCAATTATGGTATATAAAACCGAAGACAGAGAACATAAATGATATGATACTGACCATGACACGATACTGACATGTTTCGGTGTATACCTCAGTATTATGACAATGCATTATGATTTTGATGACGCTGACACACGACACTGACATGATATACGTGCAATCGTGCATACATGTTTGAAGTGGAACGCACATGTTTTGATGTCACATTTTCAAGGCATTGAAAAAATAAATCAACCGTTTAGAGAGAAGTGTTGAGAAATGCATAGATAAATCTGACAGTCGGCATAGAGATTATCCAGATTGCTCGAATCTGTGTCTTTATGTCAAGCGACAAGCACAGGGCCACACATTATCTCTGCATCCTTGGCTTGCAAGTATGTGCTGTTGCTCCTCGTGCTATAGAGACACGTTGTACCATTCTCAGAGTGGTACCGTCGTCATGCCTCAGGCCTCCATGCAGCTCCTTCTGTCCTGCGGTGGTCCGTAACCGAATGTCCTCCTAATGCCCTGGAATGCCCTAAACCCATTTAGTCCATGCACCGAAAGCCGCGCGCATGCAACGTCTGAGCGGAGTTCAGGCCACCCGCTGTGGCCTGGTGTATAGCAGCGTTTGACTTTGTTTGACTGTCTAAAACTATGATTTTAGTCGACTACCTTTTTTCACAGAGGAAAACCAGATAAAAACCAAATAAACACTAAGCTATGGTTACTAAAACTGAGACAAAAAGAGTATGCTGACTATTTCGTCAACAAATTAAAACTAGAGTAAATGTTAGGGACGGGCTATAGTGGAGAAGAGATCCAGTAGAACTAAAGGTCATTTTATGTTTGGTTGCATGCTGAAAATAGCAGATCTACAGTACAAGCTCAAAATGCGTCACGCTATTTTTTTGCTATAGTTTGAATTTATATAGTGCCTTTCATGAACCCAAGGATGTTTTACATCACTGTACTCACAGTGTACTCACAGTCAGTACAATCTTGACTTTTTACATTTTACCTTACCGGAGTATTTAAAATGTTAGTTAAAGATGGAGTGCCAATGAAATAAACAGTAATATATAGTGATCACACTATCAGCCCCTCCCCCTAACCCCTTTATCATACAACTACAGCTGTGGGTGCGGCTTCAGTTCAGGTGGATCACCACCCATCACCACCCACCAGGCAAACCAGGCAATGAGGCATACTTAATGAACTGGTGGGCGTGTCCACATAAAAGCATGATTTTTAACAAATACTGTACACTTTTTGGAAAAAGTTCTCCTTATATTATAATAATAGCTGATTGTAAAAAATCATGGCACTCCATCTTTAATGAAACATCTACTGATGCATGAACTTGGACACATCATCAGTGTTGTAATTGTAATTGGATCATTGGGTGTAAGTGTTTAGTGTAAGTATAAGTATTGAGGCGTGCTGGCCCCTCCAACGTCAGGCCTTTACGGTATCATATGTCAGCCAAGTCTATGGTCAGCCAAGTCTATGGGCGTTTAATGTTTGTTTACAGCAGTGAACGACGTGATGTCATGTGGGTCAATATCAATACATCTTGTGACTCGTTTTATTTGACACAATAACATGCTGTATTCGTGTCTCGTAATGTCATGTATGAAAAGAATTATGTAACGTAATTTAGTGCCAGTAAATCTGCAATGAATAAAAGTGACCCTACCATAATATTACAGTATGTGCAGGCTTCTAAAAGTCAGGCGGCCCTCACTTCACACAAGTGTGATTTTTGACCGCACATTCTCCATGTCGAGGGGCGCTCTTATCGTTGTACACCGTGATGTAACGTGTCGATTTGCTTGTCCACATAATGATGTACGATGATAAGAGCGCCCCTCACTTCACACGGGTGTGATTTTTTAATTCTCTTTATTACCAGCACAGAAGCATAATGAGGAGAGTTAGACTGAAAGACCGAGGTAAATAAATATCACTGTCAAATCCTAATAGTGTTGATCATTCATCAACCATTGAATGTGCATGGATCAATTTTTGGTTCATTTTTTCTCCCAGATTTAAATTAACAGTGCAGGATATACTGTGTGGAGAGCTGAGAATCAATTACTAGTGGCAGATTCCTGCCTTTTAATAAAGCCCCCCCCCCCATCCCCCATCCACCTTAATTGCACAGTGGACAATTCAGAGCACATTGGGGAATTAGGCAGATGATCTGGCAGAGATTAACGGTCCCACTCTGCTTTGTTGCTGCGTTATTTGCATGATAATTAGTTGGTTGCAGGGAATATTCTAATTTATTTATTATTTCACTATAGGTATACAGGGAGCGTGCACGCGTGCATGCGTGTGTGTGTGTGTGTGTGCGCACGTGCGTGCTTGCGTGTGTCTGTGTGTGTGAGAGAGATCACTTGTCGTAATTAAAGTGATTAGAGGATTGAGTGAACTTTACTTCAATGTGTTTATTGAATTAATAAGCAAAGTGACAGATGAGTGTTTGACTTTTATAGCGAGTGATTCTACTGTTTTCTGTTAATTTAAGCTTGTTTCTCTTGCACCTTCTTTTTAATCCCTTTATCAACAATCTCCTGTCTTCAGTTCAATTTCTAATCAATTTCTCTGAACAGTAATTGGGATCCACAGACTATTTAGAACATTGACAAGAACAGCCTGTTATAGTGCCACCAGGAGGCCACTTTGTGCAAAACATGTTTTTGGACAGTACACCTATACAGATTTTGTCCAAACATCACGCAAATTGGTACACAGTCTCTCTAGAGCCATTCAACGAAACAGGTCTTTCAGATTTCTCAGACTCCTTCCTGATTGGCTAAGATTGGCTTCCAAAGTTTGCAGGAGTGCTCAGTTTCAAACAAAATGCTACAAATCATGAACACATCTTGTGATTTCCGTGAAATTGTGCACGCACATTCCCACTAGGCCGAGGAAGAAATGCCACATGAACATTTTCAACTCAGCCTCATGGTGGCGCTATAACTGGCCGAAAAGTGTTTTTACCTCTAACTGCACGAATCTGTGGATAACTTTGTATGCCAACTCCCTAGAGGCCAAGGAAAAACCTTTGCCTGGAATTTTTCACATCTGCTCTTTATAGCGCCACCAGGAGGCTTCTAAACTTTTCAGGAGTAGCCTTTGTACAAATCGCCAAAACTACTCAACGCCTCTTGACTGTTTTCAAATCAGCCTCATGGTGGCGCTACAACAGGCCAAGCCGACACACACACACACACACACACACACACACACACACACACACACACACACACACACACACACACACACGTTTATATTGCTCCTAAACATTTTGCCAAACATCACACACACACTCCTATCCTCCTGGTGGAGACCTGTGCCCAGAAGGGCACTTTTTCTAGTTTTTTCTATTCTTACTTCTAAATAGTAGCTTTACTAAGTGATTGATTACTCATTACTTTGATATGCACAGCTACCCACAAGCCTGAATTAAATATTTGTTGAATTTTCAATCAGAAAGGCAATTAAAAGTCAAATGCAACTGCACCGCCTTTAGATCTGAGGCGTTGTTGCTCTCTGCTCCCCCGTGAGTACCCATCAGACTGACAGAAGGTCTTCATTTCCCTTGTCCTCTACTCTCTCCTCCAAAGTCCTGAGCCACAGGCACAGAACGGAGAAGCGCTGCGGTGGCCAGGCCTCCACCCACACTATGGAGGAGCCCCTGAGGTGGCCAGGCCTCCCTCCACCTCCACCCACCCATACTTCCTCTCCCCAAACCTGGTACAGCCCTCTCAGACGGCTGGAGGTGGGGGTGTGGGTGATGAAAGGTTAGAGTAGAGTGCCTGCCAAATTAAAACACCTCTGCCTCGGCTTCTGCCTATATAGTTCCCGCTGTGCAGTCCCAGGGAACAAAGGGAAGCATCTATTTGTCCGATAGAAGCCAACGGTTGGTAAGAGGTTTGAGTTGAGTGGTGAGGTTGCTATTTGCCTAGAGAGTGCCTGAGGACGAGTGCCGATCAGGCTGCCAATGGAATCGGGCTGTCAGCTGGCAACTGGCATCCAGCAATAATTGCTTCCCATGGCAGGACCCCCTCGGCCGCGAGAAGAGGAGCAGTGTGGAGAGGCGACGCGGGAATCCATTTCTTACCACTGCACACTCATAATTGTTCCGTGAGCACAAGGATACTTGTTGCCAATCTGCACGAGGGCCAGTCTCTGATTGACATTCATTGACCAGAGAGAGCTATATGGAGTGGATGCAGGAGAGGACGGAGAAAGAGGGATGCACATGCTTCCCGTGGACCTCGACTATCACGCCGATTGTCACTCAAACATGAGAGGCAGAGAAGACACAACGTGACGGGAGGGTGTGGTAGAAGCTGAGGGAATGCATTGTCCTGTGAACCTTATCTCAGTATAGAGAAAGATCTGTGTGGAAAGGAAGGTTTGCAGGGAATGGGAAAGGTTGCTATTCCTCACAGTGTATGGCAGACAATTATCCAGGTTAAATCATGATTATTTCTTCTTTAATGTTTATCTTTTTTTAAATCCAGCTGCTCCCTAGTGAATGATCACTTACATACGTCAATAAAAGGCAGTAACCCTGACAACAGGAAGCATATACCAGTGATTTTCTCTGCCCTATACTCTTTGGGGGCAAATGTATATTTTATTCTACTTTAAGCTGAAGGAGAGCTATTGATTAGCAGTTGGTAACATCATCTCTTTAAAGAGGCGTGAATCCCAGTCCTCTTTATCGAAGAGATCCTTAACATTGATCGTGATTACCATACAGCTCAATTTGCTCTCCCAGGCACAACTTAATCTGTGCAGCGCTTGGCTGTCGTGCTCTGTGTGAACGGACCTAGATCTGTATCTAGTGAAAGCACGCAGTGGTCGCGGGGAACATATCACTCACCTGTCCAAAGCTAATTTCGCCCGGTGTCAAGCATGGAATTGGATTCAAGGACAGTGAAGTTGCGCGGGTCTGTCTGCTGTCAGTTAGGTCACAGTGCCCCTCACACATGTCACTTCAGCGACGGGTTAACATGCTAAATCTTTAACCGGCTAAAGGGCTATCACAGGCTATCTGAGACCCTGGGCAAATCTCTGATGACACTCTCTATTCCCTGTATACCCCACTACTTTTGACCAGGATCCCTGTGTATAACTCTAAACAGATAAACAGAAGCAGCAACACTGTATGGGGAATAGGAAGTCACTGCAGGCCTGACCCTGTGACAGTGATGTCCTATTATCTGTCAGGGAGACGGAGAGGGAGAAAAGGGCACTGTGTCATCAGGGAACAGTATTGCTCCACATGCTCGTCATACCTGGGGATCTTCACTGATCACAGTGCATTGTAGGTTTATATAACTGACCACTGCACACATAACGTAAGGCCTGTTGCATAGTGCACGATGCTGGGAATGATGAGCATGCTCGTTGTGTGGCTGGCTGCATCCAGAGGGCAGAAGTAATGTCCGCGCAAGAGCAGAGTAATTGCCGCGGTAACGGAGTTGTTTACAGACTGCTCAGGGTCAAGGGTGAGGCATTATCCTGAAGGGAGAAAAAAGATGGCTGCCATAGTACCTTGGCCTGCCGGCTGCTTAGCCTTGAGGCATTCAAATTGACAGGTCTCATTATCTGTGAGCCCCCCCCATATATTCCCTTTCGTATCCTATGGCCTGTCAGTCTCCACGCGCCTGTCCATCTCACTGCTGGATCACTGACAGACAACCTCCCATCACCAGCTCGCAGTTGAGAGCAAGCTGAGGAAGGAGTGAAAGAGAGGAGTTTAATGCGTTCGTATGTGTGTGTGTGTGTGTGTGTGTGTGTGTGTGTGTGTGTGTGTGTGTGTGTGTGTGTGTGTGCGTGCCCGTGACCGCATGCATGTGCGTGTGTGTGTGTGTGTGTGTGTGTGTGTGTGTGTGTTGTGTGCGTAAAGGCCTCAACTATAGCTACTGACCATCTGACAGGGCCCCTCTTGTAAATACTCCACTGTGGGCATACCTACAGTACTGAGCTGCAAATTCCAAATGGGACTGAACAACTCACACAGGAACAAACCTACACACGCACGCACACACATACACACACGCACACGGCCACACGCACACACACGCACATGCACGCACTCACTGGTACCTTAGCAGAATCTTAAGTACCTTATGCAAACTGTGTGTTTGTTGGGGAGGCACAGGCACTGATGAGTGGCTCATTATGGCAACACCAGCGCTACACACTGGGTATCGCATAATCAAAGCCTGGGGGTACGTATTAATTATCCTTTTGAATAGTGATGAAATTTTAAAAAGCCTCTCTCCTTAAGGCTCACATCACGGGTAGATGAAACAAAGCGTCGGCACAGCTTGCGCGCCCAGGCTCACATGTGTTTTTACATCTGTTCAGGATATTTCAATTTGATGCTCAACAAGCTGAGACCGAGATTAAAGGATAATAATGTGTCATCTTCCACACAAACATCTCTTCCAGAGTGAGTAATGGTACATCAGCAGGCAGGCGCGGGCGCAGCAGCGCAAGCATCTAGAGGAAGCTAGCTAGAAGCCATCACAGACACCGTCACGTATGTGTGCGTCTTCTTGTCTCGAGTCAAGGTTGGCTGAGGCACCATCTCTCTCTCTCTCTCTCTTCACATGTGTACCAGTTGTCTAGGAAAAGAGAGGGATAGGAAGGGGAGGGGGAGGTTTTGTATTGAGATTTGCTTGAAAGAAATATTTATGAGCCGGATTTCTTTATAAGAAAGCGATGTCTTTAATGAACATGCTTAAAGATTGTGTTGCGCCATCTATAATTTATGTGGTATGGCTTCGTCAGGCGAACGGGGCCAGTTTGTATGTGTGAATTCTTAATGGCGAGGAAAATGGCTATTCTACACATGTGCTCTCCTCCAGTAGAATCGTATAATGACACAAGTAGGGCACATGAGAATGCTCTACAGAGGGACTTACATGCATCAGAGGCTGTATCACCTTGTGTGTGTGTGTGTGTGTGTGTGTGTGTGTGTGTGTGTGTGTGTGTGTGTGTGTGTGTGTGTGTGTGTGTGTGTGTGTGTGTGTGTGTGTGTGTGTGTGTGTGTGTGTGTGTGTGTGTGTGTGCGTGTGCGTACATGTGCGTGTGTGCGAACACCAATCTATAGGAAACCGTATATGTCTTTGTTTTCTTTTCCTTTTTTCAATCTGCCTTGAGGGATAAAATGTACCCTATAGTCAAAAGAATGACAAGGTAAATGGTCACACAAAGTATATGGCAAAGAAAACAATTTGGCACAAAGTAACGAAGATACCAGATGAACATATAAAAACTGTCACTTTGTCTAAAACAAAATAATTGGCGGCCATAACTTAGTCTTCGTATAGGTCACCTGGGAAACAGAAGGTCCGCGGTTCGCGGCCCTGGACTATGTGTCGAAAGTGTCCCTGCATGAGCGAGATACTTAAACCCTGCCTGCTCCCCGAACGTTAACAGTGTCCGCTGCTCCTAATAATTAGGAGAGGACACATTTCACATATTATGTTGAAATATATATGCAGTCACAAAAATACTGTAATTATAGGGGTCGGGGCCACATTTGCATATTTTGTGTTCGTGGACAAGTAACCAAAGTGCATATTATAACCATACTATCTATCGCCACAGGGAGCCAGGAGGGAGAAGAGTCGGATGCTTGGAGCTTTGGCCAGGGTGTCACAGCTAGGGAAGGTACGTACTGACATTTTGTGTAACATAGCTGATCTTAGTGTGCAGGAAGGGGTACCCAAACGTTTCAGGTCGAGACCCAAAAGAGAGATTAGACGTTTGCCTATATATAGAACCCAAACTATAGTGAAAATAGCGGATCTACAAGCGCACAACGTGTCGGGCCTCGCGCGGCATTGCAAGCTTGTAGATCGGCTGTGTTCACTACTTCGTATTTATAATATATATTTTGTTTATGATATTTCTTAGATTTGTTTGTTTTAGAATTAATACAATAAAAATGTACACTTTTGAAATATTTATATATATTTAAATGTAGTATAAATTTTGTTTTTTTTTAACTCGAGTCGTGACCCATAAAAAATGGTTTGTGACCCACAAATGGGTCCCCGACCGCACTTTTTGGTAGGCTGATGCTAACGGGGTGCCATTCCATTAATTGCCTCATGTTTGTAATGGAATGTGGGGAACAACCGGAAGCCAGTGAAGGGAACGCGTATAGGGGCACGTGTGTGTAGGCTACCTGTAGCCTAGCCAATGTAGCCATGATGCAATTCCCCACCCTGTTAATTAAGTCCTTCATTACACAGAAGAGATACTGTATATGGAATCGAGCACCATAAAACCAGCTGTCACTCCTTTTTATCAAACACCATACAGTACCACCACTGTAATAGAATTGAGAGCTGATTTCTAAAGAAGGAAATATGCATTTGTGTGTTTCTGCAGCATCTAACGAGATCTAAAGTCACGGAGCCAAATCCTAATGACAACATGCATCAGCTCTCATGGGGTTCATCCCAGCAGCATTTGTCTCCTCCAATGACCAGAGTGGATGATCCAATTGAGGGAGAAGTGTAGATAATACACTCCATGATGACAGCATGGGGTGAACAGGTGAGGTCACAGTCAATTACACACTAATAGGAGAGAGATCAGCGACTGGCACTGGCAACTGTTCCGAAACTCTAACCATATCATTCTCAAAGCTGCACCTCCGACCTTATCAGCCTCAAAGGTGTGCAATGCCTTCAGTATAACGCCTAGCTTGGCCCGGGTGAACAGAGATTATCACGGCTAGAAAGGAAAAAGAGGGAAACACACACACTGTACTATAATACAGTATACCTTTGCTGTCAAGATTTCACTCTGACTGAGTTTCTTCTTTTTGAGTCCCTCCACTCGCTCGCTACACACACACACACACACACACGCGCGCACACGCACGCACACACACACACACACACACACACACACACACACACACACACACACACACACAGTCAAGAATGTTAGCAAACCTGTCACCCCGATCTCAAAGGAAAGTAAACTTATTTATTTATTTGAGTGCCGAGTAATTATAGGCATTATACACCTCTGTGCTTGCCGGTGACATTTCTTTATAAAATCAGCTGTGAGGGACTCAGGGTGTGCAGAGTTAAGACATGCCAGCAGAAAATGTGAGTCTCTTATCCGTATCCAATCTGAGTCTCTCTAATCAAATTAAATAGGTGAGCACTTTTTTCCCCCTTCCTCTTTTGCCTCTCTCAAAAGACATAGGACGTTGCAGAGGAGGAGCATTTGCCAGAAACTGCCAGGATTACATTCTAGATACTATGAAACATTCTGCTTGTCAGCACTTCCATAATTTTGGGGTCTTCGGGTGTTTTTCAATATGACTGTGCGAGTATACACATAGAGCCGGCGCATGGGGAAACACCATGAGCCAAGAATCCAATTGAAGGTATTTGTTTCCATTTCCGGCTATTTGGCAAAAGACGAGACTAGATAAATGTGTTATTCATTGCTACGGAACACAGAGGCTTCAGAGGAAATATGTTACTCTAGCCCCTTTTCTTTGACTCTAAATAATTGAACAGAGAGAGGAGGAAGGCCTCTGCAGGGTTCATATTGAGTTTTTACTGACTTTTGCACATCTGTTACTGCTGCTCATCTTTCTTTCCATTGACGCGCGCACACACACACGCACGCACGCGCACACGCACACGCACACGAGCACGCACACGCACACACAAAATGACAAAGTGCCTGTCTGAAGTTTATGTATACTTTGAGCTTTTGACATAAACGTGTGAGGATGAGCAGCGCAGGTATATATGCACAGTAAATTCCTTAATTCACCCATTTAGTAACTCTTGAGTACACCTATACAAACCTAACCATGAGGGTCCATTTGGTTTCATCTGTACACTCTCAGAGTTTAACGAACGCTGAGGATTTTTTTTTACTGTGCACAATATGGTCCGACTCCGCCGGGCGTATATAGCGACTGTAGCATTCCTCCTTTAGCAAGCAGCAGCAACCAGGCGCCCCAGGGCCCTGACAGAGGAGACATGACATATTAAAAAACTAGAATAGAGGAATGAAAACATCCCCCCCGCCCCCCCCACCCCCCAACCATCACCGCCGTTGCAAAGAGCTTGTGTTTTACATCTCCCCATCACAACGACAGCTTCAGGGACAGTTTACTGTATGTGTGAGCGACGACGGCACTTTGACACTGTCAGCTTCTGTCACTTGAAGCTATAGCGATGGTTGCTATATAGCGAGTTGCTACAGCAAAGCTGTTCCTGTTCCACTTGTGTGCGTGCGTGCGTGCGTGCGTGTGACTCACAGTCATACACATGCACACGCAGCCACGTGTGTGTGTGTGTGTGTGTGTGTGTGTGTGTGTGTGTGTGTGACAGTGAGTTGGTGAGTCTTCTGTGTGTGACTTGATGTCTAGGGGCCTTTATGATAATGAGCACCAGGTCTTTTCCCCCCACAAAAACATATCAATAAATAAAACATTGGCGCTTCTCCACTGTAGCTGATTCACATAGAGCTAGGGGAGAGGTATGTATCACTGTAGCTGATTCACATACAGCTAGGGGAGAGGTATGCGGGCCTTTCAGCTCACTGCCACTTTAAGGGAGCTATAGTGCAGCTGAGCTGTGATACGTGAACACACGTGCACACGCGCGCCGCGCACACACACACACACGCACGCGCGCGTATACGCAATCATAAACACTTAAGAGGAACAATCCACCTGAGACCAGTGAAGCATCCCTGTTATCCAGGGTGAAGGGGAACAATATACATAATTAAGAGAGGAAAGTGTAAAGATGTAATTGGTGGGATGTTGATAATCTTGATTATCATCATTAAGTAGTTTTTAAAGATACATGACTGTGAGCCATATTTAGAGGACCTAACTTATTAATCAGGCAGCTGTTTGCTGTAGCTCTTAGGAGAGATACAGTAGTAACTGCGTGTGTGTGTGTGTGTGTGTGTGTGTGTGTGTGTGTGTGTGTGTGTGTGTGTGTGTGTGTGTGTGTGTGTGTGTGTGTGTGTGTGTGTGTGTGTGTGTGTGTGTGTGTGTGTGTGTGTGTGTGTGTGTGTGTGTGTGTGTGTGTGTGTGTGTGTGTGTGTGTGTGTGTGTGTGTGTGTGTGTGTGTGTGTGTGTGTGTGTGTGTGCGCGCGCGTGTGTATGGTGGTGGTGGGGGGGGAGGGATTATTACATTGTTAAGTCACACTCCATCAACAATCACGCACGCGTAACCAATAACAAATTGATGAGTCATAAATCCATTCTCAAACTGACTGAGTCAAAACTCAAAACAGAGCTGCAGTATATGTTGTGCAGCATTCTAACGCTGCTCAGATCGAGGGTCACAAGCCGGATCCCCCTGCCCCCCCCCTATCCCCCCCCCCCTCTGTCTGAGTAATCAAAACTAAAGTCTTTGTTTCTTTGTCTTTCCCCTTGACTGTGGAGGTCAGGGCACTTGCCCTATACCCTCAGGTTTGAGGTTAGCGCTCAGGTGCTGTCTGCTAGCCAGGCATAGCATTTTACCCTTCCCACCCCCAGGCTGTGCACACTGCTCTTCAAAGAAGGCTCAAAACATGAAGTGGACGGGGGAGGAAAAGGAAAAAACATTGATTATGAAGAAAAAAATAGTTTACTTCCAGAGGCGTAATACTCTGTGAGTTGGAAGAGGTACACTGAGTAAATGTGAAGCACGTCTTGCATGAGTACCTAATAAAATGGGTTTTTGTACATGGATTGGTACAGTATCTCTAGATTTGTAGTAGACAGGGAGCATAAAAATGAACACGACAAACAATGAGTTGGAGACTAAATTACTGCC
Organism: Protomyctophum bolini; assembly: GCF_963924005.1. Classification (NCBI taxonomy): domain Eukaryota; kingdom Metazoa; phylum Chordata; class Actinopteri; order Myctophiformes; family Myctophidae; genus Protomyctophum; species Protomyctophum bolini. Next base: position 9,461,368 of record NC_137877.1, on the reverse strand, counting down.
GTCCTGTTTCTCAACCATATCGATATAAATCACTCCAACGCAGTTGCACAGCCTACAAAAGAAAACACAGTGGATAATGATGCATTAAACGCTATTAATTCAGGGTTCTGGAATGTTATAAAGCAGTAGGTGGGTGGGGGTCAAACAGATTAGACAAACAGGCCAGCAGACCTGGAACACTATTCTGGATCTGATATCAGATCCCAGAGGAACATGTTTAAATGCTCATTAAAAAAAATACTGTAGAGAAAAGGACAATGTTTTCAGTCAGAATATTTACAATAGCTTTCCATCTAGATCTAGCATTCTTTATATGAGATCTGTTGTTATGGTATCCCGCTGAGTGGGAGTACACAGTTAATTGTTTTTCTATGTGACGCACAATGACCCCGTTCACATGTTAGATGAATCTGGAAATTAACCTATTCACCAGCGTTTCAGGGTGATGAAGAGAGCTCGTTTGGATGTCGGCTCCAATCTGGTGTGGTGTTATCATTATAGTCATACTGCCCTCCTTTGGCCGATGAATGATATTTCAACCTGTTAAATTCACTTCAGGCTTTTTGCTATTCAACCAAATAATGCAGCTGCGATAATGTTCAAACGTAGATTAACCGATTTAATATTTTGTGGAAATGATATTTATAAAGACTTATTTTGGCCACATTTCCTGCATTTCATCACAATGTATCCAATGAGCTCCCTTGTTTACTAGACTGGGGCAACAGTAGAGGTCTATTAAACTACTTCATTCTGCTGGAGGGTTTGGTCCTGTTCCTCTGTCCTCATCTCACCTTCATCTTCACCTTTCTCCTCCTCCTCCTCCTCGTCCTCCTCCTCCTCCGCTCTCACGTCAACTTCTGTCCTCTCAGAGTCAATGATTTCTATATCTACAGTATCACAGTCCATGCTGGGCTCAGTGGGAAGGCCATACTGTACCACTGTAACAATTTAGGCATTTAGTAGACAATCTTTATCCAGAGCGACTTAAAAATAAGCAAGATAAACACACATTAAATGCACAGAGACGGCCTGGGTCGTGGCTCAGCGGTCCAGGCACTTTGTCTGGTATTCCAAGTCTGGCAGTGTGTGGCATCTCTCACCCCCATTTATATAAAATAAAGGTGAAAGCCACAAAAAATTTTTTTAAATGCACAGAGACAGTGCCTCAGTAATCTATATGCTCATAAGTAAATGAAGAACCTAGCATCAGTCTAAACAGTATAATATTATATAAAATGGCTAAACAACAGACATGTAGTTTGCGATGAATTGGTGTATGCTACTTTAATTCTACTGTAGGTGCGGCCAAGTATCTTACCTGGGTTTGTTGTTCCAAACTTGTAAAATTGTAAATTGCCACACTATACATTCTGGTTCTGAAATCAATCACACAACTTTGAGTTGAAGAACTCTGTGTCATTCAATACAGTACATTACATGAATAAAAGCATTATTAGTCAATCTGAAATACCTGCCAGTCATGGTCACAGTTGTTCTTGAATCGTATTTTGCTCTCATTGCAGTGATCAATCATGCTATCTTGATTTTTGTTTTAGTGTTCCCCGACACCCGGACCCCTTCTAGGGTTTGGAGTGGCTCCTTGGAGCTTTATAGCTGAAGAGGGTGAAGAGTATAGTATAGTATGTACTGTATATGCTGTAGATTCACTGGCAGCATTTTAGTCTTTTAATATCACAGTCTAGCTGTTATTGAAGGATCCGCTGAAACTAGGACACCGTATACAGTATTTTCTTTCATGAATATTAAGGCAGATATGGGCGCACGGTGGTTCACCTGCATGGTAGACGGTGTATCAAATAAAGCAGACGAAGAAGAAAAAGAAGACAGGAGGTGGTGTTGATGCGCCACAGATTAAAATACAATGCAACCTTTTTCACAAAAAGGCATTTGGCAGGTTTTATTTAGCGAATGCAAAGTCCTTAAGCCAAGCAGTTGCCTCCTGGTCTGCTGTATGGAGGGTGATTAATCCTCCTTCCAGTCTTTGGAGAGGACACAGTGGGCTTGGGCTACTGCCCCATTTGTGGAGGCTGGCCAAGCAGGGGCCATGTCCAGTCCTGAATCTATTGAGCGTAGACCACTGTCTCCTTGGGAGGGTGGTGCCAGGGACCTGTTGGTTGGGGTCTGACACCAGGTGTTTGTTTGGGACCTCATTGGACTCCCATTTCCTTTTCCAAGCTGATTTGATGGTGAAGTCAGCTGATGGGGGGTTCCTCCAAATTGGTCGTCTCGATGGGAGTCGAGCAGTGGGTGGGTTGAATATGTCTGCATGGATTGGTAGATGGGGAGAGTCTTTGGCCTTTTGAAGCATCCTTTGAGAGACTGCTGCTCGCTGGATGTGTGGGGGTGCTATGTTTGATAATACTGGGAGCCAGGGGAGTGGTGTGGAGCGGATAGTCCCGGTTATGGTTTTCATGGTGGTATTGAGCTGGGTGTCCACTTGGTGTGTGTGTGTGATGACCTAGACCTTTCCACATTTCAGGCCCTGCAGGACTTTCTCCAGTTCAGCAACCACGAAAGGTTCAGGGTTTCTTTCCTCTTCAAGTGTTCTCTGATGTTTTAGCTCAGTTGTAGTAACTGCTCTTCTGGTGTGTTTGTCTTGCGTTGCCTTTGCAATAGAAAGTAGGTGGGATGCAACTTGGTTGGGCGTAACAAATGCTCGGCTTTGGCTAGGGGGCTTCTGTGCAGCTCCTAGGCGACGGATGAGGCTCCAACATGTCCTGCTAGAGTGGGTAAAGTTCAGGTCAGCTACTGTCTCCTCCCATTTCATTTATTTTCTTTTTTATGGCCAAGTGAAACACTGTACTGCAACTATCTTGTCAATTCAATAGTCAATACACTTTGCCAGTGTATTTCATTCAATTTAATGCAATATTATTATAGTGCCAAATCACAAGTTGAAGTTGTCAAGACCTTTTACAGTATGTATAAATTAGTCTAGGTTTCCCCCTGAGAGAGTTATTTGGCAACACCCCTGAGAGAGTTATTTGGCAACAAGGACATCGAAATCTTGAGCCAGAACCAAGCTCTAGGGTGGGCGGCCATCTACCTTGACCATGTCAGGGAGAGAGAGAGCGAGAGAAAGGGGGTGGACACCAATCAGAAGAGGGCAGGTTTAAGGCCTGGCCAATCAGAACAGGGCAGGTTTAGGGCCCGGCCAATAAGAAGAGGGCAGATTTTTTGTGCCCAGCCAATCAGCAGAGGTATTATAAAGTAGGCTACTAATTAATGACCTAAGTTAGCAGTTACTCCTTGGACTTGCGTCATGTGACGCCTACTTTTGAGAACCACTGATTTGTTACCCACTGTAACTCGTATCTTTCAGTGTGCTGTACGTATTTTTATGTTGACATTAAGACATCCTCCTAATTAGGATGAAACATACAGTCCACACAGGAGCAGAAGGCACACAGTATATGGTTTAAGCATGCTCTGTCACTCATTATTGCTTGACTGTTGACACCTGTGCTGGACCTCTGCTGGCCTCTCTGTCTTCTCTCCTTCCCTCTCACACGCACGCACGCACACACACACACACACACACACACACACACACACACACACACACACGATATCCTACTACAGTGTCTGTGACTGTAAACTTCAAAGCATAAGTGCTAACTGTCTGCACCGGAGCATAATGAACCTGCTCTGAGTCTGTAATCTCTCTCGCTCTGATTTCATCAGTATACAGTACATGTGCTGGATAGAGAAGTCATTCAGCCACGTCAACATCAGAAATTGTGTGGAATTATGACGTTTATAGACACCCCCCCCCCCCCCCCCCCCATACCCTTTATGTACCGTATACAGTATCTATGATATTACCATATACTCTACGTGGAAGAACATGGTCATTGGATAATTTTACCCTTTCTTTTATAATACAATACAGTACATCCATCCATGTACCATGTGTGTATGTGTGCATGCGTTGTGTGCATGTGCGTTTGTGCGTGTGCGTGTGCGTGTGCGTGTGTGTGTGTGTGTGTGTGTGTGCATGCGTGCGTGCGTGTGTGTGTGTGTGCGTGAGAGAGAGATAGAGTGTGAGTGAGAGACTGCACATGCACATGTACGTGTGTTCTGAACTGACAGCACCAGACTTTCCTGTGTTTCTTTCTTTAACTACTTCCAAGGTCGTGCAGTCAAGCTTAGCTGACACCTAAGTTCACCTCTCTTATCACAGATACAGTATATACTGTGTAGTGAAAGAGGAAGTCCTTGAGTTCTGATTGACTCGTTGCAGCACACCAGCTGTTTCTGTGAAGGTTGTGTCTCTGATTGATTGGCTGCAGCAGGTACCTTGACAAATAAGTCAATGTTCTAGAAGTACAGTATATAGTAATGATAAAGCCCAAGTAGTGTAATGACAGGTGGATGTGTCCATGTGAAGGAAGCTTGCCGACAATGATATTTAATAGGAACACCCTCCCATTGCCAACACAAAACCAACTCACCAAAAGTGAACACAGTAGTGTGTGTGTGTGTGTGTGTGTGTGTGTGTGTGTGTGTGTGTGTGTGTGTGTGTGTGTGTGTGTGTGTGTGTGTGTGTGTGTGTGTGTGTGTGTGTGTGTGTGTGTGTGTGTGTGTGTGTGTGTGTGTGTGTGTGTCTGTGTGTGTCTGTGCGTGTGTGTGTTAGGCTGCGCAACAGTTACACTTTAGGTCACCAAGTGGTATTGTCGTACTCAATACATACTGTACATATTGGCACATACATAGGGAAACACAAAGCTGTTTTCTTTTTGGAGACTGTGTGGCACTGCTCAAAAACAGGTACTGAAAGACCCACCCACCTCAGAAAGCATCAACATTATGCAAATTTCCAAAGATATTTGTTTGGGTGAAAGTCACCCGTGTTTAGTGTTCTAGAATCTAGAGCACTATAGTATAAATATTAAATCTCAAATTGGATGAGTAGGGAGTAAATGGAGGGTATTGCAACTCTAGATTCATCTCATTATTAAAAAATCTAGAGTTGCAAATTGTGGCTACGCTCCTTCCACCCTTCCCCCCGGATTTCCAAAACCACTTCCAGGATTCCCCATATGCTCCTAACAAACCACCCGTGACGTAAAGCTTTGAATTAAATTCCCTTTTGTTTACTCATGTCTCAGTGTCTTTGCCTTTGGGGTCCCTGGCACTTTTGGCCACTTAACACATTGAGCGTAACACCGACATACATATACATACCCAACCGATCACCTTATTGGCCGATGGAGTACTCCGACATACATACATTACTATTGACATTATACCAATTTTGAAAGATATACTTTAGTTAGCCCATACATCATCGAGAATAGTGGTCCCTCATTGGCCGGTGGAATATACCGACATACTGTACATACCCTAGCGATCGCTGTTCTTGGTCCCTGATTGGCCAATGGAATACACCGACAGACATACATGTCGGTGTATATTCCATCTGCTTGCGCAAGTAATAATTTAACTATACCCCATATTATAACACCAAGGCCGTGTGATGGATAGTGGCATCTATAGATAGTGTATACTGTAGAGCTCAAATGAAGAAAATAAGTTATTTTCATATTGTGATGATGACATTTAAAAATAAGATGTAGAAGTATAACATCTCTGTGGAGAGGGGACCTATACCAATGAAAAAGGCAAACTGTAACTGCTGTTGGAGAGAGGCCTGACTAGAATAACGATTAGCCTCAAGCTCTTGTCCCGGGGACGTAAGCTGAAGGTATGGGTGAAGATATTGCAGTGAATGATTGAATCCAGATGGTATTGAGAACGAGAATACCCCTACTTTGCATGTTCTGTTATACACCGTCATTTTGTATATGAAAGCCTGTAAGAAGTATAGCATCCATGCTCTGTATTTTTAGAGTTGCTCGGTGGAATCCAGAGCAGTGTGCTGTATGTAAATTGTAAATACACTGGTAAACTGTCTCTGTAAGCAACAATGATTAACACGGTCTATACATTGGACCAGACGTATCTACGTATACCTTCAGTGGGGGACAAAGTATAGGGCGACCCAACCCCCGTACTTGAGTTAACCCATTCTGACCTGAGATCAGATTCTAAAAATGTCTATTTGAAAATGACAGTTTTCTGAAAAAGCTATGTTTCTATGTCAGTCGTTCTTCGATTTAAAAGAAATAGCAGACCTACAAGCTCCATGTCGTCTATGAGCTTGTAGATCTGCTATTTTTCAATAGCTAAAGCATAACATAATGCTAACACCAAAAGGGGTTCCCGCCCAAAATGGGTTTCTCCTGGTCAAATATTACTCAACTACAAGTTTGTAATTGAGTTAAAGTACTAGAGTACTTGCTTTTAAAAATATTAACTATATAATAGTATTCAAAAGTACATGTTCTCAAAATACGTAATAAGCACAAAAAGTACAAATGTATCTTTTTAATATCAACACATTGCTGTATTACAATTTAGACATGCCTACAAATGATTTTCCAGAACTTCAAACATTATCAATAATTGTGAGCTAGTATTTTCACTATGAAATAGGGCTTAAGGTAATTAATTGTGTACTTTTTCACTTCCTACAAATGCAGCGCAGTCAGAAGTACAGTCTGCGAAATACAGTGGAGTGAAAATGTCATCCAGAAATACAGCTACTCAAGTAAAATAGCCTACAGATACAAACCTCAAGTACAATATTCAATTAAATATACTTTGTTAGTGTGCATGACTTCCTTGAACATTCTTTCAGGAAACAGTGAGGCTTGTATAGCAAGTTATAGCAATATATAGCAATATGCACTCATGTGGCTGCATACCTGGAAACATATAGGCTGTGAAAAAGAAAGAGATTTTCTGATGAGGTATCGGGAAGTGGCCTACCTTCAACACACCTGCCCCATATAAGCCTATACACTACAGATTAAAATAATAGTCAGAAAATACAATAATTCCTATATTACTAGTATTAGTATTAAATCCATATCCTACAATAACATGAATGAATATAACAATGCAGACAATACATGTATACAAAAACATGTACAAAAGAGTAATCGAAAGTCAATATCTAAATTTCAAACATTGTTGGAGAGCCTCCACTCACTGTTTGCTGCACTTCATGATGGTGTGCGCGTGTGTGTGTGTGTGTGTGTGTGTGTGTGTGTGTGTGTGTGTGTGTGTGTGTGTGTGTGTGTGTGTGTGTGTGTGTGTGTGTGTGTGTGTGTGTGTGTGTGTGTGCGTGCGTGCGTGCGTGCGTGCGTGCGTGCGTGCGTGCGTGCGTGCGTGCGTGCGTGCGTGCGTGCGTGCGTGCGTGCGTGCGTGCGTGCGTGCGTGCGTGCGTGCGTGCGTGCGTGCGTGCGTGCGTGCGTGCGTGCGTGCGTGCGTGCGTGCGTGCGTGCGTGCGTGCGTGCGTGCGTGCGTGCGTGCGTGCGTGCGTGCGTGCGTGCGTGCGTGCGTGCGTGCGTGCGTGCGTGCGTGCGTGCGTGCGTGCGTGCGTGCGTGCGTGCGTGCGTGCGTGCGTGCGTGCGTGCGTGCGTGCGTGTGTGTGTGTGAGGGTGTAGAGCTACAGCTCCGGTCCTCCAGGGCTATGGCAGGATGAGAGTCGGTGGGGTCCATGAGCCTTGAGGAGCAGGTCAACACAGGGAGTGAGGGGAAGGCGAAGGCAAGACGAAGCAGTCAAAGAAATCCGGAGAAGTCTTTGAATAGAGCGGAATTCCTCCTCCTCCTCCGCGGCTCCTCTGGGGAGGCGTCAGGAGCCTGTGGAGAGAGCGAGGTAAGACGGGGGCCTGTCAGGAACAAAGCTCCAAATTCACATGATATGTTTAGCTAAAAGGGTGAAAGAGAAATGAATCAAAGCTTGGCGGGGATCAAAGAAATGCAACAATAAAGTCAAGCCGGTTGCCATGGGACCAGCAGGAGATGCATATCATTTTTTAGGTGGTTCGTTGGCTGTGTCAGGTGTGTGTGTGTGTGTGTGTGTGTGTGTGTGTGTGTGTGTGTGTGTGTGTGTGTGCGCAGGGGTGTGATTGCTATTGTTTGGAAGACTGAACACTGAACTGATGCTGGATGGGGTTAAGAATGGGGGTCACCATCTCATAGTGAGAAGAGTAGATTTTCCTCATTTGTTTTAAGCAGCAGCCTCCTGTGATGTGTCAGAGGCCGTCACATGAACACATTCAACTCAACGATAATAGATGTCAAAACAGACACGGAGGCAACCATGCATGTCACGTCACCCCATAAACGTCATCGGCAGCCGGCACAAACAATTGATAGGCTAAACAACAGCCTTCATTTGTTTTTAACCTTTTGCTGACCTAGGTTGTTAATGTTACTGTTTGAATGTGAAATCAAATATGGGTGTGCAATGCATTTTCCTTCATGCAGTGTAGATTTCAATGGGAATATGCTTGGAGCACAACAGTAGTGAGAATACACTGCAGTTCAAAATGAATAGTTTTTCTTTTCTTTCTTTCTCTTCTGATTTTTTTTATAGGCCTACCAGTGATACAGCTTACAACTTATTCCCCAGGTGAGAACCACAAACTACAGGTTCCTTTCGCAGCTTACTCAAACCTTGAGTTCAGTTACATAGAGGATAATCTTAGAACTAGTCAAACTTAAAAGTTACATTTCATGCAAAATCTCCCAGTCCTTGTAATTTACTGTCTTTTGGTATCGATTCGATGTTATGTTATTGTGTTTATGGTAGAGTAAAACGCTTAGACATTGGCTTTAAAGTAATTAACTACGATCACTTTAATCAGTAGGGGTAAGCCTATATGTCATTCTCATAACCTTCCTGCCTTGCGCGCACGCAAGCACGCGTGCACACGTGCACGCACTCACACACGCACACACACACACACACACACACACACACACACACACACACACACACACACACACACACACAGATAACAGAACCCATGTGACTGACATAACAGTGAACATATCATTGGAGTTTTCGTGTGTGTGTGTGTGTGTGTGTGTGTGTGTGTGTCTCTCTCTCTGCTGGTCTGATATTGCACCCGTGAGAGATCCCAAAATAACAACAAAGGGCCCTCAGTGGGTAGGATGAAAGCCCCTGCCACCAACTATTTCAATACATATGTCAGAAAGTCCCCTTCTCACAATTATAGCATCATAGAGAAACAAATAGTATCCTTCTTCTTGACCAAAATTGATTCTTTCCATAATACAATTGTCCCAAATGAGTGGTGCTCACTGATTTCATTTGCTACAGTGACACACAGCCTGTTCGTCAAATTACGCTGTAAATGCTCCATCAAAGAAATTTGAAATTTGAAATCCATAAACTTTTTGGATATGATTTTTACACTCACAATTTCCACTTGATCTGACAGCAAGATCCAAAGAGAGAATAATTCATGAAATAGAAAAACAACACTAGTGTTTAAGCAGTGCCACAGAGTTATACCAGGGTTCAATATGACTGAAGAACTGAAGTCACAAAATTGAATTCCTATGCTATCACATAGTCACCGAAATCAGTTAAATCCATGTAAAATTCTTTCCATGTTCAACTTGTTTCAGTCTAGGAGTCTATAAAAGTACACACAGCCGAGAAAGACTCTATTGTAACATGGTAGAAGCCCTGAGGTTATTTTTTTCTCTGTCTTGAAACAAATCAATGGAGCAAAAACTCGCTTTGAACAATTGCACATTTTCTAAAATCAAATGTGGGTTGAGGAGCTGGCCATGGTCTGCCTTATTCTTTGTCGACATACTTGATAAAAATATGCTCTTTGAAACAGGCACTCAACAGAGTTAACATTTGAGACAATAAATAAACTATTAGGATCATTTGTTTTGTTGTTTTTTACGTGTATTACTGTGTAAACGTGTGTTTTCCTAAACACACGTGTACTTTATTAGCATGGCAAATGTTTTTGCTTTCACTTCTCTATGAAGAAAAAAAAGGAAGAATAATCAAATAATACATGTTTCAATAATCTCCACAGCAACCAATTACTTTTGCTTTGATACTCATTTGCTAAAAATGCATGGAAAACACCTACATTTACCTTGTCCAATATTGCCCCCAAGTGGCCACACAACAAAGCACAAAATTACACCAATGCGTGACAGTTTATTTACACTGCTAGAAGAATGTACTTTTTAAGGCCTGTATTTCCATCATTAGCTTCATCATAACAACAGTGTTATGACCCAATTTAATGTCCATTATATGAATAGTGAACATAGTCTATTGAGTTCACAATTCCAGCTTATCCTTGATATCAACATATGGAAGTGATTGCAAATCCCTTGCTATCTATGAGCAGCAAATGGCCTTAAATCAGTCATTTTAATATCAAAGCACTTAACACTACGATGGTGATTACTTGCAGGTGGGTGGATATCCGTGCTGCTTGTCAAGTCTGCATTTGAAGAAAATGACTGAGCTCTTATCCGACACGTACAGTACAGCCAGTATTCAATAGGCAAGATCACATTACAGAAGATTACTTTGGAGTTTCAGCAATTTTCCCAAATTACACTGGCCTTTGGTCTCTGGTAAACTTGATTGACTTGAATGGTTTTCATTACAAAGCCTCACCGAGTCCTTGGTATTGATGCTAGTAAACAAAACCTTCAGTGTTCAAGGGTGAGTGAGTGCAGCTGGTACAATAAGGAGAAAGGATACCCAAATCCTTTGAGGAAAATCATTGGTCATGTTAGAATATGTTAATCTGTATTTCTCAGTGTCACTTTGTTGTCTTTACACAGAACACTAATGTAACGTTTATGAGGTATTGAGTTTTATTGAATCAATACAGGCATTCACACTTAAGTCAATGTAGGGCCGAAATATTGCAAATATATGGCCGCTCAATGCATACAACATACATACGTGTATTCAGCTTACAACAAAGCTCATGTGCTATACACAAAGTGCCATGTTTGAACTTCATCCCACCCTCCCTGTCTCTCCCCATTGCAGGGACTGTCTGGGTAATGAGAATCAGCTTGATGTCACAAAGAGTCTAAGCCCAGACTGACAAGAAAATAGCCACAAATAACATGACCACCCTTATTACCTCTAAGAAAAATACTTAGAGAGGGATCCAGAATGAAGAATAATCGGGATACACTTGCAGTGTCACAAAGAATGAGAGCTATTTATTCTGGCTAGAGATATTCCCAGATTCACATCAACTGTTTGGCTGTTTCAGCCACTGCCACAAAGCTGACTGACAAGATGTGTATCTGAAAGGAATTATGGGCTGCTGTCATACACTTTCATGTATTTAAGAGATCGTGTAACCCAACCTGCACTTTTTCAATCTGAAACTTGGCAACATAACCCTTAATTGTGATAGTTATGCCCCCTAATTCTGATAGTTCCCTTTCATTTTATTGTCAAACGATTGCTTTAGCACACTCATCTAGTTACTGGAGAACATTCAACGGTGCAACATAGGCAAGTCTGTGTGTGCTCCTTCCAGTGAATCTCCAGACCCTCTATCCTCTTATGCGATTTAGTGATGCCATCTTGAGGCGCTTTTCTGACATAGCAAGGCGCTAAATAGCTCTGCAATTCTTTGAACTGCAAAGAAAACATTTGGGCAACATTCCTGGAATATCACATATCATTTAGATGGTCAACTACAGCAACAAGTGACATGGAAGCTATTTTCCTTACGACATCACTTGGGACAGATTAGGGTCAGGGAAGAAAAACAAGAGTCAGACTTTGATCAGTTTGTGCAAAAAATAATAATAATATAGAGAAAAGTAAAGACAATCAGTTATGGGCAAACAGACCAAAATGATCAAAAATATATGCCATATTAAAATAGTCTGTGTTTTGATGGGTTTGTCTGCTGTCATCATCATCTGTTCGCTATCATATTTGCGACTTAAGCCACTACCAGGTGGATTTTCTTTGAGATGAGTTAGTTTAAAGCTTAAATAATGCCAGTGGAACACCTATTCTACATGGTCAGAATTGTTGCCCATTTGCTGTGGTGGGAGGAGGAGAGAGGCTCAAGTTAGTTAGTGAGTTAGGCTAATTTCTTGAACTCGTCATAGAGGACCAAGACAAAGGCTCCGCCCATGCCTCGCAACACGTTGGACAGGGCTCCCTTGAAGAAGGCCTTGCCCCCCTCATCACGGGCGATCTTCTTCCAGCAGTCAATGGTGCCGCTGTACATGATGTCCGCTGAGAACACACAAACCGCACAGCGCGTGACACTCACATTACAAAATACAAATGCTCTGTATGCTTCATGGCCATAGGGCATAGGCAACAATAGGCAGTAAAATCACCAGTGTTCATTCAACCGCTTTGAAACCTGGAGTCCATATTTTGGGCATGTTATAATAGGTCAATATTTTTTTAACTTTCCAAATTCTTTGGGAAATAGCTAAAGTAGACGATCCACAAGCCACGACGCAATGCGTTGTGAGCTCGTAGAGCAGCTATATGTTCGCTGTGTGATTTGACAGTCTGATTTGACTGTGTACAAAACAACATGTCATCTTAGTTTTATTTAATTACCTCCTTTGCGTCCTGACTGCATCATCATACGACGCCTCACGGTGTCAAACGGGTAGGACACTATACCGGCCACGGCGGTCACCGACTGGGCGATGGCCCAGCTGACCACAATGTGAGTGTTCTTGGGATCAGGAAGCATACCTGTGTGCACAAAACAATCACAATGTGAGTGTTCTTGGGATCAGGAAGCATACCTGTGTGCACAAAACAATCGCAGACACAAGCTCAGATTTGGACTATAGTTTCGTACAAATAGGAACATGATTTAATCCGTTTTTTACAATTATAAAATGCAATTGGGCTTAGTTGAACCTTTGAACACTTTGGTAGTTGAATCCTTTGCTCCCCGACCCCCACCCCTGCTTTCTCTTGTAATGATGATCTGAGTTTTAACTTTTTACTGATATGTTTTGTATTCTATGTATCCTGTTTTTACCGACATGTTTTGTATTCTATGTATCCTGTATTACTGATGAATTGAGCAAAATGGTCCACAATGGAAACCTTTTTGCATAACCATTGACTGTACAACTGCACTAATTTAAAATCATAAATTCAATCAATCAATCAATCAATGTACCCCGAAGCCAACCATTGTACGATGAAGTATACATTTGACTCAATTCTCAACTGCTATGGATCTAGTGCACTTCGGTAGGCCTATTGGTGAGACACCATTATGTGACTTTCTTTGTACCTTTAGCAGTGTCATAAATGCCAAAGTAGGCAGCCCTGTAGATGATGATGCCCTGCACAGAGACACCAAAGCCCTGGTACAGGCCTCTAACCCCATCTGACTTAGAGATCGACTTCAGGCAGTCTGCCAGCCCATTGAACTCCCTAGTGGCGCCTGCTTTCCCCACGTCGGCGGCCAAACGGGTGCGGGCAAAATCCAGTGGGTAGACGAAGCACAGAGAGGTGGCTCCGGCAGCACCGCCGGAGGCCAGGTTTCCCGCGAAATAGCGCCAGAACTGAGTGTGTTTATCCACTCCTCCGAGGAAGACCGTCTTGTACTTGTCCTTGAATGCAAAGTTGAGGGCCTGGGTGGGGAAGTAGCGGATGACGTTGGCCATGTTTCCGCGCCAGAATGACGCGAAGCCTTGCTCTTTGGGGATGCGCACGAAGCAGTCCACGATGCCCTTGTACCGCTGGTCAACGCTGATCTGTTTGCTGACATGCTGGACCTGATTGCAGAACAGGGAAATAAAAGGTTATCAGCTCAGTAAAAGCTCTTTGGTTAAAATAAGTGTTATGAAGCCCTATATTGTGAGAGTACTCATTAGTGTTTGTTGCAGTAACAGGAGTCTCCATGTCTCTCCAGCATTTTATTAAACAGAAAAGGCATTTCATCTTCAGAAATGGGATACCAATTTTATCCAATCAGGATAGAGAACGCAGTCAGGATACAGATTAAACAAGCGGAATTGTAAGAGATGACACAAAGAAATGAGCAGACAAATTTGGAATTGGAACACTATACAAATTAAGCTCATTAATAGCTATACTCTCTCCTAATTAGCTGAAATGTTGTCACTTACATGAAAATGTATTTTCTGTTTATTAAAGAGCTGGACAGACATGGAGACCTCTGTTACTGAACACACACTACAGAATATAGTGATTTGACCTTTTAACAAAACACATTTTGTTTTTACTAAAAAATATCACTTACACTACCTTTAAAATAGGTTAATCGTCTTCATTGACATCAAAAATACAAAAGAAAATGTCAAAAGATTCCAATCATCCTGTCCACTTGATCTAAGTAGGCCTTGGCTGCTGTGCGACAGTGCGAGTGACGTCATGACAATGTACGTGTATTGCCAAGTGTCAGTCAAGTGTAATCCAATTCCTCTAGATTAGAAAATCTGGCTAGACCTTTACATAAATATAGCAGCCTGATGACACACTTATTTTAATTTCTAAACAAATGTGTTATTTATACATTCTGAGCATCATTCATTCATCTTTTGTGTTTGTGTTGTGTTGCAACTGTTTATTGTTGCCCTTCTTGGCCAGGTCTATAAAATATAATTTTAATCTCAAAATGGGACTACCTGGCAAAATAAAAATAAATAAATAATGCCATAGCCTCGTGACAGACGAGTATAGGCCCGCCCAATGTATGACACTGCAGTTATTTCTGCACCATATACTGTAGCCTAGGCTATACTGTAGTGGGATATGAGAGGACTGAACTGAATAATGTTGTCATCGAATTGTGCGTGCCTGCCTTCTATACAACATAACAGGCAGTAACATTACATTTTATAAAGTATATGCACTCAAATTCAAAACTTGGTCGTCTAGCTATGCAGTGGCTTTAATAAGCGCGTATCCTACTATACTGCAGCCACGCAGCTGCAATGGATGCAGACTAGCCTGAATAGGACTTAAAAACATGGCTCCCAAGGATAATATTAACGCGACAATAAGATGTCCTTTATGTTTAGTCTACAGCAGTGAGTGATTTGTGGACTATCATACTTCGATGACCATGCCAAGCCAACCCGAGAGATTCGCGATTTACCTGAAGAAGCAGTTTCACTCGCTCGATTGGTGCCACTGCAGTTTTAGAAATAGCTGCTGCGAATCCACCTGCCAAGAAGTCCTTAGCAAATGAAATAGCTCCTTCTGCCATGGCTGTTTGTTGGTGTGCACTGTCTGAAAGTCGAGTTGAAGTGCCGAGAGCTGAAATTAAGACAGCGGCGGATGAGTTTCAAACGTTGGGGTCGTTGGGGTACCACAAGTTCTGCATCCGTGAATGATTGAATGGACAAAATGGGAGAACAACCTGTCCTTGTAGAATATCGCGAGAGGATACAGGAAATGAATGTGCATGGGAGCAATGAGCATCCTGTGCCATTTAAAGGACGACTTCACCCATTTTCAACTGATCTTCATATAATATAAATAATAATATAATTTGGCCTAATATAATAATCCTCACTATAATGCTCATGATAAATGGTACTTTTTTGTCTATTCGGTGTGTTTCGATTTCGAAGTGCCTTTCAAAACAATTGTTAAGTTGCTGTACAATAAATTATGCTAAAACAAACAAGCGGCATGCAACAATAAAAAATAAGACACAGGAGCAGCAAAAACAGCATACATACAAAGAAACAAATACATAAACATAACAAACCAAAAATGTTTACCATACAAATTAGTTTCTTAGCAGCTTTTTAAAGGCATCCCCTCCTATGCCCAGGTTTGTGGTTCTGTGTGAACACAAATATTGGCTTGTGATTGGCTGGTTACCCCATAGCATGATAGCGATTATTTGATTGGCTGGACAGAGTACATATTGAAGAAAAGTGAAGACGCCAAAAGTGATTAGCCGGAATGACTTTTGTGATGATTTGATTGGCTGAGCACAGAATGTGATGTATAATGATATATGTTGATAAGAGCGCCCCTCACTTCACTCACAAGTGTGATTTTTGAGGGGCGCTAGGCGCTAGCCCCTCCTATGTCCAGCTTTGAGGGTTTGTGTAAACACAAACATTGAAGACAAAAGTGAGACAGTAATACCATGGTCATTACACCAGTTACTAGTCGTTTTGGCTCTGTGGGCAGGTGCCAAATTGAGCTGGAACAGACAATTAGCATCTTCATGAAGCTTGTCAACATACTGAAGCACAATCTACTCTAAAAAGATGGCTGTGTTGAAACCGTTGTTAACTTTTCACTGTCAGTGGACCAACACCATGCACATAACATGGCCTAAATCAGCACTGTGTAGTTTTGGCTCTGTGGGCAGGTGCCAAGTGCTACTGGAATATCTATTATGATATTTTACAGCACTGTGTGCCTCCGTACATTGACAAGCTTTATGTTGATGCTGATTTTCCTTTTCCAGCAGAACTTGGCACTCTGCCCACAGAGCCAAAACTACTAGTAACTGGTGTACTGACCAGTATTATTGTGCTTAACTGACCAGCCTGAACCTGGCCTGACCTGTCCGTTCAGGACAGGTCAGGCCAGGTTCAGGCTGGTCAATACAACAATACAACCTAGATTCTCTGTGGGGTTCACCCACAGAGAATCTAGGTTGTATTGTCAAGAGGAAGGTGTGAGACATAAGACTGAAACAATACAAATTAATTTACGGCTGTTATCAAAGCAAACCTGGGCTTCCATAACACCTCAACAATGCCACAGGTTGATCACCTCCATGCCACGCCCCATTGATGAAATAATTTCTTAAAAAGTAGCCCAGACCAAAGTATTAACTGCATACATTAATATACTTTTCAGATGGTCAACATTTCTCATTTAAAAAAAACATTTTTTTAGTGGTCTCGTAAAATATTCTAATTCATTGGGTTTATTTTATTTTATTAGCCATGATCATCAAGATTAAAACAAAAAAAAGGTTTTAAATGCTTCACTTTATGCACAATGAATTGAGAATAATAATGAAAGTTTCACTTTTTGAATTATATTACAGAAGAAAATGTACTTTTACAAAATATTATAATTCAGTGAGATGGAGCTGTATAGCTACAATCCCAAAAGACTAACCCTAGTGATAGGGAGTGTTACCCTGAGAAATATGACTTTTGGTCATGTTCTGACCATGATATTGTTTTTTTAAGTTTGGACAAAGTTGTACAAATCCATACAAAATCACACTCATGGCATCTGATGCGACTTTGAAAGGCCTTTCTTAGTGTATGTCGTTCAGTGCTGATAATTACTGCAAGCTGGAGAAATAAAATAAAAAACCTAACCCTTTGTCACATGTAAACATTGCAATTGCAACATTGCTCAATGCTCATCAGGCTGCACACCTGCTGCTCATTTGTGATTGCAGATGCTGCTCCGCCCAACACCCTATAAATACTGCTGACTTCCTGACTTCAAGTTTTCCACACTCATGTTCTCTCACTCACACTCATGTTCTCTCACTCAGTCAGTCAACTCCTCTGACACTTTTTTTTGTTGGGGAGAGTGCTTAGAATGGTCCTATGTGGGGCTTGCCTAGCTACTCTCCTTTATTTTTCAGTTTGGCTGACATATCCATTATCCAGGCACTTTTGGTTATTTTTCTTTCTTGATTGACTCCTGAGTATAATCGTACTTTAAAATGAGTCCTCATCCACATATTTCCTGCATTGCAAGAGAGTGACCCAAGACATATCTTTTCACTTTGCCCAAATTAATCCATGAACTTATTAGCAGTTTTTTGGAAACTTGACTTGAGTTAAGGAGTCCCAAAATTATATGTATGGCTGTGCCAGGGACCCCCCCAGAAGAGAATGATTCAACATAATAAAAAAAGGACAAAAGCATTGCAGCATAGCTTGTACAACTGCAATTTTTTCAGAACCGCTGTTCTAAAGAGTGTTCTAAAGAACATGTTGCTATATAGCTAAAGTCCCAAGACAGATGCTTTCCCTGTTTTAATGGGTTAAAGTAGTATGCTACTGTGTTATCCACTGAATAATCTTTCTTTCTTTTATCAAAAAACAACTTGTTGTGGAGGATAAAAACATGTGATTGATTTATTTACACACACTGTAGTTAGCAGAGCAGTGTGTTGACATGCCATAATCACAAAAACAAAAGGGAACATATTTAAGTTAAGTTTAAGTTACTTATCATTGTGGTCATTTTAGTCTGTGGGGACAGACTAGAGAAACATTCACTCTTAAAGCAACAGTATTCCTCCCTGGTCTGAATGATGACATTAATCTTACATTAATGTTGAGTTATTGATACTGACTTCACTCTAGTCCCCTCAACAACTCAGTCACAGTGTTGATTTCATCGACTAAAACTATGACGAAGAATGTTAGTCGACTACCCTTTTTCACTGATAAAACAAAACAACTGCTATGATGACTAGAGCAGGGGTGGGCAACTGGCGGCCCGGGGGCCACATGCGGCCCCCACCTTCACTTAATGCAGCCCGTGTTTACTATGTATTGAATGACTAGTACTAAATGTTGTTGTCTTTTTGTGTCCAATGTAGATGTTAACAGTTCATAAAGTTAAGTCGCATTGCGACGTGTTTTGAGCTTGTAGATCGACTATTTTTGCTACAACAGTATGCACTGTGGCCCCTCTGGAGTGAGTGTGGAAATATATTGGCCCTCTCCATCGTCAAAGTTGCCCACCTCTGGACTAGAGGGTATGCGCGTGACATCATCATCAAACCCGGAAGTTATGCAGGAATGCCTACTGAGTTCTGGCCTTGACAACCCATTCATCAAAACAGAAAAGTCCAATATGATTGCATTAAACGTTAAACAATGTTAAACTCACTTTGCATGTTGCTTTGCCACTCACTTTAAGCATGTGCATACCCTCTATTGACAATTTCATCAACAAATAAAAACTAGACTAAAATGTTAGGGAGGTACTAGTGGAGAAGAGATCCAGTAGAACTAAGCGCTTGGGTGTGAAAATAGAAGATTTTCTGAACATCTTAAAGCTCAGCTAGTAGAACTGCTATTTTCAGCATGCAACAAAGTGTAAATTCATCATCCAAGCACATTCTAGTCAACAAAATCAACTGTAGATTTAGTCGACTAAAATATTGTCCAATCATAGTGATATTGACTCATACAGAACTGGCAGGATAGCAGCTTGAAGGGAAGGGAGGAATATTGAATATTCTACACTGGTGTGACAAAACACTGCAAGGCTGCCTCCTAGTGGCACAATAACACCACCTCAGTGTCAGTATCTGAGCGGTGGAGGTAGCAGTGCACAACAAAACAAAGAAGTGATGGCTATTTATTTAGCAATTAGCCAAGTAGTCAGTGTGCAATGTGCATTCTCAAAGCGTATTTACGACTCAAACCAGACAGATTGTGCCACCTAAGGTCAGATGTCACCCCCTGACACACCACGGGATGTCGGGATGGGGCACAAAGACAAAAACATGTCAATGAATTCAAACTGTGTGTACTAGGCTGTACCATGTTGTTTGGTTACCCAAATAATTCTGCTACCCTCATTCTATTTGACCAACAGTCTCATAATATTACTGCTGTATAATGAAATGTATCCAGAGTTGTTTGCTCACTTTTCTGTCCATTTTGATGGATGTTTAAAGCTATTCAGGCTGTTAGCATATTCATTTCAAATAATCTGTTTCACAGGTAAAAATAAATGCAAAAATGTAAATTTCACACACTAATTTATTTACAAGAATGTATTTACAAGAACAAGAAATGTATAAACAGTACAATAACAGGCAACAGCTAAATACACAATAAAAACAATATAAAAGTATTTACAAAGATATATATATACAGTATATACAAGTCTCCAGGCCCAGGGCATCAAGGCGTCACTCTAAAGCCCAAACCACACCAAAGGGTCGGGTCGGGACAACACCAAGGTCAACCACTGCAATGAGTTGCATTAATGTGGTTGAACTTAAAAAAACGTTTTGACACGACTCGACCCTTTGGTGTGGTTTGTGCTTTAGTGGTAACTAACCCTTCCGCCGGGCGAGTTCTGCGACTTCTGTGTCCATTGAACCATTGTCCATTGTCTTAAGTTTTAGGGTGGATGAATCCACCCTAAACAAGGCTTGGGTTCATGGCCAGAGGCTGCCCATACACCTCTCTCAAGACGTCGTCCCACTTGAACGTCACCACATTCTGCCTCGGGCCCCTCCTACGTCTCACCAGGTCCACTCCTGCTCTCACCAGGAGTAGAGCGAGGACCTGTGCGTTGCACCAGAGTCCCAGCACCAGACATAACAGTTCATTCAGGAGTGGTGGGCAATGGTTCCGCTGGGTCATGGTGCTGCGGTTCCGCTTGCTGCTTGCATGGCCCTCCCAAAGGCCTCACCGAGGCTTTAGTGGTAACTAACCCTTCCGCCGGGCGAGTTCTGCGACGTCTTGTCCATTGTCTTTTAGGGTGGATGAATCCACCCTAAACAAGGCTTGGGTTCTTGGCCAGAGGCTGCCCATACACCTCGCTCAAGACGTCGTCCCACTTGAACGTCGCCACATTCTGCCTCGGCTTCCTCCTCGCCACCCTAACCCTAGGAGGAACGGGTGACTCGAGAGAATCAGACTCAGAATCAGGTATGATTATGAGTCTGATTCTCTCATGGGTCTCCCGTTGGAACTCCTGCACCTGTGTAGAAAAGAAAAAAGAAAATGGGTTAGTTTATTATTGTTGTTAAGAAGCTGTTATGATTTTATGTGTTTACATATACTATATATAAATTATCGTTGCTGTCTGGAGGAAACCACCTAACTCCATTTTTTATTGGATTTGATTTTTTTTGTATTATATATAAATCAGTGCTATTGAACTAGCATATTGAATTCTAGCTATTGACGCCAGAATTACGTCTGTGAGTCGTTTTGAAAATATTGAATCAATGGAAAGTAGTAAAAAAACGCTTTAGACATAACCTCTTGACTCCATTGGACCCTCAAACTGTATGCCAAAGCAACTAACTCCACCACTTCTCCCCCTCTCATGCAAGTAATTGATAATATATAAAGTCACACTCACAACACCAACTGATGAGGCAGTATTGCTTTGTTTTCAAAATATAAGGTTTTCTTAATTTCCTGAAACATTTAGGTGGTTTCTTCCCGACAGCAGAGCCAGAGATATGCAATCATGCCAATGTAACTAACGTATTATTAATGAAACACTCGTACCTGAACTTGAGGGTTAAATGTGACTCTCTTCACAGGCTTCTTGGAGCTGGGGCGAGTCGTGCGACCACGGACTGTCTCCAGAGTGCCGTATCCATCATCGTTTACTGCAACCTGGCAGAAGAGAATATAGTGTTAACCATTTTAATACTTATTTCAGATTAACTACAATATTTCATTTAAAGTAGAGCTGGTAGTAAAACAAAAAGATATGGTTACAATTTTATTTATTTTTTATCAAAGAGCTTGAGAGACGGGGGAACCCCAGTTACTGAACAAACACTCTAAGCGATGATTTAATACAATCAGAATGTAGAACTTCTATGTGAAGTGCCTTGGATAAAGGAGCTATATAAATGCACCATTTACCCAAGTGTACAGTAATTTTGCTTTAATGTGGCAAGCATGTCCATTCAACATTAGTAAATACACGAAATGACATTCATGGTCATTTCCTCATATAATTCCTCATGAAACACTTACCTTCAGTGTGGGACCTGTAGCTGGGAGTGGCAGGATGGCACCATTCATCTTCAGATCAACCTGGAAATTAAACAGATGAGAATATTGTTATTTATTTACTTCTCCAAGATTAATCTGATTGAAGCACACACACACACACACACACACACACACACACACACACTGAGAAAGCAGCCCGCAGTTAATGTCCTTTTCACATAGTTGCATTTACCTCTCCACGGACAGAGCCAACGGAAACGTTTCAACCTAACAGGTGTACCTGACTTCGGACCATGTTGGTTTCGGACGGTTAATACATTAGGCTAGCCAAGGACCACCATTTGATACTGCAGTACAATCTCACTGTAAAGTGTCAATTTAACTCTGAGAGAACGTCCTAATCACAACAAAGTATGTTAGCCAGAAATTAAGGAGCCAATGGTCAATCCATTTGGTTACATTTGTATAAGTCTCCGCGTTAATACAGACCTGTAATACGTTTAACGTCCAGTCTATTTTCAAATCAAAACGTGCATGTAGGACGGACAGACAGTCCGGTTACCGGTCTAATTTAAAATCAAAATTTAGCTAACTACATTTTGATTTACTATGCCGTTAACACAAGCTCAAACGATATCAAAATAATAACCACTATATAATAAATAACATATAGCGCAGAAGTCCACAACTTTAGAGCTAACCGCCACCGGCTTCCATTTTTAAACGCCCGTTAGAGCTCAGCCACCCACGGCCACAGGCTCCCATACAAAACCGTAGTGTGGTCGCACAAGCATATGTCGTCTCTAGTCTAAATGCACCGTCATGTCAACTTCCCCATCAAACTAAAACAGGTTGGACGACGATGATGATGATATTAATGACATTTACCTGATTAAAGGGCTGAAGGGAGTCCAAGCTGGTCTGGGTGTCGCTGACTGGATCCGGACGACGGATGCACTGGCCCATGATGGAGCAGTTAGGTCGGTTGGTTAGCAGCAAAGCAAAGTTACTATGTTTACCCTGCAGGGTAACTGGATTAAGCTCAACTGGTCGGTCGGTCAGTTCGTTGGTTGGTCCGGGATGGTAAGTTAGTCAGTCGGTCGGTAGTATTTGTAGTGATAACAGTTAACTGGTTCTGAGTCTCTCTCTTTCCGTGCCTTCTCTCTCCTCTCTCGCTACAAGACTACACCTGCTCTGCTAGCGTCGACGGTATTTGCCGCTGAAGCGTTCAAAGTTTGGCCAATCGGTTGAGTTGACCAATCAGAATCAGGAATGAGGCCCGTGGCGCATGTGTACTGCGGTTTCTCTGAGTAGACGTATGTACGTATAGTATCGCGATACATTTTCGAAATAAATGAACTTTTATCAGTCATAATTTTAACGTTGTTACATTTACAGATCGACTGTATATGTGCTAATGTGCGTGGTGCACACGCAACCAAAGTTCTTTGTTTACCCAGGGAAGTGGACTAAACTCGAGATGCTTGTTTACAGCCACACCCTGGCCTGCTCATAGAACATTTCATGGTAGGGGTTCATGTAGCCCCTCTCGGAACCCCCTGGGTTAGCCCAATCTATCGTGCAGAACCGGGCTGGAGTCTAAAAAATGTCAGAAACTTCAGTACCATTGGGTTCTGACTCGCGGGGCTAGTGTTCATGTATCTCTGAATATTGAATACTTTACTTTTTCTAATACTAACTAAACTAAGCAACAGCTACCTATAGCCTTAAATATGTTCAATATTATTAGCCTGCACTTGTATTATGTCTTCTGTAATCTCAGCATCCTTGAAAATGAAGACTTTGTCCTTTTTTATGAGAAAATAAATAAAGGTTAAATGTACTTTTCTGAGTTTAAGTTAGTGACAGTGCAATATAATTAATATTATACACCAAAGACAAGTCCCTTGGCATTTTATCTGTTGAATTATCCTCCATTTTCAATTAATCTGAACATTAAAGACATACAAATACACTGAAAAACATGGAAAAAAGGAATAACAGTTAAATAAAGTTACGAATTACAATACGATAATTATTGCAGATTTGCAGTTTGGCCACACAGCCTTATTTATATCCTACCAAAACGTTTGAACTGATGCTGGAAAAACATGCAGGGAAGATGGCCCATTTTTAGCATTTCAATTCATTCAGTGAGTGAGAGAGACAGTCATTTGAATGCTTAGCATAGTAGCCTAAACCCACCATCACAACTTGTTTAGAAGTCCATTCAAAACATTAGCATCTATTCTAGACACTCACTGGCAGACAGTTGATCACAGCCTGACAGAAGTGGGTATGGGTAAGGGAGGGAGCAGTGCTCCACCTTGTGGTACCAACTGGGATTGGCTGTGCTTCCAAAGCACAATCACAGATATGACAAACAACAACATAATATCAATTAAATTTAAAAAAAATACTTGTGGCAGGAATTGACATATTTTGCAGCCAAAACTGCACATTGTTTCTGTTCCCCCAGAAGGAGTGGTACTTTCTCCCTTTGTCTGTCTGTCTGTCTGTCTGTCTGTCTGTCTGTCCGTCGTGTCCGTGCACATTGTCAAAGTCTTTCTCAGGTTTGTATCAGTTACTGTGGTTAGGTGTAGTCTGCCACAGTATACTGTCTGTTTAGAGCCACATATGTTTCTAGTTTGTGTTGTGATTGATTGTGTGAGTTCGTTCCAATATGTGATGCATTTATCTTTTTCTTTAGTTATAATATAATAGTCTCTCTCTCTCTCTCTCTCTCTCTCTCTCTCTCTCTCTCTCTCTCTCTCTCTCTGTCTCTCCGCCCATCTCCACTTTATCTAATCAGGACACGGAAGTCATTTTATTATCCAGTCCAAAGTCTACAGTACAGAAGCAGAACCAAGGGTGGTGTACAGGATGGACAGGATTCATGACAGGTAAAGATTCAAACAAACATTTGATGACTTGTAGGTCTACATAAAATAAACTATAAAATACTAGTATTTTAATCAGTTCAGAGCGAGCCTTTGGGGGGTTTTATGTTACATACGCATAACATCTTTGTGGTGTGAAGTTGTCCACAGTGGGACAATAAAGATGAGATTTCATAAGATGAAGCGGTGAATTAATATTCATAACTGGACATGTAACATTTTATTCAAAGGATTTACTCTTGTTTTCTTTCTTAAGATTTATGTTTTGGGGCTTTTATGCCTTTTATTGATAGGACAGTAACTCACAGCATATGGGGAGTAACACGCAGCAAAGGTCGTCTGGATCGGGATTCGAACCATTGCAGCCTAGGGCGCCCGTACCACCACACCGGTGAACCGGGGTGTCTTTAAAAAAAAATGTTGCTCATTTTATCGTCTACTCGTGCTTATGAGAACACCACAGACAGTTTTAAGTTGCTCGAAACTCCTTCAACTTGTTTTGTTTCATAAATATGTTAGTAACAACATATCAAAAGGTCCTATAAGAAATCCCAGTGGCGGAACATATTGAAAAATGCTGAAATAGGTCATGGTTACCTTCACCAGTATTCACCCATCACCTATTAACAATCAATGTTTGGTAAATGTTTAATAATTCTGTCATTTAATTAAGTTACATTAAAAGGTGAAGTGTATTGTAACAGGTTTCTACTGCTCTCCAGTGGTGGAAGTAGAAAGTGAAACGTAACGGGCCAGCAATGCATTTCCCAGTAAAACGAAACTCTGTAGGGCCAGCATTTCACCACGGAACAGTGAGCTGTGCGCATATAATTATTATTTAATGCTTTGCCTTGGACATTATTGTCTGTAAGTACTTTGAAGTTCTAGTTAATCGGTTCAAAGAGTATATTTCATTTAGAATGTGATGTTTGCAGAATGCCTTTGTAGTTGGTTATTATGTGTTTGGAAATTGTGTAAACACTTGTGGTCTGCATGTCAGTTTCCTGCTGCAGTAGCAGTAGCCATTTTCTGTGTTTGATTTCAACATTGTGTACCTAGTTCAGTGCAAATAGCCTACTAATAACTATGCATACTATATTACTCACACATATTCCCTGTGTGTTAATTAATTTGTTCGTGTATTTCTGTATTGTTTCAGTTTTACAAAATGACCTGCAGAGACCCAGTAAATTCAACAAAGTCAAGCCTCTCAGAACACTGTTAACTAGCTGTCTAGCTACACATGGGCACGACGTGTTGCAAGGGCAGCATAGAGGGTTTCACTAGACATTATACCACAGACTGGTTGTTAGAGTGTTTCACTAGACATTATACCCACAGACTGGTTGTTAGAGGGTTTCACTAGACATTATACCCACAGACTGGTTGTTAGAGGGTTTCACTAGACATTATACCCACAGACTGGTTGTTAGAGGGTTTCACTAGTGTAGTGACCACTTATCCTTTTGTTTAAAAACACTTTTCTCCCTTTGTGTGAGCCACTTCTTGGGCAGACTGACTATACTAAAGACGCTTGCTTGTTGTTGTTTGAATGAAATGATAGAATGTCCATTCCAGGTTGGTTCAGTTGTTAAATTAAAGTTGTTTATTTTCTTCCTTTACAGGGATGCAAAAACGGGAAACTTAAACTTGTAAACAAAAATGAAGTAACACAGAGATCCTTCAGTTGCAAGGTCAAAAGACTGGGTGCTTGCCAGTCTGTCACGCCCCTATTGTGAGTTTGTGACACACAGTTCCTTATAAGGTATCCTGCAGTGGGCAGAGAGCAGACATCATTAATTTACAGAACACCACCACCAGAGGGCCAATAAATAAATAAATAATAATTGAATATGAGGATTTGGCTCCTACAACTAGGACATTATACCCACAGACTGGTTGTTAGAGGGTTTCACTAGGACATTATACCCACAGACTGGTTGTTAGAGGGTTTCACTAGGACATTATACCCACATACTGGTTGTTAGAGGGTTTCACTAGGACATTATACCCACAGACTGGTTGTTAGAGGGTTTCACTAGACATTATACCCACATACTGGTTGTTAGAGGGTTTCACTAGGACATTATACCCACAGACTGGTTGTTAGAGGGTTTCACTAGACATTATACCCACATACTGGTTGTTAGAGGGTTTCACTAGACATTATACCCACATACTGGTTGTTAGAGGGTTTCACTAGGACATTATACCCACAGACTGGTTGTTAGAGGGTTTCACTAGACATTATACCACAGACTGGTTGTTAGAGGGTTTCACTAGGACATTATACCACAGACTGGTTGTTAGAGGGTTTCACCAACCTGGGATTCCCCAAAAGGAGGTAAAACACCATATATGGCGGAGAAACTGTTACTTTTACCCATAGAGTGCTGAGTGACATGTCTATTGTATCATGAAAACACATCCCATGGTTTTGTAAAAGTAACTCTACTGCACCATTAATATTTGTGCCCTTCGATGCATCTCCTTTGTGTTGACATAAATAGATGGTTAAAATGTATGTCTGTGTGTGTGCGTGTGTGCGTGCGTGCGTGTAATCTTGACAGGTTTCCTGAAGACCAAAGATGAGTCAGTGTGAGGAGAGAGAGGAGGAGGAGGGAGCTGACAAACATCACATCCACAGACCAGAGTCTCCACATACAAAGTATGTTAATCCTGCTATTGGATTTTACTTATAAACATCACGGTTACATTTTTTTTGCTGCCGCTGAACCAAGTCCAATCCGGGTGAAATTCACATCGTAAAATGTATATAACGGCGCGTCATTCGGCCATTCATCGTTTTAAGCCAGCTCACCTTAATTCATTATAATATGGGCAACTGTAGCTGTGTAGGCTGTAGGCTACTACATTGATCTCATCATGAGATCAATCAGGTTTGGTGCCAACTAAAGCCAAATGTCCCGCGGATCATTTTAATATGAGGACATCATGAAATGAACCTGCACTTATACATCTGACAAAGAGGATTTCATGATTCTGAATCCATTCCAAGCACACTTAGTGTGTCAGAAACAGCTTTCCATAAAGCAATTATACATTTTGAACTCCCAAAAGTGACTACTGGCCAATATCAGCGCGTCTTTTCCGGTACTTCTGTTTATATTAATAATGAAATAAAAAATGACGCTCCTTAAGTTATTCACATATTGTACACATATTGAATAAATGGTCTTCTTCGTTTCTGTGATTCCAGAAGCCTGTACCACAGAGCAGGGTCTCCAACACCCAGCCTTCTGTCTATGAAGAGTGACGTGTCTAAAGGAGAACCTCCTAACTTCAGTAATGAACCTGGACCTCCACGCACACAGTATGTCAATCCTCCTGTTCAATATACACACTATGGACCTCATTTACAACAGCATTTACGCTCATATCGTGAGCGGAGCGTGAACAAACGGGCATTTACGAGGATTCCCACATTACGTTGGTCGTTAACTCCGCTCAGTTCCACGTCAGCTCAGAGGGTAGTGTACTTGCGATCAATGCATGCGTATATTTATTCAGAAGGCTTTAGTCTTCATGCTGAATCAATTAATAGTTGCCAGACCCATATAAAATATGTAGGCATGTGTCCCCAACATTGGTCAGCACATACATGTTTTTAAAGCAGAGTATCACGCATGGCTTGCGCTTGTATGCCTACAGTATATGCATGCATTCTACAGGCATTGGTCAAGTTAGCCTACAGAAACTGCCCCGCAGCCGAAGCCCGACACCTTTTTATTTATTTATTAGGATATTTCTAGCATGCGACTCACTCTCAGCAGCCTTCTGCTCGCAGTGCAACGCGTTGTGAGCTTGTAGATCGGCTATGGCAGACTCGCGCTGCATGTTAGAAAACAAACTCACAGTTATAATAAGAACGTGCACTTATCTGCACTGTACAAACCCAACGTTGTTTAGTGTAGTAATGCCTGCAGTATAGGCCTATTTAAATTGTTTTGTTACGGAGCTCCTCTGAGTCAGTTATGACTGTGTGTGTGTGTGTGTGTGTGTGTGTGTGTGTGTGTGTGTGATTCAAGATTCAATAATTTATTTGCCATGTCAACAAATTGATAGGAATTTGTCTTGGTTCATACTCAACATATACAGACAGTCAGACAACCATAGATACACAAACAAGAAGGACAATACAAAAACAAAAACCAGCAGCATAGGAAATTACATTCAGTTTTTTAAAGTGCTATAATTATGCATATACTATGAGTTCAGATGTCTAATGGCTACGGGATAAGTGCTATCCCTGAAGCGACATGTTGAGCTCTGGATACTTCTATATCTCCTGCCTGATGGGAGGAGATTGAAGAGGTGATGTGCAGGATGGGAGTTGTCTGCAATGATTTTATTTGCCGTCCTAATTATTCTGGTGGAATAGAGTGAGGAAAGTGTAGGGACGCCTGGCTCCTGTGTGTGTGTGTGACGGACGGACGGACGGACGGACGGACGGCAGCATGCTGCCGCTGAACCAAGTCCAATCCGGGTGAAATTCACATCGTAAAATGTATATAACGGCGCGTCATTCGGCCATTCATCGTTTTAAGCCAGCTCACCTTAATTCATTATAATATGGGCAACTGTAGCTGTGTAGGCTGTAGGCTACTACATTGATCTCATCATGAGATCAATCAGGTTTGGTGCCAACTAAAGCCAAATGTCCCGCGGATCATTTTAATATGAGGACATCATGAAATGAACCTGCACTTATACATCTGACAAAGAGGATTTCATGATTCTGAATCCATTCCAAGCATTAGTTTTGCATGAAAAACTCTCCTTGGACTTAGTGTGTCAGAAACAGCTTTCCATAAAGCAATTATACATTTTGAACTCCCAAAAGTGACTACTGGCCAATATCAGCGCGTCTTTTCCGGTACTTCTGTTTATATTAATAATGAAATAAAAAATGACGCTCCTTAAGTTATTCACATATTGTACACATATTGAATAAATGGTCTTCTTCGTTTCTGTGATTCCAGAAGTCTGTACCACAGAGCAGGGTCTCCAACACCCAGCCTTCTGTCTATGAAGAGTGACGTGTCTAAAGGAGAACCTCCTAACTTCAGTAATGAACCTGGACCTCCACACACACAGTATGTCAATCCTCCTGTTCAATATACACACTATGGACCTCATTTACAACAGCATTTACGCTCATATCGTGAGCGGAGCGTGAGCATACGGGCATTTACGAGGATTCCCACATTACGTTGGTCGTAAACTCCGCTCAGTTCCACGTCAGCTCAGAGGGTAGTGTACTCGCGATCAATGCATGCGTATATTTATTCAGAAGGCTTTAGTCTTCATGCTGAATCAATTAATAGTTGCCAGACCCATATAAAATATGTAGGCATGTGTCCCCAACATTGGTCAGCACATACATGTTTTTAAAGCAGAGTATCACGCATGGCTTGCGCTTGTATGCCTACAGTATATGCATGCATTCTACAGGCATTGGTCAAGTTAGCCTACAGAAACTGCCCCGCAGCCGAAGCCCGACACCTTTTTATTTATTTATTAGGATATTTCTAGCATGCGACTCACTCTCAGCAGCCTTCTGCTCGCAGTGCAACGCGTTGTGAGCTTGTAGATCGGCTATGGCAGACTCGCGCTGCATGTTAGAAAACAAACTCACAGTTATAATAAGAACGTGCACTTATCTGCACTGTACAAACCCAACGTTGTTTAGTGTAGTAATGCCTGCAGTATAGGCCTATTTAAATTGTTTTGTTACGGAGCTCCTCTGAGTCAGTTATGACTGTGTGTGTGTGTGTGTGTGTGTGTGTGTGTGTGTGTGATTCAAGATTCAATAATTTATTTGCCATGTCAACAAATTGATAGGAATTTGTCTTGGTTCATACTCAACATATACAGACAGTCAGACAACCATAGATACACAAACAAGAAGGACAATACAAAAACAAAAACCAGCAGCATAGGAAATTACATTCAGTTTTTTAAAGTGCTATAATTATGCATATACTATGAGTTCAGATGTCTAATGGCTACGGGGTAAGTGCTATCCCTGAAGCGACATGTTGAGCTCTGGATACTTCTATATCTCCTGCCTGATGGGAGGAGATTGAAGAGGTGATGTGCAGGATGGGAGTTGTCTGCAATGATTTTATTTGCCGTCCTAATTATTCTGGTGGAATAGAGTGAGGAAAGTGTAGGGACGCCTGGCTCCTGTGTGTGTGTGTGTGTGTGTGTGTGTGTGTGTGTGTGTGTGTGTGTGTGTGTGTGTGTGTGTGTGTGTGTGTGTGTGTGTGTGTGTGTGTGTGTGTGTGTGTGTGTGTGTGTGTGTGTGTGTGTGTGTGTGTGTGTGTGTGTGTGTGTGTGTGTGTGTGTGTGTGTGTGTGTGTGTGTGTGTGTGCACGGACGGCAGCATGCTGCCGCTGAACCAAGTCCAATCCGGGTGAAATTCACATCGTAAAATGTATATAACGGCGCGTCATTCGGCCATTCATCGTTTTAAGCCAGCTCACCTTAATTCATTATAATATGGGTAGCTGTGTAGGCTGTAGGCTACTACATTGATCTCATCATGAGATCAATAAGGTTTGGTGCCAACTAAAGCCAAATGTCCCGCGGATCATTTTTATATGAGGACATCATGAAATGAACCTGCACTTATACATCTGACAAAGAGGATTTCATGATTCTGAATCCATTCCAAGCACACTTAGTGTGTCAGAAACAGCTTTCCATAAAGCAATTATACATTTTGAACTCCCAAAAGTGACTACTGGCCAATATCAGCGCGTCTTTTCCGGTACTTCTGTTTATATTAATAATGAAATAAAAAATGACGCTCCTTAAGTTATTCACATATTGTACACATATTGAATAAATGGTCTTCTTCGTTTCTGTGATTCCAGAAGTCTGTACCACAGAGCAGGGTCTCCAACACCCAGCCTTCTGTCTATGAAGAGTGACGTGTCTAAAGGAGAACCTCCTAACTTCAGTAATGAACCTGGACCTCCACACACACAGTATGTCAATCCTCCTGTTCAATATACACACTATGGACCTCATTTACAACAGCATTTACGCTCATATCGTGAGCGGAGCGTGAGCAAACGGGCATTTACGAGGATTCCCACATTACGTTGGTCGTAAACTCCGCTCAGTTCCACGTCAGCTCAGAGGGTAGTGTACTTGCGATCAATGCATGCGTATATTTATTCAGAAGGCTTTAGTCTTCATGCTGAATCAATTAATAGTTGCCAGACCCATATAAAATATGTAGGCATGTGTCCCCAACATTGGTCAGCACATACATGTTTTTAAAGCAGAGTATCACGCATGGCGTGCGCTTGTATGCCTACAGTATATGCATGCATTCTACAGGCATTGGTCAAGTTAGCCTACAGAAACTGCCCCGCAGCCGAAGCCCGACACCTTTTTATTTATTTATTAGGATATTTCTAGCATGCGACTCACTCTCAGCAGCCTTCTGCTCGCAGTGCAACGCGTTGTGAGCTTGTAGATCGGCTATGGCAGACTCGCGCTGCATGTTAGAAAACAAACTCACAGTTATAATAAGAACGTGCACTTATCTGCACTGTACAAACCCAACGTTGTTTAGTGTAGTAATGCCTGCAGTATAGGCCTATTTAAATTGTTTTGTTACGGAGCTCCTCTGAGTCAGTTATGACTGTGTGTGTGTGTGTGTGTGTGTGTGTGTGTTTGTGTGTGTGTGTGTGTGTGTGTGTGTGATTCAAGATTCAATAATTTATTTGCCATGTCAACAAATTGATAGGAATTTGTCTTGGTTCATACTCAACATATACAGACAGTCAGACAACCATAGATACACAAACAAGAAGGACAATACAAAAACAAAAACCAGCAGCATAGGAAATTACATTCAGTTTTTTAAAGTGCTATAATTATGCATATACTATGAGTTCAGATGTCTAATGGCTACGGGGTAAGTGCTATCCCTGAAGCGACATGTTGAGCTCTAGGTACTTCTATATCTCCTGCCTGATGGGAGGAGATTGAAGAGGTGATGTGCAGGATGGGAGTTGTCTGCAATGATTTTATTTGCCTTCCTAATTATTCTGGTGGAATAGAGTGAGGAAAGTGTAGGGACGCCTGGCTCGTGTGTGTGTGTGTGTGTGTGTGTGTGTGTGTGTGTGTGTGTGTGTGTGTGTGTGTGTGGGGACGGACGGACGGCAGCATGCTGCCGCTGAACCAAGTCCAATCCGGGTGAAATTCACATCGTAAAATGTATATAACGGCGCGTCATTCGGCCATTCATCGTTTTAAGCCAGCTCACCTTAATTCATTATAATATGGGCAACTGTAGCTGTGTAGGCTGTAGGCTACTACATTGATCTCATCATGAGATCAATCAGGTTTGGTGCCAACTAAAGCCAAATGTCCCGCGGATCATTTTAATATGAGGACATCATGAAATGAACCTGCACTTATACATCTGACAAAGAGGATTTCATGATTCTGAATCCATTCCAAGCATTAGTTTTGCATGAAAAACTTTCCTTGGACTTAGTGTGTCAGAAACAGCTTTCCATAAAGCAATTATACATTTTGAACTCACAAAAGTGACTACTGGCCAATATCAGCGCGTCTTTTCCGGTACGTCTGTTTATATTAATAATGAAATAAAAAATGACGCTCCTTAAGTTATTCACATATTGTACACATATTGAATAAATGGTCTTCTTCGTTTCTGTGATTCCAGAAGTCTGTACCACAGAGCAGGGTCTCCAACACCCAGCCTTCTGTCTATGAAGAGTGACATGTCTAAAGGAGAACCTCCTAACTTCAGTAATGAACCTGGACCTCCACACACACAGTATGTCAATCCTCCTGTTCAATATACACACTATGGACCTCATTTACAACAGCATTTACGCTCATATCGTGAGCGGAGCGTGAGCATACGGGCATTTACGAGGATTCCCACATTATGTTGGTCGTAAACTCCGCTCAGTTCCACGTCAGCTCAGAGGGTAGTGTACTTGCGATCAATGCATGCGTATATTTATTCAGAAGGCTTTAGTCTTCATGCTGAATCAATTAATGGTTGCCAGACCCATATAAAATATGTAGGCATGTGTCCCCAACATTGCTCAGCACATACATGTTTTTAAAGCAGAGTATCACGCATGGCTTGCGCTTGTATGCCTACAGTATATGCATGCATTCTAGAGGCATTGGTCAAGTTAGCCTACAGAAACTGCCCCGCAGCCGAAGCCCGACACCTTTTTATTTATTTTTTAGGATATTTCTAGCATGCGACTCACTCTCAGCAGCCTTCTGCTCGCAGTGCAACGCGTTGTGAGCTTGTAGATCGGCTATGGCAGACTCGCGCTGCATGTTAGAAAACAAACTCACAGTTATAATAAGAACGTGCACTTATCTGCACTGTACAAACCCAACGTTGTTTAGTGTAGTAATGCCTGCAGTATAGGCCTATTTAAATTGTTTTGTTACGGAGCTCCTCTGAGTCAGTTATGACTGTGTGTGTGTGTGTGTGTGTGTGTGTGTGTGTGTGTGTGTGTGTGAGAGATTCAAGATTCAATAATTTATTTGCCATGTCAACAAATTGATAGGAATTTGTCTTGGTTCATACTCAACATATACAGACAGTCAGACAACCATAGATACACAAACAAGAAGGACAATACAAAAACAAAAACCAGCAGCATAGGAAATTACATTCAGTTTTTTAAAGTGCTATAATTATGCATATACTATGAGTTCAGATGTCTAATGGCTACGGGGTAAGTGCTATCCCTGAAGCGACATGTTGAGCTCTGGATACTTCTATATCTCCTGCCTGATGGGAGGAGATTGAAGAGGTGATGTGCAGGATGGGAGTTGTCTGCAATGATTTTATTTGCCCATTATTCTGGTGGAATAGAGTGAGGAAAGTGTAGGGACGCCTGGCTCCTGTGTGTGTGTGTGTGTGTGTGTGTGTGTGTGTGTGTGTGTGTGTGTGTGTGTGTGTGTGTGTGTGTGTGTGTGTGTGTGTGTGTGTGTGTGTGTGTGTGTGTGTGTGTGTGTGTGTGTGTGTGTGTGTGTGTGTGTGTGTGTGTGTGTGTGTGTGTGTGTGTGTGTGTGTGTGTGTGTGTGTGCCCATTATTCTGGTGGAATAGAGTGAGGAAAGTGTAGGGACGCCTGGCTCCTGTGTGTGTGTGTGTGTGTGTGTGTGTGTGTGTGTGTGTGTGTGTGTGTGTGTGTGTGTGTGTGTGTGTGTGTGTGTGTGTGTGTGTGTGTGGGGACGGACGGACGGACGGACGGACGGCAGCATGCTGCCGCTGAACCAAGTCCAATCCGGGTGAAATTCACATCGTAAAATGTATATAACGGCGTGTCATTCGGCCATTCATCGTTTTAAGCCAGCTCACCTTAATTCATTATAATATGGGCAACTGTAGCTGTGTAGGCTGTAGGCTACTACATTGATCTCATCATGAGATCAATCAGGTTTGGTGCCAACTAAAGCCAAATGTCCCGCGGATCATTTTAATATGAGGACATCATGAAATGAACCTGCACTTATACATCTGACAAAGAGGATTTCATGATTCTGAATCCATTCCAAGCATTAGTTTTGCATGAAAAACTCTCCTTGGACTTAGTGTGTCAGAAACAGCTTTCCATAAAGCAATTATACATTTTGAACTCACAAAAGTGACTACTGGCCAATATCAGCGCGTCTTTTCCGGTACTTCTGTTTATATTAATAATGAAATAAAAAATGACGCTCCTTAAGTTATTCACATATTGTACACATATTGAATAAATGGTCTTCTTCGTTTCTGTGATTCCAGAAGTCTGTACCACAGAGCAGGGTCTCCAACACCCAGCCTTCTGTCTATGAAGAGTGACGTGTCTAAAGGAGAACCTCCTAACTTCAGTAATGAACCTGGACCTCCACACACACAGTATGTCAATCCTCCTGTTCAATATACACACTATGGACCTCATTTACAACAGCATTTACGCTCATATCGTGAGCGGAGCGTGAGCAAACGGGCATTTACGAGGATTCCCACATTACGTTGGTCGTAAACTCCGCTCAGTTCCACGTCAGCTCAGAGGGTAGTGTACTCGCGATCAATGCATGCGTATATTTATTCAGAAGGCTTTAGTCTTCATGCTGAATCAATTAATAGTTGCCAGACCCATATAAAATATGTAGGCATGTGTCCCCAACATTGGTCAGCACATACATGTTTTTAAAGCAGAGTATCACGCATGGCTTGCGCTTGTATGCCTACAGTATATGCATGTATTCTACAGGCATTGGTCAAGTTAGCCTACAGAAACTGCCCCGCAGCCGAAGCCCGACACCTTTTTATTTATTTATTAGGATATTTCTAGCATGCGACTCACTCTCAGCAGCCTTCTGCTCGCAGTGCAACGCGTTGTGAGCTTGTAGATCGGCTATGGCAGACTCGCGCTGCATGTTAGAAAACAACAGACATGCAAAAGTGTAGCTTTTCGGCGAAAATCGCCGTTTTTATCCCAAATATAGGACCTGTGTGATTCATGCAAATCCGTTAAAAAAATGTTTGGGGGGGGTGAGGGGGTCTGTGGAGCCCGAGCTCGCTGCCCGGAGAATTATCTGACAGACTACTCTCGTGAGTCACTAATGATTCTGAGCGATATTTCTGCTTGCATCTGGGCGGCATGATGTGCGCAGCCGCTGGTCGCTCCGCGGAAAAAAAACCTGTTTGTGTGGACTCGGCATGAATTTTGACACACTGTCTGTGACTCGCCAGTCGATCCATTAGTTTAGCTGCTACAGTTAGCATTAGCAACGTTAGCACTTTGCGTTATACTGTCTGTGGTGTGGACGCGCCGGCGTCAGTTTCTCTCGCTGTGTGTGTGTGTGTGTGTGTGTCTGTCTGTGTGCTCGTGTGTGTGCATGCATGCGTATGAGTAAATAAATAAAGCACGCGCGCGCGTGTGTGTGTGTGTGTGTGTGTGTGTGTGTGTGTGTGTGTGTGTGTGTGTGTGTGTGTGTGTGTGTGTGTGTGTGTGTGTGTGTGTGTGTGTGTGTGTGTGTGTGTGTGTGTGTGTGTGTGTGTGTGTGTGTGCGTGCGTGCGTGCGTGCGTGCGTGCGTGCCAGGGCTTATACTAAATGGATATATTAAAAACGAAAACATGCAGCTCAACTGTTGAATAAGGAGAGGATGTTACTCTACATGTCTTAAATTGACTAAGGCTAAAATAATGAAGTAAACTGACCCTGTTGACTAAACCATCCCAAAACATTTTATTTGTATTATAATTCATTATTTTGCCAGTGAATATAATTTTCTATTTTACATGATGTGAAGAGTGAAAAGTGTTTCTTTAAATCACACCTGTGTGAAGTGACCCTTATCATCATACATCATCCATTCATTGTCATTTTTGTGACAATGAATGTGTAGGATTGTGTAGGACAAAAATAGCCGATATATGACAATTCATTCATTGTCAATGGCATTTAGGACACAAATCTACTGAATATAGGAGGGGCTAGTGCTCCTCGAGGGGCTAGTGCTCCTGTTGGAGTAAATTAATTGTTCTATGACTATCAGGACATGAATGTTAACATCTTGCTCAATACTGACTAGATTTGTACTGATTTAGTAAATAATCATCTGTCATTTTTGAGTGGTGCAGCCACTCAACCACACTATAGACAGCTACAGTATGTGTCCCTGTGTCTGTCCCTGGCTGGGTCCCTGTGTCCCTGGCGGTGTCCCTGTGTCCCTGTGTCACTGGGTCTGTTCCTGGCTGTGTGCCTGTGTCACTGGGTCTGTCCCTGGCTGTGTCACTGTGTCATTGGGTCTGTCCCTGGCTGTCCCTGTGTCACTAGGTCTGTCCCTGGCTGTCCCTGTGTCACTAGGTCTGTCCCTGGCTGTCCCTGTGTCACTGGGTCTGTCCCTGGCTGTCCCTGGCTGTGTCCCTGGCTGTGTCCCTGTGTCACTGGGTCTGTCCCTGGCTGTGTCCCTGGCTGTGTCCCTGTGTCACTGGGTCTGTCCCTGGCTGTCCCTGTGTCACTGGGTCTGTCCCTCGCTGTCCCTGTGTCACTGGGTCTGTCCCTGGCTGTGTCCCTGTGTCACTGGGTCTGTCCCTGGCTGTGTCCCTGGCTGTGTCCCTGTGTCACTGGGTCTGTCCCTGGCTGTCCCTGTGTCACTGGGTCTGTCCCTGGCTGTGTCCCTGTGTCACTGGGTCTGTCCCTGGCTGTCCCTGGCTGTGTCCCTGGCTGTGTCCCTGTGTCACTGGGTCTGTCCCTGGCTGTCCCTGTGTCACTGGGTCTGTCCCTGGCTGTCCCTGTGTCACTGGGTCTGTCCCTGGATGTGTCCCTGGCTGTGTCACTGGGTCTGTCCCTGGCTGTCCCTGTGTCACTGGGTCTGTCCCTGGCTGTCCCTGTGTCACTGGGTCTGTCCCTGGATGTGTCCCTGGCTGTGTCCCTGTGTCACTGGGTCTGTCCCTGGCTGTCCCTGTGTCACTGGGTCTGTCCCTGGCTGCCCCTGTGTCACTGGGTCTGTCCCTGGCTGTGTCCCTGGGTCCCTGGCTGTGTCCGAGCACGAAACATAGCGTTATAGCATTTGTTCACCACCAAGTGTCACTGTTGCACAGCCTAACACACAGACACACAGGCCGGGAGGAGGGCTAGTACAGTACAGTGTAGTATATACTGTCCCCCATGACACCCCCCCCCCCCCCCCCCAAAGTGGGTTTAGTACCGATAAACGCTTAAAAGATTTGCGCCGCGGTTTTGCCCGCGGCACAGCGTTGGCCCCGCACACTGTCACCTTTTTCACCTTGGGCCTGTTTGCATGCCTGAAACAAACTCACAGTTATAATAAGAACGTGCACTTATCTGCACTGTACAAACCCAACGTTGTTTAGTGTAGTAATGCCTGCAGTATAGGCCTATTTAAATTGTTTTGTTACGGAGCTCCTCTGAGTCAGTTATGGCTGTCGGTGTGTGTGTGTGTGTGTGTGTGTGTGTGTGTGTGTGTGTGTGTGTGATTCAAGATTCAATAATTTATTTGCCATGTCAACAAATTGATAGGAATTTGTCTTGGTTCATACTCAACATATACAGACAGTCAGACAACCATAGATACACAAACAAGAAGGACAATACAAAAACTAAAACCAGCAGCATAGGAAATTACATTCAGTTTTTTAAAGTGCTATAATTATGCATATACTATGAGTTCAGATGTCTAATGGCTACGGGGTAAGTGCTATCCCTGAAGCGACATGTTGAGCTCTGGATACTTCTATATCTCCTGCCTGATGGGAGGAGATTGAAGAGGTGATGTGCAGGATGGGAGTTGTCTGCAATGATTTTATTTGCCTTCCTAATTATTCTGGTGGAATAGAGTGAGGAAAGTGTAGGGACGCCTGGCTCGTGTGTGTGTGTGTGTGTGTGTGTGTGTGTGTGTGTGTGTGTGTGTGTGTGTGTGTGTGTGTGTGTGTGTGTGTGTGTGTGTGTGTGTGTGTGTGTGTGTGGGGACGGACGGACGGCAGCATGCTGCCGCTGAACCAAGTCCAATCCGGGTGAAATTCACATCGTAAAATGTATATAACGGCGCGTCATTCGGCCATTCATCGTTTTAAGCCAGCTCACCTTAATTCATTATAATATGGGCAACTGTAGCTGTGTAGGCTGTAGGCTACTACATTGATCTCATCATGAGATCAATCAGGTTTGGTGCCAACTAAAGCCAAATGTCCCGCGGATCATTTTAATATGAGGACATCATGAAATGAACCTGCACTTATACATCTGACAAAGAGGATTTCATGATTCTGAATCCATTCCAAGCATTAGTTTTGCATGAAAAACTCTCCTTGGACTTAGTGTGTCAGAAACAGCTTTCCATAAAGCAATTATACATTTTGAACTCACAAAAGTGACTACTGGCCAATATCAGCGCGTCTTTTCCGGTACTTCTGTTTATATTAATAATGAAATAAAAAATGACGCTCCTTAAGTTATTCACATATTGTACACATATTGAATAAATGGTCTTCTTCGTTTCTGTGATTCCAGAAGTCTGTACCACAGAGCAGGGTCTCCAACACCCAGCCTTCTGTCTATGAAGAGTGACGTGTCTAAAGGAGAACCTCCTAACTTCAGTAATGAACCTGGACCTCCACACACACAGTATGTCAATCCTCCTGTTCAATATACACACTATGGACCTCATTTACAACAGCATTTACGCTCATATCGTGAGCGGAGCGTGAGCATATGGGCATTTACGAGGATTCCCACATTACGTTGGTCGTAAACTCCGCTCAGTTCCACGTCAGCTCAGAGGGTAGTGTACTCGCGATCAATGCATGCGTATATTTATTCAGAAGGCTTTAGTCTTCATGCTGAATCAATTAATAGTTGCCAGACCCATATAAAATATGTAGGCATGTGTCCCCAACATTGCTCAGCACATACATGTTTTTAAAGCAGAGTATCACGCATGGCTTGCGCTTGTATGCCTACAGTATATGCATGCATTCTAGAGGCATTGGTCAAGTTAGCCTACAGAAACTGCCCCGCAGCCGAAGCCCGACACCTTTTTATTTATTTATTAGGATATTTCTAGCATGCGACTCACTCTCAGCAGCCTTCTGCTCGCAGTGCAACGCGTTGTGAGCTTGTAGATCGGCTATGGCAGACTCGCGCTGCATGTTAGAAAACAAACTCACAGTTATAATAAGAACGTGCACTTATCTGCACTGTACAAACCCAACGTTGTTTAGTGTAGTAATGCCTGCAGTATAGGCCTATTTAAATTGTTTTGTTACGGAGCTCCTCTGAGTCAGTTATGACTGTGTGTGTGTGTGTGTGTGTGTGTGTGTGTGTGTGTGTGTGAGATTCAAGATTCAATAATTTATTTGCCATGTCAACAAATTGATAGGAATTTGTCTTGGTTCATACTCAACATATACAGACAGTCAGACAACCATAGATACACAAACAAGAAGGACAATACAAAAACAAAAACCAGCAGCATAGGAAATTACATTCAGTTTTTTAAAGTGCTATAATTATGCATATACTATGAGTTCAGATGTCTAATGGCTACGGGGTAAGTGCTATCCCTGAAGCGACATGTTGAGCTCTGGATACTTCTATATCTCCTGCCTGATGGGAGGAGATTGAAGAGGTGATGTGCAGGATGGGAGTTGTCTGCAATGATTTTATTTGCCTTCCTAATTATTCTGGTGGAATAGAGTGAGGAAAGTGTAGGGACGCCTGGCTCCTGTGTGTGTGTGTGTGTGTGTGTGTGTGTGTGTGTGTGTGTGTGTGTGTGTGTGTGGGGACGGACGGACGGCAGCATGCTGCCACTGAACCAAGTCCAATCCGGGTGAAATTCACATCGTAAAATGTATATAACGGCGCGTCATTCGGCCATTCATCGTTTTAAGCCAGCTCACCTTAATTCATTATAATATGGGCAACTGTAGCTGTGTAGGCTGTAGGCTACTACATTGATCTCATCATGAGATCAATCAGGTTTGGTGCCAACTAAAGCCAAATGTCCCGCGGATCATTTTAATATGAGGACATCATGAAATGAACCTGCACTTATACATCTGACAAAGAGGATTTCATGATTCTGAATCCATTCCAAGCATTAGTTTTGCATGAAAAACTCTCCTTGGACTTAGTGTGTCAGAAACAGCTTTCCATAAAGCAATTATACATTTTGAACTCACAAAAGTGACTACTGGCCAATATCAGCGCGTCTTTTCCGGTACTTCTGTTTATATTAATAATGAAATAAAAAATGACGCTCCTTAAGTTATTCACATATTGTACACATATTGAATAAATGGTCTTCTTCGTTTCTGTGATTCCAGAAGTCTGTACCACAGAGCAGGGTCTCCAACACCCAGCCTTCTGTCTATGAAGAGTGACGTGTCTAAAGGAGAACCTCCTAACTTCAGTAATGAACCTGGACCTCCACACACACAGTATGTCAATCCTCCTGTTCAATATACACACTATGGACCTCATTTACAACAGCATTTACGCTCATATCGTGAGCGGAGCGTGAGCATATGGGCATTTACGAGGATTCCCACATTACGTTGGTCGTAAACTCCGCTCAGTTCCACGTCAGCTCAGAGGGTAGTGTACTCGCGATCAATGCATGCGTATATTTATTCAGAAGGCTTTAGTCTTCATGCTGAATCAATTAATAGTTGCCAGACCCATATAAAATATGTAGGCATGTGTCCCCAACATTGCTCAGCACATACATGTTTTTAAAGCAGAGTATCACGCATGGCTTGCGCTTGTATGCCTACAGTATATGCATGCATTCTAGAGGCATTGGTCAAGTTAGCCTACAGAAACTGCCCCGCAGCCGAAGCCCGACACCTTTTTATTTATTTATTAGGATATTTCTAGCATGCGACTCACTCTCAGCAGCCTTCTGCTCGCAGTGCAACGCGTTGTGAGCTTGTAGATCGGCTATGGCAGACTCGCGCTGCATGTTAGAAAACAAACTCACAGTTATAATAAGAACGTGCACTTATCTGCACTGTACAAACCCAACGTTGTTTAGTGTAGTAATGCCTGCAGTATAGGCCTATTTAAATTGTTTTGTTACGGAGCTCCTCTGAGTCAGTTATGACTGTGTGTGTGTGTGTGTGTGTGTGTGTGTGTGTGTGTGTGTGTGTGTGAGATTCAAGATTCAATAATTTATTTGCCATGTCAACAAATTGATAGGAATTTGTCTTGGTTCATACTCAACATATACAGACAGTCAGACAACCATAGATACACAAACAAGAAGGACAATACAAAAACAAAAACCAGCAGCATAGGAAATTACATTCAGTTTTTTAAAGTGCTATAATTATGCATATACTATGAGTTCAGGGGCTGGATTTTGAAGGTGCGTTTTACCATGTGGTAATACATAAATTGGCCTCGCTCTGCGCACAATCGTATTATGAAAGCCTTATCGTCCCGTGTTGAACGCACACACATATGGAATACGACGTTGCTGAATATTTTAGCATTGTGGGAGTGTCCATATGTTAATTATTTTCGCTTTGCGCAATTTGCTATTAAGCCCCTTGACCTGCGCATAACGATTAGACGTGGGTCTAGGCACCTCATAAACGCAAAAAGAATTTAAAGCACTGTTTGATTTTACACTTGAGCGGCTCTGGGACGCTGCTGGAGTGTTGCCAAGTCTGTTTATTATAAGCGGCTTCTTTTTCTGTAAAGTTGCTTGTAAATATTGGTAGTTGTGGTTGCTTTTCTTGTTTCTAAAGGTTTCTCCTAATGTTGTTTAAACCAGTGATCCTCACACAGCACATTCCCATGTCAAGGATCCCCAGATTAATGCATTTGCCCAACTTAAGGACGGCTAATACAAAAATGTAATTAAAATGTTACTTTTGAAAATAGCAGATCTACCAGCTCACAATGAATCACATTCATTCATTAAAACTATGAACTCTGACTGCAGGCGGATATATAATGATCATTATAACAATGTGCAAGAAAATATTTAAAAAGATGGAAGGACTTTATATTTGTGGACAATCAAAATATGTTTTTTATTTTAATGTGGTGTCATTAAAATTAATCTGGATATAGCAGACTCACTATCTAGAAAATAAAAACATGGCACTTCATTTAAAATAGGTTACAGACCCCTGTTATATGCGCTTATTTTGGGATTATTTTTATAAACCTATTTACTTGTTTCTATGAGACATGGCAACAGCCAGCAAAAGACGCATCCATTCTTTTTGAAAGGTTGAGATTAGAAACGACCATAATTATTTCATTTCTCAACCTTAAAAATAAATAAAAACATCTCCATAATCCTTGAGAGGTTTGCTTTCATACGCTGTATCACACTCGATCCAAGTCTTCTTCAATAAAATGCTACGAGCGAAGACCATACCATCACGGGCATACGCACCACGCATTCAACTCATTACTCATTTCAAATATAATATAATTATAATTTAAATTAAAATATAATTTTACTGGTGTTTCTCAATAGAAACAACTTATTTTGAGGCATAAAGGTGACAGCATGCAGTGCAATAGGAATAATTAACCCAAATGTGACAAAGTCATATGTCATGTCTTCTATGGTGCCAGCCTGAAGAAATGTAATAATAACGATCCCCAAAGTGCGCATTCCGTATGTGACATCAGCTGACTGGTAAAGAAAATAGTACGGACATGTTGATTGGGTAACTCTCAAACACGCCTTAAACACTCCCATGACTAATTCAAGGCCGTTTTGCGCACTCCACAGGGTGTCGAAAGCGCTTCTTAACATGCTTAAAATTGCAATATGACATACCTCACGCCCCCAGCTCATATTACTGTAATAGGTAAAACGCACCTTCAAAATCTAGCCCCAGATGTCTAATGGCTACGGGGTAAGTGCTATCCCTGAAGCGACATGTTGAGCTCTGGATACTTCTATATCTCCTGCCTGATGGGAGGAGATTGAAGAGGTGATGTGCAGGAT
This sequence comes from Protomyctophum bolini, assembly GCF_963924005.1. Taxonomy (NCBI): domain Eukaryota; kingdom Metazoa; phylum Chordata; class Actinopteri; order Myctophiformes; family Myctophidae; genus Protomyctophum; species Protomyctophum bolini. The sequence goes on along the minus strand of NC_137877.1, from coordinate 9,417,321 downwards.
GGGAGTTGTCTGCAATGATTTTATTTGCCTTCCTAATTATTCTGGTGGAATAGAGTGAGGAAAGTGTAGGGACGCCTGGCTCCTGTGTGTGTGTGTGTGTGTGTGTGTGTGTGTGTGTGTGTGTGTGTGTGTGTGTGTGTGTGTGTGTGTGTGTGTGTGTGTGTGTGTGTGTGTGTGTGTGTGTGTGTGTGTGTGTGGGGACGGACGGACGGCAGCATGCTGCCGCTGAACCAAGTCCAATCCGGGTGAAATTCACATCGTAAAATGTATATAACGGCGCGTCATTCTGCCATTCATCGTTTTAAGCCAGCTCACCTTAATTCATTATAATATGGGAAACTGTAGCTGTGTAGGCTGTAGGCTACTACATTGATCTCATCATGAGATCAATCAGGTTTGATGCCAACTAAAGCCAAATGTCCCGCGGATCATTTTAATAGGAGGACATCATGAAATGAACCTGCACTTATACATCTGACAAAGAGGATTTCATGATTCTGAATCCATTCCAAGCATTAGTTTTGCATGAAAAACTCTCCTTGGACTTAGTGTGTCAGAAACAGCTTTCCATAACGCAATTATACATTTTGAACTCACAAAAGTGACTACTGGCCAATATCAGCGCGTCTTTTACGGTACTTCTGTTTTTTATTAATAATGAAATAAAAAATGACGCTCCTTACGTTAATTCACATATTGTACACATATTGAATAAATGGTCTTCTTCGTTTCTATGATTCCAGAAGTCTGTACCACAGAGCAGGGTCTCCAACACCCAGCCTTCTGTCTATGAAGAGTGACGTGTCTAAAGGAGAACCTCCTAACTTCAGTAATGAACCTGGACCTCCACACACACAGTATGTCAATCCTCCTGTTCTCCTTTACAACCAACAGCTCCATCTGGTGTCTGAATTGTGAACTCCAAGTCAAATCAAATCAAACTTTATTTCTAAAGCATCTACTGTATCTGAGCAGATCTAATGGGGAGGGGCAAAAATGGAGTAATGTGTTCACGTTTTATAGTGCCGGTGAGAAGGCGGGAAGCTGTGTTCTGCACTAGCTGTAAACGCCTGAGTGACGCCTGGTCGATGCCAATATATAAAGAGTTCTTGATGAAATCAAAGCATGGATAACCATCTCCAGCTGTTTTTAGGGGAGGTAGGATTTGACCGTGGCGATGATTGGAAGAAGAGAGTTTTAACGACGGAGCTGATTTGTTTATTAAGTTTAAAATCTTTATCAAAAATAAAACCAAGAGGGGGGACAGTGGCACAGTCGGTAGTGTTGTCGCCTCACAGCTAGAAGGTCCTGGGTTCGATTCCCGCTGTGGGCGCTGGGGGCGTGTTCTCTCCTCTGCGTCATCAATGCCCATACCCGAGGCGGGGTTGGCGAAAATGCCTTTCTGTGTGGAGTTTGTATGTTCTCCCCGTTTTTCCTAGGGTACCCTCACATGTTCTCCCCATGTCCCCTAGGGTAGGTGCCCTCACATGTTCTCCCCGTGTCCCCTAGGGTACCCTCACAAAAACATGCAGTAATCCTGGTCGGAATGTGTTAAGGAGATAACTGTTACAATTGCTCAATTCAACAGACCCATTCAGGATTCTAAAAACGCCTTCTCAATCCTGACCTAAGTTTGAAGTGTTTAGAGAGGCACTTGTCTTTATCTCCTTGGGCAAATCATTCCATTGCACCGTTTTTACTACATGGAATACAAGCTACTGTTATGCTAATTACTGTCTGTTATTTACTTAGTATTATTTCTAGTAGTATTATTCACTGTCTCTGTTATTTATGTATTGTTATTTCTGTCTGTATGATTCCAGAAGTGTCCACCACAGAGCAGAGTCTCCAACTCCCAGCCTTCTGTCTGTGAAGAGTGACCTGTCTAAAGGAAAACCTCCTGACTTCAGTAATGAACCTGGACCTCCTGATTCACAGTATGTCAACCCTCCTAAAAATAAACACTATAACACAGTAACACTATACAATATACACTATAAGATATTTTATAGTGCCGGTGAGAAGGCGGGCAGCTGTGTTCTGCACTAGCTGTAAATGCTGGTCGATGCCAATATACAAAGAGTTGCAATAATCTATTATTGATGAAATCAAAGCATGGATAACCATCTCCAGCTGTTTTTAGGGGAGGTAGGATTTGACCGTGGCGATGATTGGAAGAAGAGAGTTTTAACGACGGAGCTGATTTGTTTATTAGGTTTAAAATCTTTATCAAAAATAAAACCAAGAGGGGGGACAGTGGCTCAGTCGGTAGTGTTGTCGCCTCACAGCTAGAAGGTCCTGGGTTCGATTCCCGCTGTGGGCGCTGGGGGCGTGTTCTCTCCTCTGCGTCATCAGTGCCCATACCCGAGGTGGGGTTGGCGAAAATGCCTTTCTGTGTGGAGTTTGTATGTTCTCCCCGTTTCCCCTAGGGTAGGTACGCTCACATGTTCTCCCAGTATCCCCTAGGGTAGGTACCCTCACATGTTTTCCCCGTTTCCCCTAGGGTAGGTACCCTCACATGTTCTCCCCGTGTCCCCTAGGGTAGGTACCCTCACATGTTCTCCCCGTGTCCCCTAGGGTAGGTACCCTCACATGTTCTCCCAGTGTCCCCTAGGGTAGGTACCCTCACATGTTCTCCCCGTGTCCCCTAGGGTTGGTACCCTCACATGTTCTCCCCATGTCCCCTAGGGTAGGTAGGTAGGTACCCTCACATGTTCTCCCCGTGTCCCCTAGGGTAGGCACCCTCACATGTTCTCCCCGTGTCCCCTAGGGTAGGTAGGTACCCTCACATGTTCTCCCCGTGTCCCCTAGGGTAGGTACCCTCACATGTTCTCCCCGTGTCCCCTAGGGTAGGTACCCTCACACAAACATGCAGTAATCCTGGTCGGAATGTGTTAAGGAGATAATTGTTACTGTAGTGTTTGCCCGAACGCGGCTGGAAATGAGCACAGAGTCAGATGTACAAAAGCAGCCACACCGTGGTTTATTCCCAAAAAGGAGATGAACAGCATGGAAATGGCAGCACGCAGGCAGCAACAAACAAACAGGGCAGGTGGGTGTGCAGCTCCACCCTGCCCTCTCACTGAATTCAACACTGAGTTGGTGAGCTTCCTGGCAGCCTTTTATAGGCAGCTGCACCAATCAGTGTGGGCTGTACCATTTCACCTGCAAACATGCAACCCCCACATAACCCACATCACATTATCCTTAGCAGCCCCAATGCCTCCCTCAAACACCCCCGTGGCTATTCCACCGTGGTCCAGTCCAGTACATGGTGCCCTGGTAGCCTGGTTCCCTGAACACACTGGAACAGACAGAACAGAAGCAGATATTACATAATTGTATTTTCATTTCATCATACTTTCAATAACCCAGTTAGACTCATGACTCTTCCTTTATGCCAATATACATACTTAAATGTGCCCACTCTCAGTAACGGAGGACCACTTCGTTACATTTCCCCCCTCCTCTCGATGCTCCTCAATCTTCATGGATGCGTGAGAGGCAGTCCGCCACCACATTGGACTTCCCTGACCGGTAGTGAACAGTAAAGTCATATGGCTGTAGGGAGAGATACCAACCCGCAATGCGTATGTTTGCATCCTTCATGCGGTTCAGCCACTGCAGTGCACGATGGTCAGTCTCTAGAAAGAAGTGTCGTCCTAACAGATAGTATCTGAGGGTGTCAATGGCCCACTTCATCGCCAAACACTCCTTCTCCACTGTTGAATACCTGGTCTCTCTGTCTTCCAGCTTACGACTCAGGAATACCACTGGCTTCCTCTCTCCATCCGCTTCCTGCAACAGCACCGCTCCAAGGCCCACTCCCGAAGCATCTGTCTGCAGGGTGAATGGCTTGTCAAAGTCTGGAGTGTGAAGGACCGGATGGGTGCAGATTGCTTCCTTGAGGTCTTTGAATGCTTTATCACACTCCTCAGTCCATCTCACTTTAGTGGGGAATGCGTCTCTCGTGAGGTCTGTGAGCACTGCTGATCTCTCTGCAAAATGGGGAATAAATTTCCTGTACCACCCGACGAGGCCAACAAACCCTCTCACCTTCTTCTTGGTGGTTGGAACTGGGAAGGACCGGATGGCTTCAACTTTCCCAACCTGTGGTTTGATCTTGCCATAGCCAATTACAAACCCCAGGTATTGCACTTCTCTTTGTGCAATAGCACACTTTCGAGGGTTGATGGTTAGGCCGGCTGCACGAATGCATTGCAGGACTTGATGTAGGTGGCACACATGCTCTTCCCAGGACTGGCTGAAAATGATACAATCATCAAGGTAGGCTGCAGAGAATTCAGACACATCCCTCAGTACATGATCCATTAGTCTCTGAAATGTGGCCGGTGCTCCATGGAGTCCAAATGGCATGACACGAAACTGGTACATACCAAACGGTGTCCTGAATGCTGTCAGTTCTTTACCGTCTGGTGCCAAGGCCAGCTGCCAATAACCTTTGCTCAGGTCCAGAGTGGTGATGTACCTCGCTTTGCCGACCCGCTCCAACATGTCATCAATCCGAGGCATTGGATAAGGATCAAAAGCAGATACAGAGTTAAGGTACCTAAAGTCAATACAAAAACGTAATGAACCATCTTTTTTCGGCACCAGAACAACCGGACTGCACCACTCACTGCTGGAGACCTCGATTATGCCTCCCTCCAACATAGACTGAATCTCATTCTTCAGTTCGGGGATCAGCCGCTCAGGAATCCTGTAACTCCTCTGACGAGCTGGAGCCTCCCCCTTCAGACGAATCTTGTGCTGTACAAGAGAGGTAAAACCTGGAGTCTCCCGGAACAGCTCTGTGTCCAGGAGGGGCTTAATGTCATCCTGTTGAGAACGTGACAGATAAGACAAATCCACTGGGGTGGACTCAGCGGCACCAGTGGGCAAAAACTTCTCATTCACCTCCTCATCATGGACTGCACGTGCAAACAACTGCTGCACTGGCTCTGGTCGAACCTGGAATTCCTTCAACAAGTTTACATGGAAATTCTGATATTTTTTCATTCGCTCTGGCATATGTATTTCATATGTGACTGTACCCACTCTTCTAGTGACCTTATATGGTCCATGCCATTGTGTAAGCAGCTTACTGTCACTGGTGGGAAGCAACAGAAGTACCTGCTGTCCTGGGCTGAGGACCCGCTCTCTGGCCTTCTGGTCATACCATGTCTTTTGGTGGTTTTGCGCCACCTTCAGGTTCTCCTGTGCCAGTGCCGACATCTGCTCCAGCCTCTCCCTCATTTTGACCACATAGGCCACAACATTCTCCCCCTCTGGTTCAGCCCTTTCCCAATAGTCTTTCAGTAGGTCTAGTGGCCCCCTCACTTGCCGACCATAGAGTAGTTCGAATGGGGAAAACCCGGTTGATGCCTGTGGCACCTCTCTGTAGGCGAACAGCAGGTACGGCAGCCATTGGTCCCAGTCAGCACCTGTGTTGGAGACAAACTTGCGCAGCATGCTTTTCAGTGTCTTGTTGTACCTTTCCACAAGCCCGTCCGTTTGGGGGTGGTAAGGGGTGGTCTTAATCCCCTTCACACCTAACAACTGGTAAACTTGCTGCAGTAATTTAGACAGAAAATTTGTTGCACAATCTGTCAAAATCTCCCTGGCTATGCCCACTCTGGAAAATAGCTGTAAAAGGCAATTAGCAACCTGTCTGGCCTTGATTGACCTAAGGGGGAAAACTTCAGGGTACCGTGTTGCATAGTCACAAATAACCAATATGTAGCGGTGGCCTGATGAGCTCTTCTCTAATGGCCCCACAATATCCATAGCTATTCTCTCAAAAGGTGTCTCAATGATTGGCAGAGGTTGTAATTGGGCACGTGCCACCCCCCTCCCTGAAGTCAATTGGCATTTCTCACAGGAGCTACAGAAGTGAGCGATTTGAGTATACATGCCCGGCCAGACAAAGTGACTAGCAATCCTACACAGTGTTTTGTGGGAAGCCATGTGCCCTGCCCATGGAATTGAATGGCCCCATTCCATCACTTTTTGTCCAAACTGCTGTGGTAGTGCTAAGGCCTCAATATTTCCCTTTCTCTGGTAGAGTATTCCCCCTTTCATTATATAGGTAGCCTCTTCCAAACAGCCTGCCGTGCCCTGTTTAACTCCATCTACCTCAGTCACCTTCTCAAACCAAGGTTTTAAAGTAGAGTCCTCTCTTTGCAACCTACCTACATCTGGTGGAATTTCAACATCTAAAGGACAGTCTGGTATAGAAAGCTGTTCTACACCATTTTTTACTGTGCCAAGCACCTTCTCTCTCCTTCTCTGGGTCTTTGATTTTAGAGGCTTCACTGGGCCCGCCTCCCATTCTACCTCAGCAAATGGCAACTCTCTGAAAACTGTTCTTGCAGTCTGAGCTCTCGTGGTAACCACATTGCAAGGCTGTACTATTTTTGTAGCTGGTTTGCCCCCTTCACCTGAGCTCTGTACCTTGCTGGTCTGTACTGGCTGGTTCACCAGGTCTAGTAGAGTAGGAACATCATTACCTAGAATGACTGCATATGGCAAAGTAGGAGCTAGCGCTACCAACAAAGAAAATGTCTGGCCTCCTACTGTCAAATACACCTGTGCTGTGGGGTACTCATGTTTATCACCATGAACGCAGCTAATTGTGGCCTTCTCTTCACTCCACCTTTCTCTTGGGATAAGACTGGACAGTATTATTGACTGAAAACTCCCTGTATCAAGTAGGGCTTCCTCCCGCTGACCATTAACCAAAACAGGTACAGTACTGGCTTTCTCCTGACATGTAATTATGTTGGTCGCTCTAGGGGCTGCAGTGAACATAACTGGTTTATTATCACCATTTGCTGGGCAAAAATATTGGGTGTGGCCTAGACCATTACATAGATAGCACCTAATGTCTTGTTTTGAGGATCTCTTAGAATTAGCTGAAGGAAAATGCCTACCACTAGAACCCCTCCCCAGACCAGAGCCCTGTTCACCCCCATTGGACTTACTGGACTGAGCGCTGTGGTTCTCGTGGCCAATGCTGCTCCCCCTTCTGGCTGATGTAAAGACCTCAGCGAGGCGTGCTGCTTCCTCTGCCGTCTTGGGATCGTGTTCGCGGATCCAAACCTCCAGGTCAGGCTGCACCATCCTCAGAAACTGTTCAAGGATCAATGTCTCTGCAATATCTTCCTTTGTCGATTTGTCTGGTTTGACCCATTTTCCAAACAGGTCTTTCAAACGTACGTACAGCTCCCTTGGAGTCTCTCCCCGCTCGATGTTCAGGGACCGGAACCTTCTGCGATAAGTATCAGCTGTTATTTCATATTTTGATAAAATGGCTTCTTTCACTTTGGTGTAGTTGTCAGAGTCAGCAATGTCCATTAAGACATACGCACTACGGGCTTTACCAGTAAGCAATGGAACAAGGCGAATAGCCCACTCTTCTCTGTGCCAGCGGCATACGCTGGCTATTCGTTCAAATGTGGTCAAAAAATGTTCAATGTCATCCTCTGGAGATAATGGAAGCAACTTGGGTTCCCTGTGGGAAGGTGGAGCGCTGTGGCCTGTGGAATCACGCCCCCCATCGGCTCGCCCATCCGGTTCTTCCTCCTCCTCCTGACTACTGACCTCCTGGTACTGCTCATGTCCATTGACCTGCAGCTGGAGCTGCTGGAACTGGTGCTGCATACCCTTCCATCTCTGCTCATGTCGAGAGGCTTCCCTCTCCCTCTGCTGGTCTCTAGTCATCTGTGCCCGAACCAGACTTTTCACCATCACTGTGAGCTCCTCCAGATCTGTCCCCGGCTTAGCCGCTGCCACGACCCCCGGGTCAGCTGGCGCGCCCACGTCATTCTCTGGTGCCTCCTGGCCGGCATCCTTCTTTGCTGGTTTGGGTGGCATGACTCTGTGCTCTGTTGTGGGCCCCACTCACTGCCACCAATTGTAGTGTTTGCCCGAACGCGGCTGGAAATGAGCACAGAGTCAGATGTACAAAAGCAGCCACACCGTGGTTTATTCCCAAAAAGGAGATGAACAGCATGGAAATGGCAGCACGCAGGCAGCAACAAACAAACAGGGCAGGTGGGTGTGCAGCTCCACCCTGCCCTCTCACTGAATTCAACACTGAGTTGGTGAGCTTCCTGGCAGCCTTTTATAGGCAGCTGCACCAATCAGTGTGGGCTGTACCATTTCACCTGCAAACATGCAACCCCCACATAACCCACATCACATTATCCTTAGCAGCCCCAATGCCTCCCTCAAACACCCCCGTGGCTATTCCACCGTGGTCCAGTCCAGTACATGGTGCCCTGGTAGCCTGGTTCCCTGAACACACTGGAACAGACAGAACAGAAGCAGATATTACATAATTGTATTTTCATTTCATCATACTTTCAATAACCCAGTTAGACTCATGACTCTTCCTTTATGCCAATATACATACTTAAATGTGCCCACTCTCAGTAACGGAGGACCACTTCGTTACAGTTACAATTGCTCAATTCAACAGACCCATTCAGGATTCTAAAAACGCCTTCTCAATCCTGACCTAAGTTTTAAGTCTTTAGAGAGGCACTTGTCTTTATCTCCTTGGGCAAATCATTCCATTGCACCGTTTGTACTACATGGAATACAAGCTACTGTTATGCTAATTACTGTCTGTTATTTACTTAGTATTATTTCTAGTAGTATTATTCACTGTCTCTGTTGTTTATGTATTGTTATTTCTGTCTGTATGATTCCAGAAGTGTCCACCACAGAGCAGAGTCTCCAACTCCCAGCCTTCTGTCTGTGAAGAGTGACCTGTCTAAAGGAAAACCTCCTGACTTCAGTAATGAACCTGGACCTCCTGATTCACAGTATGTCAACCCTCCTATAAATATATACAACACTATAACACTGTAACACTATACAATATACACTATAGCATATTTTATAGTGCCGGTGAGAAGGCGGGCAGCTGTGTTCTGCACTAGCTGTAAATGCTGGTCGATGCCAATATACAAAGAGTTGCAATAATCTATTCTTGATGAAATCAAAGCATGGATAACCATCTCCAGCTGTTTTTAGGGGAGGTAGGATTTGACCGTGGCGATGATTGGAAGAAGATAGTTTTAACGACGGAGCTGATTTGTTTAAGTTTAAAATCTTTAACAAAAATAAAACCAAGAGGGGTGACAGTGGCACAGTCGGTAGTGTTGTCACCTCACAGCTAGAAGGTCCTGGGTTCGATTCCGGCTGTGGGCGCTGAGGGCGTGTTCTCTCCTCTGCGTCATCAGAGCCCATACCCGAGGCGGGGTTGGCGAAAGGGCCTTTCTGTGTGGAGTTTGTATGTTCTCCCCGTTTCCCTTAGGGTAGGTACCCTCACGTGTTCTCCCCGTGTCCCCTAGGGTAGGTACCCTCACGTGTTCTCCCCATGTCCCCTAGGGTAGGTACCCTCACATGTTCTCCCCATGTGCCCTAGGGTAGGTACCCTCACATGTTCTCCCCGTGTCCCCTAGGGTAGGTACCCTCACACAAACATGCAGTAATCCTGGTCGGAATGTGTTAAGGAGATAATTGTTACAATTGCTCAATTCAACAGACCCATTCAGGATTCTAAAAACGCGTTCTCAATCCTGACCTAAGTTTTAAGTCTTTAGAGAGGCACTTGTCTTTATCTCCTTGGGCAAATCATTCCATTGCACCGTTTGTACTACATGGAATACAAGCTACTGTTATGCTAATTACTGTCTGTTATTTACTTAGTATTATTTCTAGTAGTATCATTCACTGTCTCTGTTGTTTATGTATTGTTATTTCTATCTGTATGATTCCAGAAGTGTCCACCACAGAGCAGAGTCTCCAACTCCCAGCCTTCTGTCTGTGAAGAGTGACCTGTCTAAAGCAATGCCTCCTGACTTCAGTAACGAACCTGGACCTCCTGATTCACAGTATGTCAACCCTCCTATAAATATATACAACACTATAACACTGTAACACTATACAATATACACTATAACATATTTTATAGTGCCGGTGAGAAGGCGGGCAGCTGTGTTCTGCACTAGCTGTAAACGCCTGAGTGACGCCTGGTCGATGCCAATATACAAAGAGTTGCATTAATCTATTCTTGATGAAATCAAAGCATGGATAAGTTTGTATGTTCTCCCCGTTTCCCCTAGGGTAGGTACCCTCACATGTTCTCCCCGTGTCCCCTAGCGTAGGTACCCTCACATGTTCTCCCCATGTCCCCTAGGGTAGGTACCCTCACATGTTCTCCCCATGTCCCCTAGCGTAGGTACCCTCACATGTTCTCCCCATGTCCCCTAGCGTAGGTACCCTCACCTTTAAACCTATTCAGGATTCTAAAAACGCCTTCTCAATCCTGACCTAAGTTTTAAGTGTTTAGAGATGCACTTGTCTCTCTAAACTCCTCTCTCCTTGGGCAAATCATTCCATGGCACCGTTTGTAGGGATGTCAGGGGGTAACCGGCTAGTAACCAGATCGTTTTTAGTAATAGTACAACATAAACATTACAGAGACTGTAGTTGTCACTGTACAAACAGTTTAAAACAGTTGTCATGTTGCACACATGCCTAAAATTGCTGTTATTTGCGCCGCCCAGCTTGTCACACTCCAGGCTGCATGAACAGCGCTGCTCGGACGCTGTTTTCTGCCCCCTCAATGTCCCAAAGTTCTCCCCACACTGGCACGGCTTACGGCTATCAAGTTAGCCATGTGCTATCGATGTTTGAGGGTTTTCTCGTCAGTGAAAAGTCAACAAACATGCATGCTGATCTTCCTTAATAATAAAAAGAGGCTTAGCCCATGCGTCCAGTGGCTTTATACATAGTTGGGCTATAGGCTGCTCAGATCTGGACTGGACTTATTTATGTTTTGGAATAGAACCGGCGGACCTCTGTACTGTAGACAGACACGCATATGCATGCATGCAGATGCGATGCGTTGTTTATTGATGATTAAGCCTACAACAATTTATTTATATTGTTAAATGTTGCTTTAACAACATTTTGTTTGTCTTTTAAAAAGGAGCATAAATAAATGTATACCATTCGTCTACCAACTTTATTTATGTAGCCTATACATGCATATTACATTTGGGGTAGCCTATTAAAAAAATTAATTAATAAAATCAACAACCGTTAATTAACCGGATAATGCCATCGGCTACCCGGCTTGAAAATTAACCGTTAGATACATATGTATCTATATGTATATATTCTATTGTCTTCATCTATATGTATCTATATGTACAGTATATATTATATTGTCTTCATATTTATGTATGTATATATTCTATTGTCTTCATCTATATGTATCTATATGTATATATTCTATTGTCTTCATCTATATGTATCTATATGTATATATTCTATTGTCTTCATCTATATGTATCTATATGTATATATTCTATTGTCTTCATCTCCACAGAGAGACATTCAGAAACACACCTGGACAGAAGACATTCAGTCGAACCACACCTGGACACAGTAAGACTGGACACATTTTACACTAACATTTTATTTCAATGAATGAAATGTTTAAATAGCAGCAGACTCATCAGATTAAATATACTCGTTGTATTCCTGTCTCATTGTCCAAATACAAATACTGATGATAAACACATACATTTAGACTAAAAAAACGATCCAATGTTGTTTATTTTAGCCAATTTTCTCATTTTTTTTCCTTTTACAAATTTAGATTTTCTGGAGGATGTATACATAGTTGTTTTAATGCTATGGATTGTTCAATGTAAAGTTGTAAATGAAGCATAATGTTTAACATGTATTAATTGTCTCCTCATATCAGATGTCCGTCTGCCGGGGTATTTAAAGGTCTATAGGGTCACTATGGACGGTCTTGAACATGTGACATTCGTCACTGAACATCCCTCCCTCTCCAACATCTACACAGACCTCCACCTATCAGCGGGAGGGAGTGAAGGGGTTAATCAGCAACATGAGGTGTGGCAGCTTGAGACCTCCTCCAGCATGAAGACCCTCTATGACGTCCTAATCAAGTGCCGTTCCATCTTTAAGACCGTCCTCCCTGGCAGAGACACACCCAGCAGCAGAGTTCTGACCAATGGCATCGCTGGCATCGGAAAGACATTTTCCGTGCGTAAGTTCGCTCTGGACTGGGCGAGAGGTTTGGAGAACCAAGATATAGATCTCCTGGTTCTCTTCGCATTCCGGGAGCTGAACTTGGTCCGAGATAAGCAGCACAGTCTTCTCTCACTGATCCATGGTTTCCATCCAACGTTAGAGAAGGTCACAGCAGAGGAGCTCGCTGCCTGGAAAGTTGGCTTCATCTTCGATGGTCTCGATGAAAGCAGGTTTCCGCTGAAATTCCAGAACATTGACGTCGATTCTGACGCCTTCGACAACAATGACGTCGTCTCTGATGTCACGGTGACATCATCGGTGGGCCTGCTGCTGACGAACCTCTTCAAGGGGAATCTGCTCCCCTCGGCTCTCTTCTGGATAACCACCAGACCTGCAGCAGCCAATCAGATCCCTCCTGAATGCGTTGACATGGTGACAGAAATACGAGGGTTCACAGAGCCCCAGAAGGAGGAGTTCTTCAGGAAGATGTTCAGTGAGGATGAGGAGCTGGCCAGCACCATCATCTCACACGTGAAGACATCAAAGAGCATCCACATCATGTGTCACATCCCAGTCTTCTGTTGGATGACCGCTACCGTTGTGGAGGACCTGGTGAAGACAGGCAAGAGAGGACAGCTGCCCAAGAACCTGACCGGGATGTACAGCCACTTCATATCGCTCCTGATAAAAAGGATGATGACAAAGTATGATGAGACTGACAGGGATCTTCTTCTGCAGCTGTGCCTGCTGGCGTTTGTACATCTGAAGAAAGGCAGCGTCACGTTCTACCAAGAAGACCTGGAAGAGTGTGGTCTCGATGTGAACCACGCCGCGCTGTACTCGGGAGTGTGCACAGAGGTCTTCAAAGAAGAGACCGTTCAATCTCAGAGAAAGATCTACAGCTTTGTTCATCTGAGCATCCAGGAGTTCCTGGCTGCAGTCTACCTGATGCACTGTTTCACACAGAAGAACATGAAGGTACTGAAGACGTTCCTGGGAGATGATGTCAGTTCCTTGGAGGACTTCCTGCAGAGAGCCAGCGAAAAAGCCCTGAAGAGTAAGAACGGCCACCTGGACCTCTTTGTCCGCTTCCTTCATGGCCTCTCGCTGGAGTCCAACCAGAGTCTGTTAGGAGGCCTGCTGGGTCACACAGAGAACAGTCCAGAGAGCATCCAGAGAGTCATCAACAACCTGAAGGAGATGAAAAATAAAGATCTGAGTCTCTCTCCTGACAGATTCATCAACATCTTCCACTGTCTGATGGAGATGAACGACCTCTCAGTACATCAGGAGATCCAACAGTACCTGAAGTCAGCGGACAGATCAAAGACACAACTGTCTGAGAGCCAGTGTTCAGCTCTGGCCTTCATGCTGCTGACGTCAGAGGAGGTTCTGGAGGAGTTTGACCTGCACCAATACAAGACACCACCAGCATGGGGGGGGAGATCCAGACTACTCCCAGCTGTGAGGAACAGCAGAAAGGCTCGGTTAGTAGTCATGTGGATAGAAAACCTGTTAGAATCAATCATCACACCTGATTACTATAATAATAATCAGGTCTCTGTGTGTGTGTGTGTGTGTGTGTGTGTGTGTGTGTGTGTGTGTGTGTGTGTGTGTGTGTGTGTGTGTGTGTGTGTGTGTGTGTGTGTGTGTGTGTGTGTGTGTATGCGTGCGCGCACAATATTTATACAGCATTTTTGCCTAAATGGAACTGACTGACACGCACACAGAACAAAGTAAAAAGAATAAATAAGATAACATTCATAGATCAATGCAAGTTACACACTGTAGTATTAATACAGATTATCTGTCTTTCACTTTGATGTTTTCTGGTTTCCTGTTCCTATTATGACCTGTCAATATCTGACCAACTAGACTGTTCTTATATGACCTGTCAATATCTGACCAACTAGACTGTTCTTATATGACCTGTCAATATCTGACCAACTAGACTGTTCTTAAATGACCTGTCAATATCTGACCAACTAGACTGTTCTTATATGACCTGTCAATATCTGACCAACTAGACTGTTCTTATATGACCTGTCAATATCTGACCAACTAGACATTGGTACATTTACATTACACTTTATAGTTCATTTCATTGAACATGAATTTGATCTAATCTGTGTTGATGATCACTGATTTTTACATCATCTACATTTACAGACTTGTTGGCTGTGCACTCGGAAAGGCACAATGTGAGATTGTGGCTTCAGCTCTCAGCTCTAATCCTTCACATCTAAGAGAATTGGACATCAGTTATAATCCCATAGATGATCCATCCATGGACCTGCTCTCTGCTGCATTGAAGAGTCCAAACTGTCATCTGGAGATACTGAAGTCACATTATTATTACTTGTGCAAGCAGAGCGTGCAAGTAATCATTTCGCTTGGTCTCTTCAAAGTGACAGCCAAGTTTTTCTCAACCGTAAGTCTGTGCCTGGTTTGCTGGGACCAGTTACATACGTATACACACCATGTACTCTGGTCCCAGTTCTCAACGATGACGTAATGTGGTAACTGGTCCCAGCAAACCAGGCACAGACTTACGGTTGAAAAAAACTTGGCTGTCACTTTTTGGAACCAAGTAACCACAGTATACTGCTAATCAAATTACAACTACATACTCTGTATGTAGTTGTAATGTGATTTGTAATTTGTAAATCTGTGCCTGGTCTGCTGGGACCAGACTACACAGATGACCATATCTCTTACGTCATCACTGAGAGCTAGTCATACATATACACACCGTGTACTCTGGTCCCAGCTCTCAACGATGACGTAATGTGGTATCTAGTGGGACCAGATTACACAGATGACCATTTCTCTTACGTCATCACTGAGAGCTAGTCACACACCATGTACTCTGGTCCCAGCTCTCAACGATGACGTAATGTGGTAACTGGTCCCAGCAAACCAGGCACAGACTTACGGTTGAAAAAAACTTGGCTGTCACTTTTTGGAACCAAGTAACCACAGTATACTGCTAATCAAATTACAACTACATACTCTGTATGTAGTTGTAATGAAAAAAGTAGAACACGTATGTATACATGTAAAAAATAAAGATCTATATATCATTCTTATGTACAGATCACCTAAAACAAACCTTTCGGAATTAAACACATTTCTCAAAAAAATGGTAAAGTATCTATCATCTCCGACTTCCACAATTATGATAATAGGAGATTTCAATGAAGACCATTATACTGAAAAAGATATAAATATAAAGACCTTCATGTCAAGATTAGGCTTTAAACAATTAAATACAAATCCAACTACAGATTTCGGAAGTATTTTAGATCATGTATATTTCAACAAATTTGAAAGTATTATTACAGAAATTGAAGTTAGAGACACATATTACTCTGATCATGATTTAGTATTAATATCACTATAGTACAAAATTAAATACATTTAAAACAATTGACAATTTACAATAAGTAATAAAATAATTATACTGTATAATATATTTTAATTCAGTTTATATACCTTTTTTTCATCACATATCAATGATTCATTTTTCTGTAAAAAAGTAGTTAGGTAGCAAATAGTTACACGTAATGATTATACATTTCAAACGTTCCTTCACAGAGATACTGAGATGTGATAGTTTCCAGCGGTCGAAAGTACTTGCGCGCTCTGCTTGCGCACTAGTAGGCCATTTATGGCCTACTAGTGTGCAACAAGCAAGTATGCACTCGGCAGAGTGCAGTTCTAGTTTACATTAGTTCTGTTTTATTATTTATAGTTTGATTCTTAATAATGAGAGTGTTAATAAAGTTGACATCATGGTATCCCACTGATTAGAATAATAACATGGTCAGAGTTTGTGTTGTCTAGTTCACACTCTCACATCACAATGCTACGGTACAGTAACTACAATATGTGATCCATCATGGCTGCTAGGAAATTATCATTATCAATGCTTTATTTACTACTACTTTAATTACTTATATGATATGATATTTCATGTGTAATTACAGACTTGCTGGCTGTAACTTCACACAGGCAGGATTTGAAGTTCTGCTCTCAGCTCTCAGCTCTAATCTTCTCCATCTGAAAGAATTGGACCTCAGTTTCATCTCCCTGCAGGAATCACAACTGCTCCAGCTCTCTGCGTTACTGAAGAGTCCACAGTGTGGACTGCAGATCCTGGGGTAAAGAATGTGTGTTCTCTCTGTGTGGATCTCTACTTGAACATCAATGCAGCACTTTGTTAAATGTGTATTTCTCTGCAGGTTGTCAGGCTGTGGAGTCACAGAGGAAGGCTGTTCTTCTCTGGCTTCAGCTGTGACCTCCAACCCCTCCTCCCAGCTGAAACAGCTGGACTTGAACTTCAGCCACTTAGGAGACTCTGCTCTGAAGAAGCTGTCTGCTGCCCTGGAGACTGTCAAGTGAGTAGACTTGTGTAGAGCGGCCGTCAAAGGTTCCAGGTTAAATTCCCGGCTCCTCCTGGCTGCTACATGTCGAAGTGTCCTTGAGCAAGACTCTCTGAACCCCTAACAGCTCCCGATGAGCATGCATGTTTTCCTCTGCCATCGGTGGGTGAATGTGAACTACATTGTAATGTAAAGCACTTTATAAATGCAGTTTCCCATATTATCATATCATATCACCATATGATCCATGGTTCATTCTAGCAGAGATTTAATATACAGTAGATAGTGTCTATGTTCCATGGTTCTATAACATAGATTAATATACAGTAGATAGTGTCTATGTTCCATGGTTCTATAACATAGATTAATATACAGTAGATAGTGTCTATGTTCCATGGTTCTATAACATAGCAAACATAGCATAAATAGCAAAAAACATAGCAAACATAGCAAAACATAGCAAAAATAGCTGATCCACAAGCTCAAAACGCGTCGCATTGAGGCGTGTTTTGAGCTTGTAGATTGGCTGTTTTTGCTAGGACAGTAGTGTGCAATGTAATGTGTAATATGTGTCCCTCTGGGGTGAGGGTGGAAATATAGCAGAACTCTGTGTGTGTGTGTGTGTGTGTGTGTGTGTGTGTGTGTGTGTGTGTGTGTGTGTGTGAATGGGTGAATGTAATGCACATGTAGTAAATCGCCTTGGATAAAGGTGCTATATAAATGCACCATTACCATTTACATACAGTACATATATATATATATATATATATATATATATATATATATATATATATATATATATATATATATATATTAATAGTGTATTTTAAACCAAAAAGGCTCTTTCACACACTTATGCCGCAGTGTGCCAGTGATCACCCTCCTTATTTGTGCCAATGTTGGCACTGGTGCCTAAGGTTGCCTATACGTAGACACTTTTAAAATAGCCAATTACAAGCTCCGTTGTAACCAAATGGACCCAAAACAATCTCAGATTTAAAGGTGCAATAGACCACTAGATGTTGCTCTCTGAACACCTGTTTCATGAGGGTTCTTGCTTGACTCACATCTGTTCTGTAGGGCAGCAATATTATGCAGTTTGCAACGCTGCAATATGGTAGCCTGGCCAGTGTTCATTTTGACAGCTAATTCCAATTTAGTCTTTTGAATAACACACGCTTTAGTTTTACTCATCTGAAATCGTCTAGTCTTAGTCTAGCCTTAGTGTTAGTCAACAAACCTGGTGGCAGCTTCCTCCAAGCGTTCCTTTAGGGGGGAAAGTACAAAGTTTTATAACATTAATATACAGTATAGTCGGTGTCTGTGTTCCATGGTTCTAAACATTTTGAATGTACAGTGATTGATACAGACAGTGATTTACAGTGAGTGTTATGATGTTCACCATGATATACTAGAATGATAAACGGCATCTAAACAGTGTTCTAAATGACACCATAGTCTAAAGACATGAGGATAGAAGTATTGATATATTTAACATGTCTATAATCTATCTATAGAGATGATAGAAGTATCAGTGTATAACAATCGCCCTGTTCACAGCAAGGCTAATTATTAACTAAGGAATAAATCAGCAGGATGGTGGGGTTTACTCTGAACACTTTATGTAGGAAGTTGTAATTGACGAAATCACAGGTAAACAGTACACTTCACAATGACGTCTCTCCCTGTCTCTTTCCCTACTAAATGAAATAAACAAACAAGACAACAAACTCAAACCAACAGTCAATAATTACATTCAAAACCCCCCTCCCGCCCCAAACCAGTCCCAAAGTCAGCGGAACGCAACTGTGCTTCGACTTAAACAAATAATAAAAACCTCGTCCGACCTCCTCTTCCAACGAGGCGCGCACACGCGAGAGTCTAAAGTCACAGTAGTTTAATCCAACGCAATGAACGCAACGCGTGGGGTACCCCCTTAGAGTATATATGATATACTCATATATACTTCATATATACTCTAAGGGTACCCTTTAGTATTCACAATCCTCCAAGAACACTTTGGAATGATCTCACCGGTCACAGCGGCTCCGTTAGCCTCCAACCGCCGGCAGGTTTAATCCTGATTCCAACGCCGATCCCCGACGGAGACACCAAGTGTGATGCTTTGCCCGACGGGCACGACTTGTTACGGCTGCAGATAACTGTGTTTAAACTTTAAGACGGGCACGACTTGTTACGGCTGCAGATAACTGCGTTTAAACTTTAAGACGGGCACGACTTGTTACGGCTGCAGATAACTGTGTTTAAACTTTAAGACGGGCACGACTTGTTACGGCTGCAGATAACTGTGTTTAAACTTTAAGACGGGCACGACTTGTTACGGCTGCAGATAACTGTGTTTAAACTTTAAGGACGGTTCGAACGCTACCTGGCGTCTGGAGCTCCTCTAATGGTGGCATTAATCAGTCACTGACACCTGTCAATCACCCTAGTATCAGGCCATCAATCAGTCACTGACACCTGTCAATCACCCTAGTACCAGACCATCAATCAGTCACTGACACCTGTCAATCACCCTAGTACCAGACCATCAATCAGTCACTGACACCTGTCAATCACCCTAGTACCAGACCATCAATCAGTCACTGACACCTGTCAATCACCCTAGTACCAGACCATCAATCAGTCACTGACACCTGTCAATCACCCTAGTATCAGGCCATCAATCAGTCACTGACACCTGTCAATCACCCTAGTACCAGACCATCAATCAGTCACTGACACCTGTCAATCACCCTAGTACCAGACCATCAATCAGTCACTGACACCTGTCAATCACCCTAGTACCAGACCCTTTCACATACAGATAGGAAAGAATAAGACTCTCACGACCAACATGCATTCATATCACACGTATACAAATAACATGCACAGAAAATAAAGCAGAACAACATTAATAATGTGCTTTTGTCACAAGTGTTATAAATAATCATACTATAATTCTAACAATGTCTGTCTGTCTGAATGTCACTGACAGCGCGTTATCTCATCATTGACTGCACCAATCACACAGGCATTGACCATATGAATATGGAGGTCTTAACGGAGCCCTTTTTTCGATTTGACACATTAATGATTAATAATGAATTTATTAGTGAATAAAAACAGCCGTTTACAGCCGTTTACAGCAGTTTATCCGTGGTCTATCTCCGACCGAGCCACACTATTAGCACACATCTCTCCATGCCAAAAAAAACCTGCACGCTCCCAGAAACCGGCTAGGCTACTTTTTACAGACGCAACTGTCATATTTACTGTTCAAATATTGTTTTTACATCACCACACCATCCCACGGGCAATGCGGTCTGTGGGAGAATGATGACAAAATGTGTTTAGTAATTATTTGATGGGCCTAAAACAGGCCGATGTGAGACATTAAGCAGCAGGTTTTGACTTGATTCATTGTTGTTCTCTTCCTACAGTGTGAATCATGGAGGAGAACACTGGACTAAAGCTCAACTCCTTACAACACGTGAGTCTGTCTGTCTGTCTGTCTGTCTGTCTGTCTGGGATCTATCCTCGGACCCTCCTTTTCCTTCTCCTTTTAGCACGCCACTCGGTGGCGCGCTATGAGCTTGTAGGTCTGCTATTTTTCAATGGCTAAAGCATAACATGATGCTAACACCAAAAGGGGTTCCCGCCCAAAAATGGGTTAAACACTTTATCCATATTTTATACGTTGGCTATTTAAAAATAGCAGATCTACAAGCTCGCAGCGCATCACTGCGTGCCGCGCTTTGAGCTTGTACATCTGATCCTGTTTGTGTGTGTGTGTGTGTGTGTGTGTGTGTGTGTGTGGTCCGTGCACGTATCATTCAGTGAAGGATGTATTTAATGTGTACTGTGTTGTTTTCTCATCAGATTTCCAGCGTCTCACTCTGGACACAAACACAGCACGCTGTGACCTCACTCTGTCTGACAACAACAGGAAGGTGACCCGTCAGGATGGTCAGCGTCATTCATATCCTGACCATCCTGACAGGTTTGATAGAAAGGCTCAGGTCCTGAGTTCAGAGAGTCTAGATGAACGCTGCTACAGTGAGGTACAGTTCAGTGGAGAGGTTGGGATAGGAGTGACTGACGGAGACATCAGTAGGAAAGGAGCCGGTCTGGACTGTCAGCTTGGAGGGAATGAACGGTCCTGGAGGCTGCTCTGTGCTGATGGTCAGCGTGGTGACTATTACTCTGTCAGACACAATAGTAAGACGACTACCCTTCCTATCCGTCCCTCTGGCTCCAACAGAGTAGCCGTATATCTGGACCGTCCCGCTGGGACTCTGTCCTTCTACAGAGTGTTAGAGGACACTCCGACTCACCTGTACACCGTCCAGACCACGTTCACTCAACCGCTCTACGCTGGGTTTGGGTTGAACACTGACTCCTCTGTGTCTCTGTGTGAGGACAGACAGACAGACAGGCTGTGAGGACAGACAGACAGTAGTAGTCTGTAGTTATTATCGGCAAAGGATGTCTGCTGCCGCGCCTCCTTAATCTGGCTCTTACTCCACCTCTTGATCCTCGTTTCTTATCTTTATTCCATTTTCGCGTCCCGGTATTTTTAAGTTGTGGATACTTGTCCAGTGAATCCAAAACAGCGTCTCCTGGTTTGTCTGGGTGCCTGAGCGATAACAGCTGATCGCGAGTATAGGCGAGGACGCCGACTTGTCCGTGTAAACTCCATACTTCAGTGATTAAACAACTGAGAAGTACCGTGTAAAGTTAAGTTCCGTGTAAACTCCATACTTCAGTGATTAAACAACTGAGAAGGCACACAGCCAGGCACAGTATCATGCCGACGTTAAACTTCATTTTGCCACAAAGATAATTGAGGTGCGATTGCTTAAAACGACATACAATACATAAAATAACAGCAGACGAGACAGACAGATGAGACACTGGGTCAGCAGCAGAACCGCGCCCCAATTCGACCTTAAGTGTAACGATGCAAGAGTAACGATCGGGCGAGGACAGACAGACAGACAGACAGGCTGTGAGGACAGACAGACAGGCTGTGAGGACAGACAGACAGGCTGTGAGGACAGACAGACAGGCTTTGAGGACAGACAGACAGGCTGTGAGGACAGACAGACAGGCTGTGAGGACAGACGGACACACACACACACACACACATAGTGTGTGTGCATTGGGTCCAGATGGTTCAAATGGAACCAAATGGACCGCGACGGGGCACGGCACCTCCGATAAACATCCACCCAATCCACTTCTCTCCACCTGAGTCGTGCCCTGAGAGACAAAGACTTTGAGAAGCTGTCCAGTGTTGTCCAGTGTGTCGCAGCGTGAGCTTGTAGATCGGCTATTTTGTGTAAAAACTGTCATTACGACCGCATCAAGGCCCGCCAAATGTTTTATTCCAAAGACTGACTAAAACTAAAATAGAAATGTGCTGCCCAAAACAACACTGTTGTCACAATGCTGTTATCTTATATAACTATATATTTGTTGTTATATTTGAGATGTGTTGATTAAAAACATATTTACATTTCATGCTGTTGAACGCCTTCTTTGACCCTCCTATGACCCTTCTTTGAGGGGCGCTAGTCCCTCCTATGAGCAGCTTTTCAGGGTGAGTGTGACCCTCCTATCAGCAGCTTTTCAGGGTGAGTGTGACCCTCCTATCAGCAGCTGTTCAGGGTGAGTGTGACCCTCCTATCAGCAGCTTTTCAGGGTGAGTGTGACCCTCCTATGAGCAGCTGTTCAGGGTGAGTGTGACCCTCCTATCAGCAGCTTTTCAGGGTGAGTGTGACCCTCCTATCAGCAGCTGTTCAGGGTGAGTGTGACCCTCCTATGAGCAGCTGTTCAGGGTGAGTGTGACCCTCCTATGAGCAGCTGTTCAGGGTGAGTGTGACCCTCCTATGAACAGCTGTTCAGGGTGAGTGTGACCCTCCTATGAACAGCTGTTCAGGGTGAGTGTGACCCTCCTATGAACAGCTGTTCAGGGTGAGTGTGACCCTCCTATGAACAGCTGTTCAGGGTGAGTGTGACCCTCCTATGAACAGCTGTTCAGGGTGAGTGTGACCCTCCTATGAACAGCTGTTCAGGGTGAGTGTGACCCTCCTATGAACAGCTGTTCAGGGTGAGTGTGACCCTCCTATGAACAGCTGTTCAGGGTGAGTGTGACCAGAACGCAAACATTGAAGCTAAAAGTGAGGGCAGAAAGATTGAAGACGGAAACGGTGAGGACACAACATTGCGATTGGCCGGAATGACATTTCGGATGATTTGATTGGTTGAACACGGAAAGTGATGTATGATGAATGATAAGAGCGCCCCTCACTTCACACGGGTGTGATTTTTCTTTTTCCTAACCCATTTTGGCCTGACGTCGAAATTTTAAAAATGTCTTCAAAATCCTGACAGTTTTCTGAAAAACCTTAAGTTTCTGTGTGCTCAATATTTCATGTCAAGGACCCCAAAATAATATGTAATATGCCACCGACCCCCCTCTGAAAATATGTTGTTCCAGGGACCCCTCAGAAGCAAAGATTTGAGTTAAAATGTTCACTCTGTAATAATATATATTCAAACATTTTCACGCTTAAAAAAAAAAATAGCAGATCATCTACAAGCTCATAGCGGTGCCGCGCTAGCCTATGAGCTTGTATAGATCTGCTATTTTTCAATAGCTAAAGTACGGTATAACAAAACAATAAAACAACAAAATAGTTTAATGAAAGATGTTATACTTCCAGATGACTTCCATGTGTAACCATCAAACCAGGCGTTGTTACACTTTAAACTCCAGCTTCTCGCTCAAAGGTTTTCAACAACACTTTTCAGAGCAATGTTTAATTATAATAAACATAAACATTGTTCAGCTGTAAATGAACATTGCGTGTGTGTTTACGTCGTGGCTGTCATGTTGGAAACGGCAGTAAATCAAGCGGGCGCAGCTGGTGCTCCGAGGCTTTGATTAGGCATCGGTCTGTGTTACGGTTACGTAAGAACTTATTTCTTACGGTCCGTATAAGAACTTAATCACACCCGTGTGAAGTGAGGGGCGCTGATATATTAAAGTAATCAAAACTCATGTTGATTATTATATAGGTGATGTAAAACAAACATTACGTTCTCTTTATTGTTAATGGCATTTAATGTTTGTGTTTAGGGACAAGATGACGTACATTTTCCCTTCGTTGTCAAGGGTTAGGGTTAGTGGCGTTAGTACTAATGGCGTCTTTAAAACAAACACTGAACTATGAACTAAAAACAACCTAATAGAATATTTTATATATGACAGAGACCCCCGTAATAGAATATTATATATATGACAGGGACCCCCGCAATAGAATATTATATATATGATATTATTAAATATATATGACAGGGACCCCCGTAATAGATTTTTTTAAATATATGACAGGGACCCCGTAATAGATTTTTTTCGACACTGAATGGACTCATTGGACAGATGACAGACCCAGGCCGTAGTTCTGTAAGGTACACTTCTACCATCAGAGGACACTGAATGGACTCATTGGACAGATGACAGACCGAGGCCGTATAGTTCTGTAAGGTACACTTCTACCATCAGAGGACACTGAATGGACTCATTGGACAGATGACAGACCCATGAGGCCGTAGTTCTGTAAGGTACACTTCTACCATCAGAGGACACTGAATGGACTCATTGGACAGATGACAGACCCATGAGGCCGTAGTTCTGTAAGGTACACTTCTACCATCAGAGGACACTGAATGGACTCATTGGACAGATGACAGACCCATGAGGCCGTAGTTCTGTAAGGTACACTTCTACCACCAGAGGACACTGAATGGACTCATTGGACAGATGACAGACCCATGAGGCCGTAGTTCTGTAAGGTACACTTCTACCACCAGAGGACACTGAATGGACTCATTGGACAGATGACAGACCCAGACCGTAGTTCTGTAAGGTACACTTCTACCACCAGAGGACACTGAATGGACTCATTGGACAGATGACAGACCCATGAGGCCGTAGTTCTGTAAGGTACACTTCTACCATCAGAGGACACTGAATGGACTCATTGGACAGATGACAGACCCAGGCCGTAGTTCTGTAAGGTACACTTCTACCATCAGAGGACACTGAATGGACTCATTGGACAGATGACAGACCCAGGCCGTAGTTCTGTAAGGTACACTTCTACCATCAGAGGACACTGAATGGACTCATTGGACAGATGACAGACCCCAGGCCGTAGTTCTGTAAGGTACACTTCTACCATCAGAGGACGCTGAATGGACTCATTGGACAGATGACAGACCCAGACCGTAGTTCTGTAAGGTACACTTCTACCATCAGAGGACACTGAATGGAGTCATTGGACAGATGACAGACCCAGACCGTAGTTCTGTAAGGTACACTTCTACCATCAGAGGACACTGAATGGACTCATTGGACAGACGACAGACCCAGACCGTAGTTCTGTAAGGTTCTACCATCAGAGGACACTGAATGGACTCATTGGACAGATGACAGACCCAGGCCGTATAGTTCTGTAAGGTACACTTCTACCATCAGAGGACACTGAATGGACTCATTGGACAGATGACAGACCCCAGGCCGTAGTTCTGTAAGGTACACTTCTACCATCAGAGGACGCTGAATGGACTCATTGGACAGATGACAGACCCAGACCGTAGTTCTGTAAGGTACACTTCTACCATCAGAGGACACTGAATGGAGTCATTGGACAGATGACAGACCCAGACCGTAGTTCTGTAAGGTACACTTCTACCATCAGAGGACACTGAATGGACTCATTGGACAGACGACAGACCCAGACCGTAGTTCTGTAAGGTTCTACCATCAGAGGACACTGAATGGACTCATTGGACAGATGACAGACCCAGGCCGTATAGTTCTGTAAGGTACACTTCTACCATCAGAGGACACTGAATGGACTCATTGGACAGACGACAGACCCAGACCGTAGTTCTGTAAGGTACACTTCTACCATCAGAGGACGTTGTTACATTTACAGATCCACTGTATATGTGCTAATGTGCGTGGTGCAACAGCAACCAAAGTCAAACATTATTATTATTATTATTATTATTATTATTATAAATACTCCCACCCTGCCACAACAAAAACAGGCTCCACACATAAACTAAGTGTTTCAACTTTCAAAACAAAAAAAGCACATAACACAAGTGTTGTGTCTCACTGACAGCTGTTTGATGGTGCTGCGCTCATTGCATATTCCTGTGTTGCCTTGCCTTGTCTACAACACCTGTAGACCAGAATCCCCCAGGGCTTGGGGGGATTATCTGGGATCTGGTACTTCAGTCTGATACAACATGATGTGTGTGATGTTGCTGCTTCTGCCGTTGTTGTTATTATATATTAAGTAAATAAAGTGTGTGTGTGTGTGTGTGTGTGTGTGTGTGTGTGTGTGTGTGTGTGTGTGTGTGCATGCGTGCGTGCGCATGCGTGCGTGCGTGCGTGCGATGCGGTTGAAAAGTGCGGATTCATTGAAGGGAATATAACCATGGTGCCATTTTCCAAGGGGATCAGTAGGGGGCGCCATTTAGCCAAAGATATAAAATCAAATGATATGGGTCATCCTAATACATACTCTAAGGGTCCTAGGTCCTACACCTGTAGACCAGAATCCCCCAGGGCTCGGTGCTAGTGTAACAGTATTATATAATTACACAAAATATGATACAAATAAGTGCTTCTACCTGACTTAATTCTCCATGGTTCATGTGTATAGGAATACATAGTGCATTAAAGGTCACAGCTCCTTTAAGTCTCCTCCTTTTTCCCCCTGTATAAATGTCCTGCGACACCTCCACCTTTTCCTTCTGTACTTCCGTCTTGGAACGAGGTGGGTGTCTTTGTTGAATGCTCTGTATAACATGATAAGCATTGCTGCATTGTACTTGCAAATTGATTTATACAGTGTTTGTTTAACCCTGTTTAGAGAGGAGTTGTTGCACTATTGACTAAGAACTAACGTGGAGACGTGTCTGTTATTATTCGTTGTCAGGTATGTTACGTTCTATTATTTGTTGTGTTACTGTCGCGCTGTCTTGCTTCTGCACTTCCGTCTTGGAACGAGAGAGGAGTTGTTGCACTAAGAACTAACGTGGAGACGTGTCTGTTATTATTCGTTGTCAGAATAAAGCTGGTTTCCAAAGAGTTCTGGGTCCGTCTGTCCATGATTCAACACAACGCAGAGAGAGACAGATTACACCAGTTACACTAGTAAGTAAATAGCCTATGCGGTCCTCAGGTCTCACAATCTCAGGTGGACCAAACAGAAGGAGATCAGAAGACTGCAGCTTCTTGTAGCCAAATAGTAAATACCGCAAAACCAAAACAAACACCGACTCTTTTAGGCACATTGTTGCATGCAACCATTATCCCCAATGGCAGCTGCAAGGAGTTGCATTGGTGTGACATGTCCTTAAAACTGTTTTGTTGCAAGGAGTTGCATTGGAGTGATCCTTAAAACTGTTTTGTTGCAAGGAGTTGCATTGGAGTGACATGTCCTTAAAACTGTTTTGTTGCAAGGAGTTGCATTGGAGTGACATGTCCTTAAAAGGAGTTGCGACTAGTTGTATAGCTTGGATGGATATGTGAGTGTTTTATGCTTTTTGAAGAAAACTATTTTGAATCTACACAATCATGTCTGAATAATATATTAATATGAATATTACTGTGAACCGGAATATGCAATAGGAACGCAAGTATGGTACTCATGGCTGGATGTACACATTAGTATGTATTATAATGTACATGGATCTGGATGTACACATTAGTATGTATTATGTACATGGATGTACACATTAGTCACTGTTGTGATTTACTGTCACACAAATGACTGATTAATGATTTCATGATTTAATTGTAGGGTTTTTTTGTCATTGTTGTCATTGTTGTCATTGTTTTTACTGTTTTGTGAAGCAACTTTGGGTACCTTGAAAA
This sequence comes from Protomyctophum bolini, assembly GCF_963924005.1. NCBI lineage: Eukaryota > Metazoa > Chordata > Actinopteri > Myctophiformes > Myctophidae > Protomyctophum > Protomyctophum bolini. The sequence continues at coordinate 9,389,886 of NC_137877.1, read as the reverse complement.
GTGCTATATAAATTGTATGTATTATAAAAAAACAGACACAGCAATTGTCGCCACACAGACATCACAAATTCCTATTGGCAGCAGCAACAAGTGAGTGATGCCATTCATAGACTATAACCACCATGTTTTCATTCCAGATGCTGCGAGGCTCAACCGGAGCCCCTACAGGTGGACATCTGCAGTTCTCGCTGTCCATGGATGAATCTGCATGGGGGGCTCTGAAGGCGGCTCAAAGTAAGAAACCACTTAGACTTTTCTATTACTGCGAGTGGTATGGTCGGCTTCTGTTTTAAATGTTCTCTATACATTTTGTATATGATGTGAAAGGACACAATGTACGTATATCTGGCTCTTGGTCACTTAAATTAATCTTTCGTTCTTTCTTTCTTAGGGTGGATGGGTCGTGGTAGACGTCGTGGAAGGACAGAGATCCGTTCCAAAGCTTCCCTCCCGGGCGTTTCCTCTGAGGACTTCTGATGAGCTGTGAGTAGGAATATTTCTTTTTGAGATGGATATCTGTTGTACTGTTATGGTACGAAGTATAGCATGGCAGTATGATTCCTCTTAGTGGCACTGGTTGAATGTCTGTCAGCTCTCCAAGCTAATCAAAGTCTTAATGACACTTTTTTTAACCACTTCAACCCCAGCATCTCTATTCTGGGGGGAGCCTTCAGCCAAATTAGCAGATCTACAAGCTCACATGTTATTATAATAACTGAATAAATAAAATCTATTTATAAAGCGCTTTTGGAAAACGGTGTTTACAAAGTGCTTTAGGGTGACAATATATAAAGAACATCCAACAACAAACCATTACAATTCATAGATAAGAAAATAAAACAAAACATATTGGAACTGTAGGAGCCATCTTATTTGATTTTGGAGGGTATGAATTGATGTCGCTATTAAGCAAGCTTTGTGCAACGCTAAGTTTGGATCTGGAAAATAAGCGCTGCTGTTGTATTCTAAATACGGACGTCACGTTTTACTGATGTCTGTAAATGAAGCGGATGAATTACTCCAGTATGAAAGAGGCCTGTCCGTTTGTTTGCTAATACAAAAACAGCTTAACGACTAAGCATCAAAGCAATATTTTAAGTACTTTTTATTAGCAAGTGCATTCCATAGCGCTGGACCACACATGGACATCACAAACCTGCGACGGGAACAGTTCCTATGTAGTAAAAGATTATCTATTCATGAAAGAAATAAAATATTTAACTGGTTTATATTTTAGTTATAGATGGCAAGTATAATGTTAAGTATTATTTGTCTTATTAGCCAGAGATCCTTTTAAAATGTTTCTATTACAGTGATATGGTCAGCTTCTGATGTCTTTCTTTCTTTCTAGATGTAGATGGAGATGACCGTAGATGCTGCTGGAACACTGAACCTGGTCTCCTGTGTTTGTATAGAGAGACTGAGAGAAGAGCTTTGCATATCAGTCGTTTCTTGCTGCTGCCAAAGTCAAATTGTGATATCTGTAGTGTTTAGTTCATGGCCGATTATGAGATGTAGATATAAGTACACCTGACTGGTGGAAATAGCCTAACTAAAAGCTACACAAAATCACACAAATCAAGGGATGTCCGACAGTCCGTGTTGGATATTGTCCAACTCCTAATTGCCGATATCAACAGATACCGATGTATATATATATATTATATGCAGGCTTTTTCCAGTGGTGGAAACATAACTCAAACTTTTTACTGAAATAAAAGTAGGCAATACTGCAATATAGAAATACTCCGTTACCATTCAACATGTACTTGAGTAAAGGTACAAAGGTCTTGGTATAAAATGTACTTAAAATACCAAAAGTAATTATTAATAATTACTCATTATGCATCTAAAATGATCTAATCTCTCATCTCAAAAAATGTATAAAAATATTTTGAAAATAGCAGATATACAAGCTCACATGTGTCTTATTGTATTGTGAGCTTGTAGATGTTTTTAATGTAAAATAATAAAGTAAAATTAAGGGTTGGGGTTATTAATTTTTAATGCCTTTATCGGACATCCCTAACAAAAACGTATATCAAACGTGTCAATACATTTCAAAGAATGCCACAAGTGGCACTAAAACTTCACCAATAAATAAAGAAACATCCACATGTTCCATAAATTAAATGCCACAAAGGTTTGCTGAAAAAAATACAAAAAATAAGTTTCTTAAACATCTTCTGCCGTATGTCCATAGAACTTCAGCTCTGTTGCAGCAAGCCAGTACAATGTGTCATTGTCTAGGTCACCTAAGCCACGATCACCATTCGGTGGCCGGTATTTGGGGCAAATGGTCATTACGTGTTCCACAGTCTGTAGTGGATCCTCGCATTCACAGTGGGCACTGTCCGAGATGTCCCACTTCTGCTTTGAGGGTTGTCCACTCCTTGCAGGGGAGGTGCTGGCAAAGAACATATTTGGGGTCCTCGATGTATTCCACTGGTCCCTCTGTCTTGCCTTCACCCAGGATGCCTTGGAGGTGTCAGCTGGTGTTGTGTGGAGCAGTTCCTGGGCCTGTGTGGCAAAGGTCGCCGTGACTTGGTGTGTGTGTGTGTGTGTGTGTGTGTGTGTGTGTGTTGTGGCAAAAGGCACCGTGACTTGAGGCACGTGTGCTGTGGTGTCTCTGACGACCTTGTGGAGGAGATGGCTGGGATTTACTCAGCTGTGCCTTCTCAGTGAGGGCCAGCGTGGCTGCTTCTCGTCTGACCTCTGTTGGAGTGATTCCAGCGAGAACAGGCAGGCAGTTTGTTTGGGGTGGCCCATCCGGTGTTGAGGGCAGCATCCAGCTTCTTGACATGAGAGCTACGGCTCCAGACTGGGACACAGTAATCGGGTCGTCTGCATAGCCATACTTCATTGATGTTGTTGCAGGGAGGTCGTGGATGTAGCTGTTAGTGTTGAACAGCAGTTACTGGTGTGGAACCCAAAAGCTTCACAAACATGACAAAAAAATCTGGTTTTGAACCTTTTTAATCTAGTTTATTTTCAAATAAATTTGTTTTTACTGTTTTGTGAAGCAACTTTGGGTACCTTGAAAAGTGCTATATAAATTGTATGTATTATAAAAAAACAGACACAGCAATTGTCGCCACACAGACATCACAAATTCCTATTGGCAGCAGCAACAAGTGAGTGATGCCATTCATAGACTATAACCACCGTGTCTTCATTCCAGATGCTGCGAGGCTCAACCGGAGCCCCTACAGGTGGACATCTGCAGTTCTCGCTGTCCATGGATGAATCTGCATGGGGGGCTCTGAAGGCGGCTCAAAGTAAGAAACCACTTAGACTTTTCTATTACTGCGAGTGGTATGGTCGGCTTCTGTTTTAAATGTTCTCTATACATTTTGTATATGATGTGAAAGGACACAATGTACGTATATCTGGCTCTTGGTCACTTAAATTAATCTTTCATTCTTTCTTTCTTAGGGTGGATGGGTCGTGGTAGACGTCGTGGAAGGACAGAGATCCGTTCCAAAGCTTCCCTCCCGGGCGTTTCCTCTGAGGACTTCTGATGAGCTGTGAGTAGGAATATTTCTTTTTGAGATGGATATCTGTTGTACTGTTATGGTACGAAGTATAGCATGGCAGTATGATTCCTCTTAGTGGCACTGGTTGAATGTCTGTCAGCTCTCCAAGCTAATCAAAGTCTTAATGACACTTTTTTTTAACCACTTCAACCCCAGCATCTCTATTCTGGGGGGAGCGTTCAGCCAAATTAGCAGATCTACAAGCTCACACCGCATTGCAACGTGTTGTGAGCTTGTAGATCTGCTATGTTTGGCAAATCAATTTGTGTAGAGTGAAATCGGAGCATATACCAAATGCTCTTTCAAGGTCTGTTTTATCAAATCTATAGAGGGTTTAAGTGGTTCTGAATATGCAGCTCAACAAAAGCTAATTTGGTCCTTATTTCTTTCTTTCTTAGGACGGAGATCTGTGTAGATGCCGGAGGACTTCGGACATGGGCCTGCCCGGTGAGGAACCGCACAGTAAGAACCGCTCTACGCCTTTCACGATTATGAGGTTTCTGTTTCAGTACAATTTAGGCAGTTCTCACATCCAGAGTGACTTACAGTAAGCAACAACACATAGTAATACATCAAATTCATAAACAATTGTCATCAAGAATAAGAAGTATAGACTATCCAGACTATTGGCAGCAACAACAAGGGAGTGATGTGCAAAGCTCTTTTCTATGAGGCCATTCATAGACTATAACGGCCATGTCTTTCTTCCAGATGTACTGCAGGTCTCTCCAGGAATCTGCATTCCTCTGAAGACGACTCAAAGTAAGACCATGTTAGGCCTGTCAAAAAGAACCCTAACTGAAATGTTTATTACTGTAAGTGATATGTTTAGCTTCTGTTTAAATGTTCTCTATAAATAAAAGTTTTATGTATATATGTTGTGACAGGATGGAAATATATCTGGCTCTTGGTCACTCTAATCAATCTTTCTTTGTTAGGATGAAGATCGCGGTAGACGTCGCTGGAACGCGGCAGCTGGACAGGGAGTACACACACACACACACACACACACACACACAGAAAGACTAATTTGGTGTGTGTTTTATTTTCTTTGTTAGGATGGAGATATCGATAGACGATCTGATGTTCCCTGGACAGAGATCCGTTCCAAAGCTCCCCCCCCCCGGGGCTTCCTCAGAGGACTCTGATGAGCTGTGAGTAGGAATAGTTCTTGCTTGTTTCTGAGGATGGATAACTGCTTTTGTACTGTTATGGTACGAAGAATGGCATGGCAGTATGATTCCTCTTAGTGGCATTGGTTGAATGTCTGTCAGCTCTCCAAGCTAATCAAAGTCTTAATGACACTTTTTTTAACCACTTCAACCCCAGCATCTCTATTCTGGGGGGAGCGTTCAGCCAAATTAGCAGATCTACAAGCTCACACCGCATTGCAACGTGTTGTGAGCTTGTAGATCTATGTTTGGCAAATCAATTTGTGTAGAGTGAAATCGGAGCATATACCAAATGCTCTCTTTCAAGGTCTGTTTTATCAAATCTATAGAGGGTTTAAGTGGTTCTGAATATGCAGCTCAACAAAAGCTAATTTGGTCCTTATTTCTTTCTTTCTTAGGACTGAGATCTGTGTAGATGCCGGAGGACTTCGGACATGGGCCTGCCCGGTGAGGAACCGCACAGTAAGAACCGCTCTAGGCCTTTCACGATTATGAGGTTTCTGTTTCAGTACAATTTAGGCAGTTCTCACATCCAGAGTGACTTACAGTAAGCAACAACACATAGTAATACATCAAATTCATAAACAATTGTCATCAAGAATAAGAAGTATAGACTATCCAGACTATTGGCAGCAACAACAAGGGAGTGATGTGCGAAGCTCTTTTCTATGAAGCCATTCATAGACGATAACGGCCATGTCTTTCTTCCAGATGTACTGCAGGTCTCTCCAGGAATCTGCATTCCTCTGAAGACGACTCAAAGTAAGACCCTGTTAGACCTGTCAAAAAGAACCCTAACTGAAATGTTTATTACTGTAAGTGATATGTTTAGCTTCTGTTTAAATGTTCTCTATAAATAAAAGTTTTATGTATATATGTTGTGACAGGATGGAAATATATCTGGCTCTTGGTCACTCTAATCAATCTTTCTTTGTTAGGATGAAGATCGCGGTAGACGTCGCTGGAACGCGGCAGCTGGACAGGGAGTACACACACACACACACACACACACACACACACACACACACACACACAGAAAGACTAATTTGGTGTGTGTTCTATTTTTATTTTAGTTAGAATGGAGATATCGATAGACGATCTGATGTTCCCTGGACAGAGATCCGTTCCAAAGCTCCCCCCCGGGGCTTCCTCAGAGGACTCTGATGAGCTGTGAGTAGGAATAGTTCTTGCTTGTTTCTGAGGATGGATAACTGCTTTTGTACTGTTATGGTATGAAGAATGGCATAATTTACAGTAATCCAAATGTTTTAAATATTTTAGGATAAATCTAAATGACTCTGCACAATAGTTTGAGAGTCAATATCTCATATCATGAGCGTGCCTCTTGGTCTTTGTAACAACTTGAATACAAATTACAAAAGATGTTGAGGACTGTACATGTGTTGATGCCTCCTAGTGGCACTCTGGTTGAATGTCTGTCAGCTTTCCAAGCTAATTAAAGTCTTAATGATACTTTTGTTAACCACTTCAACCCCAGCATCCCTATTCCGTTCAGCAAAAATAGCAGATCTACAAGCTCACACTGCAACGTATTGTTAGCTTGTAGAGCTCATGGTTTCTTTCTCTCTCAGGATGGAGATCATAGACACAGCTGGAGGCTGGAGCCTCTAGAGATGGAGCCTCTAGAGATGGAGATCTGCAGGTCTGTCCATGGATGGGAGGACGGAGATCTGGGTAGACGCTGGAGGACTTCGGACCTGGGCCTTCTCAGTGAGGAACTCAACGGTACGAACCGCTTTAGGGTTAGGGCTTTTTTAGGCTGCGTAAAAAGCCAATAATCGTCCGTTGCAGATAATTGGTCGATCCCTATTCTTAAACGTTACTGTAAGTGCATGTGTATGTTGTGACAGGACACGCACACACACGGCAAAGCTAATTTGGGGTGTGTGTCTTTCGTTCTTTGTTAGAATGGAGATCTCAGCCGATGCCCGAGATCCGAAGCTTTCCCCGGGTTTTTCCGCTGAGGACTTCTGGGTCGCTGGGAGGCTCGGACGGAGCTAGAAGGTTCGGTTGACGCCACTGGAACCTGTTTAGGCCTGTCAGAATTTAAGGTTTTATAATGGCCGATTTTAATTGTCGCTCAAATAAATTACAAGTAACAATTTAATTGCGTCGTACTAACATTCTAAATAAAACTTTGGCTTTTGTAGGCTTTGTAAACAAAAAGCTGCACATGGCATAATTCAATAACTTTATACACTAAAAAAAGAAGTAAATTACAAAGTGACACATTTAGAGCTTGTAGATCGGTTGCTTGCATTATTTCTTTAAAATGTTTGACAATATATGAACATTTTCAACATGGAGATGATTATGACTAATCTCTAAAAAAGTATCTCAAATACTTGGCCATTAGGTAATTGTGACAGGCCTAAATCCTTCTAGTTGTGTTTTTTTATATCATGTTCTGTAATCAGTTAGGGTTGACTATAGACTTTTTTTAGGAACAAGATCATCATGCCGGTGAAGAGCACGTTTCTAGCCGATGGAGCAACTATTTCTGATCACCTTTGGAGTTACATCACAGCAAGGTAACTATACAACACACGCACACACACTATGATCATGACATGACATCAGCTTGTGACTGCAACTTGTTCCTGTTCACAGATGACTCTGCACTGCTAGTCTCGGACAGGAACAAACTGCAGGTTGAAAAGGCCCTCAGCTCTGAACTCGGTAGAATCTGCACCTGGCTCGCTGATAACAAACTATCTTTACACCTGGGAAAAACTGAATCCATTCTCTTTGGATCTAATAGTAATCTCAGCAAGGCAAATGGCTTCTTGGTTAGAGTTGGTGACAATGTTATCACACGTAAAGATGAAATTACCTACCTAGGTTCCATCCTGGAGGCTAATCTTTCCGGTGATAAAATGGCCACCAACGTAATCAAAAAAGTCAACCAAAGAACAAGATTCCTTTACAGGATCTCCTCACTGGTCAACAAAAACACCTTGAAGACCTTAACAGGAGCCCTCGTACAAGGTTTCTTTGACTATGCATGCACCTCCTGGTACCACAGCACCTCAAAGGCCCTTAAAACTAGGCTCCAGACCTCCCAAAACAAACTGGTCAGGCTCCTACTTGGCCTCACCCCCCGAACCTACCTCACTCCTGCCCACTTTGACAGGCTGGAATGGCTTAGGGTCGACGACAGAGTACAGCATCTTGCAATGGGTCTGGTCCACAAGATTCGATACACCACCAAGATACCCATGTACCTGTCTAGATACTTCCTTAATGTTAACGAAGTCCACAACCCCAGAGGGAGTGCAACGAACCATGTACAACCCAGATTCGGCACAAACAAGGGACTAAATTATTTTCACTCCTATGCCACCAAAATGTGGAACGCCCTACCAACAGTCATTAAGACATGTGAATCCCTTGACTCCCTTTTCCCCCTCACTGTATACGTTTATTTTCCCTTTTTACCTCCTTTATGATGAATTCCTGTTCTGTTCTTTGACTATATAGAAGTGTCTTATTTGTACGTCTCTAAATGTTTTGATGAATTGAACATGGTGGACCCTCTTGTAAACAAGTGTAATGCTTAATTGGGTTGTCCACTTACAGTTAACAGTCTTTGTATTGAGTTTGTGCTTGACATGTACTGTAATTCTGCAAACTGTTAATAAATATTTCAATCAATATTGTTTTATGAACAAAGTAGTAATGAGCATTTCTTTCTTTTCTTTAGGACGTTGCTGGTCTCCTGTGTGGCTCCATCTGGAGGGTTCTGAGTCACTCAGATCCTGACTGGTAGTGGTGATATGTAGATGTGATCAATCAGGGCTCTTTGAAAATAATAAACAATAAAATAATAAACCAATATAAATAACTAGATAATAATATAAATAAATGGATAAAACGAACGTTAAAAAAATAGATTATAGTAAAATAAAAGTAAATTTAAATAGTAAAATAAAAGTAAATTTAAATAGTAAATAAAATTAGTAATACATAAAATAAAATTAGTAATACCATAGTAATGGATAAAATAAATATAATTAGTAATATAGACAATAATACATAAAATAAATTAAATTATCAATATAGTAATGCATAAAATTAGTAATAACAGTAATACATAAAATAAATAAATGCATAAAAAATAAAATTAGTAATAACAGTGTCAGTAATACATAAAACAAATACAATTTGTAATGCATGAAGTAAAATTAGTAATAACATAGTAATACATCAAATAAATACAATTAGTAATATAGTTATACATAAAAAATAGTAATATATAAAATACAATTAATACATGAAATAAATTAAATTACTTTGTGTTGTTGTTATAGAATGACTTAAAAAAATAATAATAATATCAATCACATCTACATATCACAACCAGGCAGGTGGACTGTAGACTCACTACAGCTGTCACAATGTGGTATACTTTTTTGACCCAACTGGTATACTGTTTTGACCCAACTGGCCTCCAAGGAGAGGCGAGCATGGAGCCGGACATCTGATGATACACGAGAGAAGACGCCATAGTAAAAAAAAAATGTAATAAAAGTAATATGTTTCACGTTGATTGTAATTTATGCATGATGCCATATATCTGTAAATATTCATTATTTTCTTGTTAATAAATTATTGCATTTATACCCGGGTGTCTGTTATGTGTCCATTACCCTTAGATCAAATGGTTCATAACGAGGATGAGGAATATTTAGTTATAGTTAATGTATTTTACAGATTTAGACCATCTAAAACCTAGCCGAAGGTTTTCTGAAAACCTTCAAATTCTTATTAAAACAATAAATAAAGGATGTAGACGGGTGGATCCCGGCATGAATGGTATAACGCAGTGATACTCAACCTCAGGCCCGCGGGCCACATCAGGCCCACGGGACCATTATGACTGGCCCACCAATGAAAATCTAAAAAGAAGAGAAAAAAATCTGGAAAATGAAATAAAAATAAATAAATCTGAATGAAGTTATCTTTAATTACATTATTATAAGTAATACTATTAGAGTTGTACTATTACTCGAACGAAAATAAAAGCTTGGGGGGGGGGGGGAGATGCAATGCAAAGCAAATGAAAGACATATACTGAGTATCCCTATTCCCTGATAATTTTATAGCTAAACGGACAGAATTCTATTTTATTTGAATGATGAAACCCAGCTGCCATTAATAGTTGGAAATGGAAATTGCGGAAATTGTAATTGCGGAAATGGAAATTGCGGAAATGCGGAAATGGAAATTGCGGAAATGGTAATTGCGGAAATGGTGGAAATGGAAATTGAGGAAATTGCGGAAATTGCTCTTCACTTATAGCTATCTATTTTCAGGTAGATTGTTTTATTTTACTCAGTCAGCCATATCACTACTCATTTTTTTTCATGAAAAAGGTCATAGCTGGGTAATCTATTTTCAGGCAAATTGTGTTTATTGTATTTTATTTTACTCAGCCATAACAATTTATTTTCTGTTAACCAACTTGCTGGCTGGCAGGCAGGCAGACAGCTACTCATAGACAGGCAGACAGACAGACAGCTACTCATGGAGAATTGAGTAGCTAGAAATTATTGTTCCTGAATGTGTGCAAGCAAACAAAAATAATAATTGTAGTATAGTACAAATGCAGTGAAGGTCCCAGCAATCTGTCCGTCGTGTAGGAATTACTGACAAATAATTTGAATAAAGATTTTATTGTCAAAGTCATGTGACCAAATAGTTTTGAGGATTTTCTTTCTCTCCAAATAAAGGGTGTGCATGTAGGCACAATTCCGATCTCATCCAGATCCGGTCCATATGCCTAATGCACTTTGCTCTATGGGACTGTTCCCTTCCTGCCGTCGCATGAAATGCAGACCAGCCTCTCTGTAGTGAAAATATTAAGAACGTTTTACCTAAACCTACTCACCAATACAAAGGCAGCTTGTGTAATTAGAAAGCCTACGTTCCTTAGTGGACACACTCTGAGCCCCCCCAACCACATGTATAACATTTACCTTTTGTTTTTCCACTGGAAAAAATATACTTTGTTACTCCACTGCGGCCTCTACCATTATTGGCAAGAGAAAACCTCAGACAAGATTTTTCGTTCCGGTGAAAAGAAATCCCTTTCTGGCCAAAGTACATGTGGTGGGGGTCTCAGAGTGCATCCACTATGGTAAAACTATAGAGACAACGCTAATACCGGAATAGTGATATATTATTGATTGCAGCTGTTACAATTCCAAACATGCAGCCACTTTAATTTAATTTTAATTAGTAGCTTAATGACTATAGTAATACAAATTATTGTCTTTTTATGTTTCATAAAGTTAACATAAGTAATCAATGCAGTTGAAATCAACTTTTGTGTGACCAGTAGGGCATTAATTACAAAAATAGTTAAAATACAAAGATAAGAGGTTTCTGCCTGACAGTATGCAATGTGGCATGAGTGTGGAAATAATATAGTAGCCCTCTCCATCTTCACGTTAAAAACTATCCTGAACCGGGCCTGTCGGTGTCCCACAATCGTAGATGTATTCCTAAACGTATAGTTTTGAAAAGGTTAGCCTTAATAATATCATGTGAGATCTTATTGGTTATGGCTGTGTTAAGTCACTCTTTGATGCAGAGCATAGCGTCCAGCAGTCTGTCTGTGTGTCGTATGTGTGCTGTGGTGAAGCCATGGCTCTTCAGCAGGAGGCTGTATTCTGTGGCGCTCCTCTGTCTCCCGTCAGTCATGCTGAGAGCCTGGAGAAGCCCGCGACTCGGCCCTCTTCGGTCTTCATCCAGAAAGATCTCACTGATCAGGAGCCCACAGTCTGGCAGAACATGTAAAAGCACATAACATGGAAGTAGCCTACATGTATGGTGTGCAAAAGACACTAGCGCTAGTATGTCATAAGAGCATAATACCCACTGTTTGAATATGGTCAGTTATGTTTGTTTATGACATCAGCAAAACAGCGTGTGAATATGGTCCTCTCTCTCTCTCTCTCTCTCTCTCTCTCTCTCACACACACACACACACACACACACACACACACACACACACACACACACACACACACACAAAACTAGCATTTGAGTGATACAAAATATTGAACCATCATTGTGAGTTTCACATTGCATTCCCTGAGCTTTACCTGGTGTGCAAGCATCTGAAATTTTACTGAGCAAGGTATGCACGTTCTCTTCCGACCAGTCATGGAGGATTCTTGCCAGGATGTACAAGTCTGCTTTGGGCAGCTCATCCTTAAAGAAATCTCCTGCGAAATGTAGTGAAAATGAAATGAGTAATAATCACCACTTGGTACAGATTATGTCCTGTGACTCCTGTGTGTCCTGTGAGTTCACACAAAATCCAACAGACTTGCATTGATGAAGAGTGTCACGGGGCAACCCGTGCCCTATATACAAAGACACTTGAAACTGCTTTCTATAACATGCAAGGACTAATGTTTTAAACTTGTGTATGGAAAACTGTGTTTTCACTGATTGTTTGCTAATTGTCTCTCCTGCACTGCTGGTGGCATTGCCCTTGATTTATGAAGGGGCCAAGTGCTATGCAGGGGAGGGGGGTTACTTCTTATGCTTTGAGTATTTGTCATTGAGTGTTCATGTTTATTTATATTTGTTTAATGGTAACACATCTTTAGTATGTTTAGGTTACTTTTATACAAGGGATTATTTATGGCAGTATTTATTTATAAGTATTTATTGAGAAGAAAGGTTGCTAATTGCTCTGTGTGCTGTGGTATGATCCACCCCTATTTAAGGGAGGCTGCAGGGACAAGTGGGTTAGTTGGTTGTGGGCCTTAACACGGGTAACAGTCCTGAGGGAGAGCTACAGGGCCTTGGGTGACCAAGGTTTAACCTGAAGAGAGTTCTCATCCTATGTGATCTTGTTCAATTGTGTTTGCCTAAATATTTGTTCTGTTGGTCTATTGTTGGCCAGTATTTAGTTTGTGCATGTGAATTGCACTGAAGAAAACTGTCTGGAGGTTGGTGGAGGAGTTTGGGGAAAATAAAAGCCCTTAACGAACATTTCTGACTGTTCTTGGAGCCTTGGCCGTTCGGGCAACTTCACAAAGAGAATTAGTTCACACAAACTTACCTGCAACAAATGATACCCTGTTGTCCATGTTCAGTGGGCGGAAGTGCCCGCTCATCTCAACAACCTCGGGCAAGTCAAACACAGTCACAGTTAGCCCAGGGTGGGCACGGGCAAGCTCATATGCTATGGCACCAGTACATCCTGCAGAAAGACAATACAAACGTTAAGTGACATATATATCTCAGAATCCTGTAAACGTGACTCTACCAATAAGTCAGAACACGCCTTTAAAATGCAACACCATCTCCCTGCAGTACCTCCAAGGTCACACGCCGTTTTAAATCTGGAAAGATCAAAGGCTGTTGCTATAGCTTGCCCTGTCACTGTGACAACGCTGTGCATGGCTTTCATGAATCTCAGCTTGACCTCGTGTCTGTTGTAATAAGAATCCTGTGAAAATGGTCACAAACAGAAGTGCAGGAGTTAAGACAGACCAGTATGGACATCATGTTTCTACCAGTATGGACATCAATATTCCATCCACATCCTGAATATGTCTATCTGCATTGGAAGGCAGTCACCTCAAACAGGTTGTTAGGCTTCTTGCCAAAGACCTTCTCATGTTGGTTGGTTCCTTCCCTGACAGCATCCTCAAGATGAGAGAAGATGGGCCACACCAGCTCGTTACAGTGCTGGATGTAGCCTTGCAGAGTGAGGGGAGCATCTGACCACAAGAATCTCTCAGCCAGGTCTGTGTTCTCATAAACTGGCTTCTGGTATGCTGACCGAGGGGGGGAGCCAAACAAATTATTATTTAATGAAAAGGTTTATATTCAGAAGTTACAACCAACCATTATGTCCAGCCAGATGCATCCAGCTCATACCGAATATAACTACAAAATGTGGGGTTTTGCGATCCACCACATAGTTTGCCTAAAATATGTTATGGTGAATTTGTATGATGCATTGATCTATTCTACACATTCAGTGGCCTCTGGATGTTGATAACAGTGTAGCGTTGCCACACAGGTTATGAAGAATCAACATTTAAAAGTACATTGTTGTATTATTTAATATTTCTAATTAATGCCATCTGTCAAGGGTAAGGTCCTATATATTCTGTGCCGTCTACGTTGTGATTTTGTTATTATTTGGGGGGTTTTAAAGACTATGTTTATGATTTGATATCATTTGATTTGAGTGACATGGGTCTGGAGTTGGATTGACACCCATAAAGTAGGCGTCGGTTACCGGCCTGAGGAGACCTGACGGGGAGAGACAAACAAACAGGGAGTCTACGAGGGACCTGTATACGTTTTCTCTTTAATACCTCGTTTAGCAAAGCTATAGCTACACGAACGCATGCATGCGTGCGTGCGCGAGACACGGACGTTCGCTTCGATTCATTCATTTACCCAACACTGCTTAAGCTGTCTGTATTATGTTGATTCCTTGAGTTGACGAGATAAACGGGTCATAACTTGAGTTTTGTTTCTGACTCTGTATTTACTGCTTGCTTATTTAGGCTATTTCTTTGCATTCCACTTTATCAGTTGTATCCTAAGAGATCATTCACAACCCGTGATTTAATAATTAGTAGCAGTGATATAAATATCTGACCGTTACATATGGTGGCCCATACGGGGAATGATTTAAATTGATTCTGTTTTTTGTTTGGTTTTGTATTTTTGGCCTACAAGAAAAGTGAATACAGTCAAGTTCACTCATTTAATTTCCTCTATTCATGATGAGATGTTGCAAGAGTTGTATGTAGAGGATAAGAATCAAATTACGCTACAGGGTAAAGCACCTGTTGAAAATAATGATGAGTATGACCATGAGGATGAGGATGATGATGATGATGAGTATGACCATGATGACGATGATGATGATGATGATGATGAAGAAATTGGAGATTTTGAGGCACTGTGTTGCGAGCTTAAGAGGGAAGTGAAGGTTCTGAAGGCTGAAAATGAGGAATTTAAGAGAGAATTAAATTATCTGAGGGAACAGGTGGTAAAGCTGGAAACTGATTTCAGAGATTCTGTAAATAGTGCAGTAAACAGGGAAATCCACTTGAGGCAGTCTTTTGATGCTGCTATAGCCACGCTGAGAGCAGACATACATACGCTGGAGAGGGAAACTGTGAGCTGTATGTTGCGAAGGGATGACAGTTTGAGGAGAGAGCTAGCTAGCTTGAAACCCACTAACACACCCCTGACAACCAGACCCACAGCCGTGTCCACTGATGTCAGCCTCATGCCACTTGCGCCCGGCAGTCTGCCTGGTGCACATTCACTCTCCTCTCCGGCTCTCCTCTTCCACGCATCAACTCCAGGTGAGGTGAGAGGTGGCTCGACCAACAACACCGAGGCCCAGGCTCCTGAGTCGTCGTCGTCAGCTGGGGCATCCCCTGTGGCGCTGGTAAACATCCCAGACGGGACCAAAAGGCTCCGCGTGGACCGCAGGAGGGTGACTGCCGGGACTTCACAAGACACTCATCCGACGCCCATCATCAGTGACATTCTGAGAGAAGCCTCTGCAGAGAGCTACTTTGACTTACCAACCTCCTTGGAAGAACTGGCCCTGGCACAAGGGAAGGACCAGGGTGTGAGGGACTTGAGGAAGGACAGCGGTCAGTCTACATCTTCACCAGACCGCATCCGCCTCTGTGAGTTCCAGGGGGTACTGTACAGAGGAGTGCCTGGCCAGGGAGGGAAATGGCAGGTGATCGTTCCTCAGTCTCTGGTGCCGGGGTTCATCCGGTACCTTCATCAGAAACCCTTCAGTGGTCATCGGGGGAGACTGAAGACCCTCTTGAGAGTGATGGAGGTGGCCTGGTGGCCAAGTGTCCGGAAGGACGTGTGGGGTCATACGAAGGCCTGTGTGACATGTCGGCAGGACGAGGCAAAGAACACTAAGCCATCACCGTTACCGAACACCCGCCTTGACCAGAGAGGTCCAGGTTCAAGGAGAAGCCCTGCCAATGTTTACCTCCTGGTGAAGAAGAGACAGCAGAAGTGGGCGGAGGAGGTCAGGGGGAGAGTGGGTGTGCACCAGGCTAGACAAGCTAGGCCAGAGAATGCCCGCAGGAAAGTAGGCCACTTTCAGCAGGGTGACCTAGTCGGGTCAGGTCGCGTCCTCTCTCACCAGGCTAACAAAACATTCTCTGCCATGCTAGCGCCTGAGTGGGAAGGACCAGCAAAAAATAGGACAGAGACTTATCTGATTGTGATGGGAAAACCCACCTGATGAGCAGGATTATGTGTTGGTGGTAAATATTATTAAATTTATAAAATGCTATGTATTTGTACCAAACCCTAGATGCCACTGGCTGGAGAGGGGGGGGTCTATATGTAGCGTTGCCACACAGGTTATGAATAATTTATTTTAATATAAACATTTAAAAGTGTTTAATATTTCTAATTAACGCTGTCATAGGGCAGCCCGTGCCCTATACACACACACACACACACTGATTAAGGACATTGCACGCACGCACACACCACACAGACTGTGGGTAGTGGGGCAGACAGGTCCTATATATATGTCAATACTGTTGATGTATGCATTTACAGGATGTACAAATTAAATGTTACACACAGGGAAAACATTCAGTTTATTAACCTGTGTGTTTATTGTAACCTCAGTGTTTGTATGGCCTCTCCAGTGCTGCCACTTTAAGAAGGGGGGAAGGTGCCAAGTACTGTTGAGGAGTAGGGGTGTTCCACAATGTCATTTATCAAAGTATGTCTATTATCTGGGGAAATTAATGTAACCCCATATGAGGATTAATCTAAAATAGAACATCTACGTATGGGGTTACTTATTCATGTTCAGCTGATATCTGTGAGCTTGTAGATAAGCTGGGTATATTTAATTGCTTCTCTGTTGGTGGTAGGATCCTCTCCTATAAAGGGGAGACTGCAGGCAGAGCTAGTCAGTTAGGCTCGGGCAGGCATCATGCTGACACCCCTGTGAGAGAGCTGCTAGGGCCCATGTCATGGGCATAGCCTGGTGCAGTTTGTTATTTTTCCTTTTTCCTTCGTTGAGTGTTAAGTATTTTTGAGTTCTTTGTTTTGTATTTTGGCCAGTATTATTTTTGTTGTTTGATTTTTCCGTTATATATAATATCTGCACTGGAGCTGGAGTTTGGAGCAATAAAATCCACCAAAAAGCATCGCTGACTGTTTTTGGAGCCTTGGCCCTCGGGCAACTATACAAACGCCATCTGTCAAGGGTAAGTCTACGTTGTGATTTTGTTATTATTTGGGGGGTATGGGGGTAGCCTACCTTTAACTGGATTACGTTCGCTACGGGGATGTATTAAGTTTCGTTCATCTACTTTGCTTTATAGGGAGTTTTACGTTGGGGAGGGAACTCTTGGAGAAACAGACTGTCACTTGTTTGGAAACGACCACGGAACGATACTAAACAATAAGCGAGCGCGTGCATGCGTGCGTGCTTGCTAGCGACCTTCCGATATCAAGGCCGCTCCGCAAACCGTTCGGCCACCGCTGCCCCAAATGCAGACTAACCAAGTGCAGACTAACCTCTCTCCTGGCTTTCTAGCAGTCCCAGAGATACACAGGCCTCCAACAAACGTTCAGTTCCTTTCACGGAGGCTTTGATCTCCTGGGCCACCTCTGTTGCTTCCAGCCCTGGTCTGCTGTGTAGCAGGTCAAATACACGCATCTTGGACGCTGTGAACATTGCCTGAAACAGATCAGAAAGGTCACAGAGGCACAAAGACCTTTTTTTTATAGGGTATAGAATAGTTGTATTGTATAACATGGGCAAACCTTTGAGGCTTTGAATCCGTCCATCAGCTCAATTAATCGCCTCAAGTCCTCTTTGGTATTTGCGTGGTCCTCATGTTCTTGCAGGTTAAACTCATTCACATGCCCTCTGGTGGTTACCAGTGGTAATGTTGCATCTTCAAAGTCTTGTAACTCTGCCACTCTACTCTCTTTAGATAGGCTGTTGACCAAAGTCCAGGAGCTGTCACCCACTCCACTTTCACTGTCCTGTCTTTTCACCTAGATTGGGGTGGGGTGGGGGGGGGGGTCACAATAAAAATGGCACAATAGCTAAGAGAGGAGCAAAATGATATAATTCCACTTCATATCAGAATTAAACTCTTACCTTATGGGCTGGACTTTCAGAGGGGCTGTTCTGGACGTGGATGTCTGCCTTGTCTGGAGAGCTGTGACACGTTTGATTAGCAGGTGGGCCATTGATGGTTGGGCTGGGTGGCGGGCTGTGTTTGGGAGTAGAGCTCGTTAGTGCCGGACTAGCTGGAGGACTGTGGTTCACCTGGTTGGCTGGGGGGGGACTAGTGAGCGTCGGCGTGGTTTGAGTGCTGTTGTCGCTCAGGCATACAGAGGCACTCTCCAGGTCTAGGGAGGACGGAGGTCGGTTGTAGATCAAGTCCAGTTGCTTGCAGAAGTGGTTGAGGGGGAAACCGACGACGTTGAGAAAGTCTCCATGGACGTATTCAACCAGCATTCCACCCAGGGCCTGGATGCCATAGCCACCAGCCTTATCCCTAACACACAGAACAACATACAGAAAAGATCATACACTCACATTATTGACACAAAGGAGGTGTTAATGTGTGTCATGTACAGTGACGGACTCTCAGCATATTTCAGTACAAATAAGTTAGAGCTCCACTACATACAGTACAACCCAATTTTCCAAATCCATGTCAATGCACTCTGTAACACTACGTCAATCATTTATTTCTGACTGAATAGAGCCAAAAGGGACATTTATTGCATCAAAGTCCAGCAAAGCAGCAGGTCTATAATGTTTGCAATTCCTGGAGTTCCAAGATGACCCCCTGCCCCCCCCAAACTAAGCTGTTGCATGGCGAGGTTACAAATCAATATACATCTCTGCAGGTTCAGGAAGCATTCACACTCACATGGGTTCACCACTGTTAATGTATTCCCACAGCATATCTTCTGAGAGATCAGCAAACTTCACCTTTGTTTCTTCATAGAAGTGAATCATCTGATAATCGAGCTCTTCATCTGGCGGAGAAGTGACAACCGTTATGAGGCCGTTAGGGGAACTAAAAAAAGATTTTGATTTGCACACTAGATTACATTTTGACTTACGCATTTCGTGGCATAGGATAATAGCTACTCCAGTGACAACACTATGCTCTTTACCACTCAAGCTGGAAAAGGGAGACAAAGTTACAAGTGGGACGGATGTTCTTTCTATGTCATGTCTTGAGTGTTGACATTGACAAACGATCTCAAAGACACTAACCTTGAAAGCATCCGGTAGGCATCATGCTTATCCACCGGCTTTTCCAGAATCAAGCCATCTACTGTCTTGAGGGGAAGAACATAATACATTGAAACTAGCCAGAATAAATGCAAACGATTTCAAATTCTTCTATGTCGTTATTTCTCTTACCACAATGGTATCTGCTCCAATCACCATGTCTGGAGTCTTCAGATGTTTCTAAAGCAAGCGAAAAAACAAAATGTTCCTGTTAGTAGCAAAATCAGTGATTTTATTGTGTTCAACAAAGGGCAACATTTTGTTTCTAGATCACTCGACACAATACAATCTCACATGCTTATGGATAGGTCATTGTAGAGCTACTCACAAAATGCATTCTCTTGGCCACCTCCAGAGCTTTCTGCTTCGCCGTCTCAACGGCATACTGATGCGGTTCTTTGAAAAGTCTCTTGTCAAGGGTTTCTTTGAACCAGGACGGCACCACTTCAAATCGTAATCCCTGCCACACATTGGAGTCAACATGGCCACAAAATAATTATCATTGGCATCGATCTTTCTGTACTAATTCTCATAGTTACAAGCTGGTGATGCACACATATAACTACTTAAAACTCTGTACAGTAACTGACTTGAGTTGCACACAACTTGGTGCTATTCTTTCACTCTACACCAAATGTCTTCGCCACAAATAGCCAATCTACAAGCTCACAACAATCGCGTTGCGATGCGCTGCGAGCTTGTAGATCGCCTATTTTTGGTGGGCGTTGCCCCCAGAATAGGGATGTCGAGGTTCAGGTGGTAAAAACCACTGCAACACCTAAGCAGATCAGAGTATAGCTCATGACTTTATTGAGCAGTAGGTAGCTTCTTACCACATTGGTGAGAATCTCCAGTCTCCTTGGAGAAGCGCTGGCCAGCACCACCAGCTTGCCAGTGAGCTTGGAAATCACAGGGTTCATCACCATGTTGGCCTTCTCCTCGCTGCCCTTTCGCTGTAGAACAAAGTTAAACATTGAAAACGTTGGCAGTGGCACAGTTGTGTCAAACAGCCTAGCCCTAGAGACAATGTTGGGTCAGATGACTACAGCTGTCGAGTTATGTGTTACCACTGAAGTCAAGACCCACAATTCACATGCGAGTGTGCATGTGACACAGTAATGTATGCAACGTAGACAATGAACTACAGTTTGTCCTGAAAGCAATTTCCCACTCATTGTAACTGGTGGCTCAAGGCACGCATGTAAATAACGGGTACAACTTTTCAAACAATTGCATCCAATGCTCATGTTAATGCGTGCCTACACCCTACGCTGTGCCAATCTATCCCAATCTTCCGCCGTAGTCTGAAAACCCACCTTTTCAGACTCCATCATGGCCCATATCACTTACCCTACCCCCTTAGATAGCATTTCTGTAGACTGAGATAGTGTTTGATACAGATTTATAGCATGTTATGTAGACAGCACTATAATTGCATCGTATGTAGTCATAGCACGTCATAGTACATGTATAGCATAGTATAGTATATATGTAGTTTCATTACTATATAGATATTCCACTGTTACGTTCTTAGCATGATAAATGCTTTATGTGATGTATTCCCATGCTTTTTTGTTCTTGCTGAATGTAAATCGCTCTGGATTAAGAGCGTCTGCTAAATGCCTAAATTGTAATCTATCCTCAAGTGGGGTTTTGCTGAAGATGCAGCATATTCATAATACAGGATGAATGATGATATACATTTTCAGGTAGGCTATGTTTGGAATAAAATCACTTCATTGATTTAGTGATAGAAACTCGCATGCATAAGAATACCATGTTTAAATAAATTCGAAATTATATCAGTTATAGCTTTAGCTCTGCTGTTCTGGCAGCCTATTGAAATGGAGAAAGATAGATGATGAGCATAATAATTTGCACAGATCTCATTTAGCTAAAAGGCCAGTCAGTTCACACTTCACACACAGTTCACTTATTGCGCATGCAGCAACTCCGTGCAACATGCAACTATACTTGTAAGAAACCAATGCCATTATATTGCAGTTGTATGATCGGCGTGGAAAATGTTTTTTTGCAAGGAGTTGCGAGAACTTATTGCGACTATAGTTGCATTGGTGCGCGGTCTGCTGCGTTCTCTAATGTTGCGTGCACACTAGCAGACGCAAAGACGCAGGCTAGTAGGCTACCATTCATTGTCAATGGAAGCCAGCGACATGACGATGAAAGACGCAACGATGCATGTAGCTTCCCCAAATGATACTCCCGTTGTCTTTGCGTCTGCCCGTGTGAACGTATAAGTACTATGTAGCGAAGTTGGCCTTTTTCCGTAGGCGGCGGCCTATTGTATAAAAAAAACATAACGTGTAACCTTTAAGTGTCATCATTAGACATCGTTCATTCATGATGTAAAAGTACACTACAAAGTTACTCACCTACCAGCAGAAGGCTTCAAGGCAGTTTGGAAACTGAATGAAATGAACCTTTCTTTTTACTAGATTGTTTACTATGCAGCGTGCATACGTGATGACGTATCAGCGTCGTATGCATGAGAAGGGGGAGGAGGAGGAGGGGGGGGGGGGAGTTCAAAGAGTGAGCGACTGAGACTACTTTCACATTCTAAAAAAAGACAAGATCTAAACTACCGGTATGTATCTTTAGAGCTTGTCATGTCAGCTAATGACAGCCAGGGTCTTCGGTGCAAGTATTATTGCAAACTGCTTCTGTTCCTAATATCTCTTAGCTTCCTTTTCTTTTTTGCATAACATTAAGAAGCAATTTTTCAACAAAAATAAATACATAAATACATAGGCCTATATATATCACGAGTTATTATGTTTCAGCTAATTTGGAATTCTATTGCATATTTTATTTGCATGATACAATTAACAGTAAAGAATGAACATACTGTACATACAAAAACAATGAATAATCAAATGATACACATATCCTTTAACGAAACTCACAAAAGCTGAAGTGTGATGTGGAAAACAAAGGATGTTGCAAAATGTCATGTGCACACTTTCCCTGGCTCACCCCCAATACAACGGTGGACCACAGTCACCACATGATGGAAAGTCCCACAAAGTCCCCAAGACTTTTTGTGTTATCCTTTTATGTCTTATCTTTTTATCCTAAACCTCTGCAATGTTTTCATTTCTGACTATATTGATATATAATGACCTACAAACTAATGTACATTAAAACTGACCACATTGGTACCCCTGAGTGGTTTTAAAACCTTGGTGAGCTTACAGATCCCCACAATATGTAACCTTTTTAGATCGTTTTGAAATTTGTCTTAGCTTCTATTTGTAACCTATGTAATTCATATGTAGGCTATACCTTTTGTAATTCCTTTTCCTGATCTTCTGATGTATTGTGATGTTGTATTACTCGACGACACTAAAAATGAGTTTAATTTCGAGAATAAATAAAACTTGAATGAATGATATATTCAATCAATCAATCAATCAAAAAACACCACCACCACCTCTACCATCCCCCCAGCTCCAGCAGAAATTTACAAGCTGCTTGCATTGTGCTTGTTGGAGTAGAGCGTCTCCCTGTGCTCCAGTCTCACTGAGCTATCGCTGTTCAGACTCAGTCGTAGCATTTTCTGCAGCTTTTTCCGGAACTCCTTGGAAGCCAGGTAGTAGATGACGGGGTCCAGGCAGCTGTTCACGCAGCTGAAGGTGAGAGACAGCTTGTAGGCCGTGTAGAGGGAGTCCCCATAGAAGAGCCGGCGCACGGTGTGCGCGACCAGGAGGATGTTGTTCGGGGCAAAGCAGAGGGTGAACACCAGGAGAACAATGGCCGTCAGGCGTATGGCCCTGTCCTTCTGCTCAGTCTGGGAGTCCCTGGACAGCGTGCGTATGACACGGACGTAGCAGAACGTGGTGATGAAGAACGGGAGGAGGAAGAGGACGAAGACCATGGTGAAGAGGAAGGCGGCCCAGGCCGCTTTAGACGGCAGCATGTCTCTCTTCAGCATGTCAAAGCAGGTGGTGATTCCCAGGTCTGGAAAGTGGTAGGTGTGGTCCGTGGTCATTAGAGGGTAAAGGACGGCCAGGACCACGGTCCACATGGCGAGGCAGACGAGGATGGGGATGCACTTCGTCTCCTTTGCCTCCCTGTACAGCATGGGATGGACTATGCCCAGGTAGCGGTCGACGCTGATGGCTGTCATGGTCAGGATGGAACAGTACATGTTGGCGAAGAAGACCACAGTCAGAATCCTGTGGGAGACATTATAAAGAGTCAGGGTAGATTTAGTTTATACAGACATAAAGCAGGTTTTAAACATGGCTCACGTACATGACAGCATGAGAACAGAATTCAGAAGTTCCTTCATAAAGTACACACGCTTTCAGCTTCTATAACAAAATACATACATAAATGGTTGCACCTGGGACGTATCCTCAGTGATGTATCCCAAGGTCATCGGGGTTTCGGGTCTCCCAACATCATACCCCTCACTCAGGTGACCCAGCCCGGGTGATCAAGTCCCGACTTACATCTCAGTAGCTACAGTACCCTCGATAAGTCCCATTAGGGAAAAACCAGGGCCACACAATCCGTTCCTCCTGAACTACTCTGCCGGGACTGGGAGGTACCATTCTGGCTTCATCAATATTAATGTAAAAACAGTGTTTTTGCCTATTATACAAAGCACAAACAACAACAACAACAACACAAACAACAACAACAAAAGATACCTGCACATGCTGGATCCCAGGGTCCAATTGTATCCTTGCAGCAGATAAACTATTTGGAATGGCAAGGCGACGCCAACCGCCAAGTCTGTAAAGGTCAGGTTGATCATGAAGATGATGGATGGCGTCTTCGGAGACGTGCAGAAGAGGAGGAGGCACATGGAGAGGCCATTGCCAGCTAGATTGAAGACAGTAATGAGGATGTAAATGGCAGAGATGGCGATGCTGGCACCTGTGTTCTGGAACAGTGACAGGGTGGCATTGTCCAGCTTGGTACTGTTAGACATCTCTCATCACCTGTGTGCGGTTTAAACAGAAAGGCAAATGCTTCAGAGGGAATTACAGTGACATGCATTTTGACCTTTGTTTCAAATCTGTATTCTCTATACATCTGAAGAACAAACAACACATTGCAGTTGTATTATGAAACAAAAGGTAGACAAGACTGACACATCCTTCAATAATTCAAAGTCCCCATTTTTTTAACGTCTTGATTGGCAATATACAGTAGATGACTATAGATAGAATACTGTACATGTCACTGATATGTCTATACCTCAACGTCGATAACAATTGTCATCAGTGTTGCAATAACAGTCTTGTGCTTGCTCTTGTTATGTGTTATGTTATGCTACTATATAGTCTTCACACAGGAAATGGGCATGTTTTATTTTGTGGTGAGGCATAGTAACTGCCATTGTAACTGTTGGCACATCTGCTTGAAGCCCTCCAACTACACATTTTTTGATTAGTTCATGCATGCACCGGAATGCTGGAGAAGTTGAATGGGATGTGATCCGATAATTATAAATATCTAAATGTTGAATCAAGTAACTTAAAAAGAAATGTCTTTAACAGAAGTTAAAAAACAAATGTGTAAACTGCAGACTTGCAAAGAATAGGATTCCAATATAAGTGTTTTAACATGAAGTAAATTGTTAAATTGATCAACCATGTACTGTAGTGAAACAAATACAAATACATTTGCCTACACAAAAAAGATGCATGGATTTAATTCTGTCTGACAAGAAGCAGGGATAAAGGTACACCTGCCACCAAAGTTAATTAAAATGAATGAAGTTGGTGATATCAAGAACAGACTATAGGCATGGATTCCACCCCGCCCCCACTCAACAAATTGTAGAGTATCTAATAAAAACGAATAGAATACTATAGCACATCACTTAGTTCGGGTCCTGGGTTGGAAAGTGACATCAGAAAAAGAAGAATAAACCTGCACACTCATCTGCTCCAATGTAACATTGCATTGGAGCAGATGAGTATGCAGGTATTCTTCTTTCTCTAGTATCTAATAAATACACGTGTACAATAATCGTGAATCTTTGTTCACATTCCTTCATAGATTTATATTCCTTGTAATTCTGAGACACAAAACATTTAATTTGTTATTGTAGTGACTATAACAGAACTTCCTTGCCAGTCCATGGTGCTAATAGCTCTAAAAGTGGTTCTTTGGCTTGTAATCGGGGGAACCGCTTTTGGTGCTAATATACAGTAGCGGC
The DNA here is from genome assembly GCF_963924005.1 of Protomyctophum bolini. Lineage (NCBI taxonomy): Eukaryota > Metazoa > Chordata > Actinopteri > Myctophiformes > Myctophidae > Protomyctophum > Protomyctophum bolini. The sequence continues at coordinate 9,364,641 of NC_137877.1, read as the reverse complement.
ATAGCCTATATAGCATCAATCTTTAAAGGTGGTGCTATATACATTGAACCATTAGACAGGTTCGGAGCTTGTACAGATGGAGCTGCGCAGTAATGGCTGGCAGGCATGTCTCTTTTGAGGTCCCTGGAATATTTCCTTGGACATAGGGCCACGGAAACATAGGGCCTTCAATGAGGCATTCACATTGAGAACTAATATACTTTATGTTATCCTTTATGGTGTTGAAATGTTAAAAACATTGTAATATCACTCCATTGTTCTAATGTACAGTATCTAAAGCTATTTGCTACACCTCAAAAGGTTTACTATCGTCATTATCTATAAATATTATAATACTTTTAGCATTAGCATTGTATTATTAAACTGAAAGAAAGTAAATCAAACTAAAAGTTGAAGTCAGTTGAGTACTCACCTACTGTATAAGAAGACCACAGAAACAATTAAAGTAGAGTTGACATGTGATCCAGTTTTCGATGAAAGCATACAGGCACTGTATACGATGGACAGAGGAAACAAGGTCGTTTGGCTGTTACTGTACATGAGGAAGTGACTTGTGTCGTTCACTGCCAACCCCACACACATCCAGTACAGAAATGATTTTGTTTTAGTTTTTGCTGTTATCTGGAGGCCCACCAGACCAGTAAGAGTGAGACACTAGTGCACTCTATCTTATCATGTTGAGATAGGAGACACAGAAGCCCATATTCCTTTTTTTTTGCTGAAAAATGTAATGCCCTCTTTTTCATAATCCAGATGTAATGCCCCTTTTTAACACCCAATTTGCAATATAAAAATATGTATTGAGTTTCCTATAGGTCAGTGTTTAAATGGTCCATTCATAGACATAGATCAATGGTTGTGGTTTTCCAGTGCCTTTTGAAGAGAATTACACTACATTTCTAAAGAAATCTTTAAATGTGAAAGCCCCCCTTTCAATGCAAAGAAAGAGTGGGAGAGGAAGAGCAATGATTGAGTAATATCTCCCCACCCTCTCTCTCTCTCTCACACACACACACACACACACACACACAGTGACACACACACACGCGTGCGCGCCATTATGAAAGACAAAGTGTATATTTTGAGTGAAGCAAGGTTTTTTTCTTCATGGCACATACCACGTGTTCACGAGCTCGTGTTTGTTGCTTCCAGTTTTTGGTTGAACTGCCTAAGGGTGTCATGTGACACAACACAGCCAGTGCTGTGATGCAATACAATTGTCACATTAATTACTACTTCATAGGTAATGTCGCTAACATATTATCACCTTGATGTTATCCTAAACAAACCATAAAGCAGATCATTTTTTTATGAGCTTCGGATATCACCTGCTCACATAATTATGTTAAGAACTTTTTACATTTATTTCCGAGCACATGGCTACAACTACAAACCTTAGTACATTTACGTGCAAATTACTTATATGATGTCACACACGCAAACTATTAATATGAGTTATACAGCAGACAAACGTGGCCTGTTGATCTAGCCAGAGCCTTCTTTTTTTTCCAATGTATTTTTATTAAGGCTTTGAAATTTCACATCTGTTCGATCGCAATACAATGCATATACAGTAGAATGCATATAGACTTTTTTTTCTCCTTTTTCTTAAACACAACTAGCCAGAGCCTTCTATAAGGCTCGGGATCTATAGCTAACCATTCAGACTGAATTACAACGTTTCAATTTCTTAAATTACTTAGCTTTATTAGATTAATTTCATATTTTCACATCAAAAATTACATTAAAAATAAAATTAAATAAATTAAATAACACGATTCACAAATGAGCAGAAAAAGACCCCAAACAAAACACCTAGGCATTACACCCAATTAATTATGTTGATATTACAGCCTTTCCATGACACATTGAAGAACTGATAGCAATGATGGAGCATTTTAGATATACCGCATCATATTTATTTTTTTATCTCTCATTGAATAGATTTGGAATCGGTACTATTTCTTTTTAAATATTGTTTTCCTAGGGTACAGTATGTCACCTCCCTGGCCAATTGGTGATACTGTATACATACAGCTGTGCTGCCTATACAACACCAACAGAACAAGCTTATGGACAAATTGTCATATCTATATAAAAGTGGGGGTGATTTCTCTCATTCACATGCATTCATCACACACAAAAACACATGAGACTTTTTCGAGTTAAATGTTTAAAGTTTCTACATCTGTTGTCTTTAAATACAATTCTACTGGCATTATATTGTTCTTTATAATAAAATCTATAGACTCTCTTTAAAAACATCCAGGTTACTCTCTCTACAAAGGCTTAGAAATAAGTTCTCTTGTGGAGGTTGAGGTCACACGTTTCACAGGCAAAATGTGGACTGCCTTGAGCTGGTTCTTATGGGTATAGAGTAGTTCAAAATCAAGAAAGAAAGCAACTGCACGAGACTGTCTCACATAAGACATAAGCTCATGTCACCAGGATTTCCGCAGTACCTGTGGAAAGCTTGGTTTTCATTCCGAATTAACCAGTGCGATCTGGTCTAGAGCCCGCCTTCCATTTGCAAACACATACTGTACATATACACGCACCCACCGTTACCGTATGCGTGCTATACCCAGACCAGATCAGCAACCTACAAAGCAAATTGCTCCCAGTCCAGTCTCACATGAAGAATAATTTACAATTTTACAGGATATGGAACCCTGGCTCTAGCAGACAGCAGTTCAAATATCTCACATGAGAATTAGCATGAAGCTTCAATGTACGACATTACACGTACTGCAAAGACTGGGTTGTTGTGCTATCATGATAAGGAACCATTTATTCCTTTTTCTCATGGTATTCCGATGAGCAATTTCATTGCTTCTGTACCATATTACATTACATTTATTTGACTTCAAAACAACAAACATATTTCACCATTTTGCCATTCTAAACTCATCATTCTGTTCCCATGTGCTGCTGCTGAATGCTGAATTGTTCATGTACTCTTGCAACATGAGATTGCAGACTATTCGTCTCTATTCTTTTCTGATCCACTTGCCATAGTGACAGCCTCATAGCAGTGCTCTGCCCCAGGGTCCGGTGAGTGGCCAACAGGAACGCAGTCGAAACCTTTTCCCGCTGAGCTCATGCGCTTCCGGTTTCGCGCACCAGGCTGGTAGAGCTGCATAGCTGGACGGTCCTGTGTAGAGAGACAGGAGAACAGAGACATGGGAGAGAGAAGAGCAACACCCTTTGCCAACACTGGCCACTATTCTCCATTATGCAGAAGGCGGCCATATAAGTTAATGGCAAGGTGCTACCTGCAACTTCCAATGGCAGCCCATTCATCCAAACAGAAAAGTCCTATCTAATTGTATTAAACAACGTCAAACTCACCAACAACACTGCAGCTGTACGGGAAGCTTAAATGATCCTCTTTCTATTATCAAAGTGTTTGTTTCATAAAAATCAAATCAATGTTATGAGCTACTTTGTGTCCTCGCAGGTGATTCTGTTTGCAGTTTGCAGTTTGGAAGCGCTCGTTAGATATCACTCAACTGCCACCTGTTTTGAATTAGCACATAACGCAAGAGGCAGCGGGACATTGCTTTACTGAAAACGAGTGCTTCCAAACTCTGCCGTGGTCTGCAAATGGGCAATTCAAGCCATAGTGGCATAGTTAGTAGTTACTGTCAAAGGCTTCAAATTATGACTTCAAGTGAAAGGTCCACACTCCACACATTTGAGTACATATTTTCAAATAGTTTTGGGCTACTTTGTAATATCTTAAAACTCTTGATAGGAGCTATTAAAGGCCAAGTTGTGCTATGCTATTTTCTGAACTGATGCTGTGCTGGACAGGGATAATCTATATAGATCTCATGCGATGATCAGAATTCTGGAAAAGTGATGGGGGTTCATATCATAATATTATAGGCATGGTGTATAATCACAACACGACTCAATAGCAGATACCCCCACCTTCCATCTCATGCTCACCTTCTCGCTCACCTTGTTTCGGAGGCGCTCTTTCCTGCTACTCAGGTCGTCCCTGTCCTCCTTGCCCATTTTATCCCCACTATCAGGGCAATAGGAGTAGCCATGGTGGTGCCCCTCTTTCTTTGCTCTGTCCTGGCAGTAGCCCTTGCCCCATTTAGTCTCGTCTTTTCGACGCATAAACTTGTCAAATTCATAGTGGTGTCGTTGGCGTTTCCTCTCCTCGTCTTTCCCACGGTGGTCCTTGTCTCTCTGTCTGCGGCCATGCTGCTCCCTCTGCTCCTTGTCGCTCTCAGGCTGACCTCTAGTGGCCAAAGTGGAGATTGCATAGACACCAAGATGGTTAACCACTTATCTTTATGTATCATTCTTTTACTTCACAATACGATGGTGTCATGGGGCGAGAATTGCCAATATGCTTTGTGAGCTTTGTAGCTCTTCTAATCGAGCTATTTTTGAACATTTCGGACAAATTTCACCTGCAATGGCATGCCAAAAATAGGGACCGCAGGGTGAACATGAGTATTGCCACTACCTCTATGTCCTGGACAATTGTCCATTGTAATGTCCTACAATATCCTTACTTGTCCTTAGGTTCCTTTGACTTCATTTGTCCACCGGCTTTCTCCCATTTGCCCCTCTCCGTCTCCCCACTGTCACCTTTGTCCTTTAGTCGGTCTGAGTCTACATCATCATCTCTGTCACTCTTCTTCAGGAGCTAAGGGGATGACAAAAAACAGGATATACAGTATGTGCTGGATAATGAATTGACTGTATGTATGCTAGGTCCATTGCAAAATCCTCCGTGTTAAGGTGTATTCCTACTCGTTTTAGGTGATAAGGTGGCCACAGGAAACTACAACATGACGTCACGCCAACACTCACCGCTCACCCAAAGACATCTCTCTGTTTTTACTAACCAACCGGGGTGGTCACCATATCACCTAAAACTGGAGTATTATTGGCCTTTAATGTTGCTCTGGGGTGTGTAAAGATGGACCCTAATTGTGAGCCTACTATGTTATTTCCACTCTTTATTCCGCCATCCCCTGTGAATTTCACCATTGAAATGAATGGGATTTCTTTTGCAATTAATTCCGCACTCTAGTTTATACTTGCTGTTGACCAGACAGTGATGCATCGTGTTGTTAGTTTTAAAATCACTTGGGAAGTCTCATATTGTCCGCAAGTGACACTATTGTGTGACAAAGTATAAAGTAGGCTTTATGGGTCTATTGTTAACACTTTCAGAATGAAGTAGACACGTGTTAGTAGATTTAGGTTATTTGGTTAAAAGGAGAGATACCTTGATCTTGATCTCTTTGTCAGACAGTTTCTTCTGCTTCTCGGCCTCCTTGCGTTTGCGTCTTTCTTCCTCTCGTCGCTTCCTCTTCTCTTCCTCCCGTTGCCGTTTCTTCTCCAGCTCCCTCCGTCTCCTCTCCTCTCTCTTCTCCTCTCTTATCCTCTGCGGGGGAAAGATCTGATGACATTACACAAGTACTTTGATATGGACTGTATATATATTAATTTAGACATTTATTTTTGAAACATTCTTCTTGCCTGTTTCTCAAGTTTCTTATTCTTGATGTACTCCAACAGAGGTGTGGTTCTTTTGGCTAATGACAAACAAGAACAAACGGGGGAGAGAAGAAGTAAAATATCATACATTTTGAACGTGGCTGCAGCTCTGCATGGTTAGATCTTTATCGTTGGAAATCTCAAGGCAACTAATAAGCACAATTCAGCATTACGTTATACTTTAGCTATTGAAAAATCGGGAAAATGTGGCGCAAATCTTTGAATATATATTCTGTCACAGTGAACGTTTTAACTCAAATCGTTGCTTCTGGGGGGTCCCTGGAACAACATATTTTCAGATGGGGGTCTGCAGCCAAATACAGATAATTCTGGGAGTCCTTGAGGTTGAGCACCACTGACATAGAAACATAGGGTTTTCAGAAAACTGTTTGGGAGCCTTTTTTTAATCGACCTCAGTCCAAAATGGGTTAATTGCTGCTCCCTATATGGACTCATACAGTTGTACCTATTAGTTCCCTTGTCCTGGCCTCTATCTCTCCCAGCAGGGTCTCGGGGTTGGCCATGGACTTCTCCTCATCACAGGAGTAGTTCTCCAAGAACCGCTTATACTCTGGGTCTGAGGAGCAAGGAATTTCGGACAAAAGCCTCATTTATACGCCTTCAGCGTGATGACGTGTCACTTGCGACAAACAGATTTTTCTACAACACACTCCAAATTGGGTTTTTCGGCAAGCAACACGTACATTTAGCTTAAGCATATATACAGTCAGACATTCACAAATGCGTAAAAGATCATAATAATTAATACCTTCCTCGATGCTCCCAGTTTTGGCATCTTTCTTTTTCAACTTCTTTTTGGAGATCTTCTGAAAGGGTGCAAATTCTACCACCGCGGGAAATTCCTGACCTGTGTCAATATTGATGGAGAAGCAGACCATTAGATCCTGACAGGCTACTAATCAGATGGTAACTATGGCACTGGTTTAATGTGTCCACCTCTGTGTCCATAAAATACACATTGTATTTCTTTCCCATCATTTGATGTGCCGCTCTTTAACTGCATGGCAACCTCCTCTCTCTCTCTCTCTCTCTCTCTCTCTCTCTCTCTCTCTCTCTCATTTAGTTACTATACTCATGCATGCTGAACGGGTAATCATGTAAGAATGCTTTTGTAATGGTACTATAGGACCATCAGATTCATCTGAAGAAAATGGTGGGTGGGGAAGATATTTAAAAACTAAAATCTGAAGTTGAATATAAATGTGAACACGGGGTGGCAAATGCCATCCCCTGGGACACCAAATGACGCCCCCGGTTCTGGTGTATGGCCATGTGATTTTAATTTAAAGAGCATTATTTTAATGTGTTCCACCATGGTTACCTTTGTTGTCAATAAAGACATAGCCATCAAAGCGATCCCTAAACAGAAGGATATCCTCAGGGTTTTTGAAGTTGATGTATGCCCTGGAGAACAGGTGGGGATATAGACTGCAGAGAGAGAAGGGTGTTAGGCTCACATCACAAGAATGAACATGTCCATCATCAACACAATGTCAGCTGTTTCTGACGACAGCAGAGATTTCCGTATCTCTGTAATTAGTCGATCAGGGTTACTGCACTGTGTAGCCTATAATCCGAGAACGTTGGCAACAACTATTGCATAAATCGGTGGATGCATTCCCAACTTGCATTGTTCCCGACTTGTATCGCTCCTGAGTAGGACAGGCCCATTTATAACTGTGGTAACGGGTACCACACTGGGGAACAGTGAGTAGCAGGTACAACATGAGGGGAACTGCATAACGGGCGGGTGGGACATGCATTCCCAACTTGTAGGTACAGTACCAGTCAAGTACCTTCAAATACAAAATCCTTTTTCTATAGGCTCACAAACATACAATAAACTTAAACATAATGCAGACTTGCCAGCACATTTCAAGTCACACATCTCTTCCTCGGGCAGCAATGGAAATAATGAATTAATAATGAATTGCATTTTTATAGCGCTTTTCCAAGTGCTCAAAGCGCTTTACAATGGTTCATTCATTCATACATTGGGAGGTGAAGCGGCGAACAGTCGACGCCAGCGTCCTCACTTCCCACCCCCAATCCAACCCTTGATGCTGAGTGTCAAGCAGGGAGGCACTGGGTCCCATTATTTAGAGTCTTTGGTATGACCCGGCCGGGGATCGAACCCCGACCTCCCAGTCTCAGGGCGGACACTCTAACCACAAGGCCACTGAGCTGGAAATGTTTTTGGACAGTTTGGTTTCCCTCCTTATTTTATATTTGTATGCCTCAACGCCAAATATTTTACACCATGATTCAAAGACATTATATTTCTACTATAATTGCATGCAGTGTTACCTTTGGTCAGCGGGGAAGAACTCAAAGTAATCATAGGATGGAAGAGGACTGAGTTGCTCCTCTAGTTGGTCCTTTGACAGGTTAGGTGGAAGCCTTCGAATCACCACCTATGGTAATTTGGAGCATTTTAACCATTATTGCAGGAAAACCATCTACCTCCGAGTCTAGCTATATCTCTGCACTGCATGGATAAAGTAGAATGTTCTCCCGTAATCTATAGCATAATATAGTAGGCTACTATGATAGGCTACAGTAACTATAGCCTTGCACACCATGTCGAAACAAATACGATGTGGCATGTGGTGCAGGAAATAATGCAAGGAATCGATTTTCTTAATTGCAATACAATTGTACGAGCTAAATGTAGCCTACGGTATAGCCAATCTATTCTGCATTCCCTCTCTGCTGTGCAACATATATTTAACACGAAGTCATAGCCTGCCTACTTCAATTCACACAGAGATGATTTGGACGAGGCGAGGTCATGTTCACATGCAGTCGCCCTCGTATATTCCTCCTGTCGCTATCCACGGTGCTGAAACTCTCCCACCTCCATAGAGAGCACTATACGTAAACAATGCGCCATATCACAAGAGCGGTGTAGCCTTTACTTTACCTTTGTGAAAACCTCTCTCTTCTCTTCTTTCTGTTTGGAATTGCAGGAATTCGCGTCCTGTTCTCTTGGTATGTCTCTGAACTGTATTTCAACGACGGGTTTCTCCCTTCCTCCGGTCAAGATTTGGTCCTTTTCAGACCTCATTTCTCTCCATCTCCCTCTCTCGCAAGCGAGTCACTGTGCCCTCGCGAGAGTTTACAGCATAATACCGCGATAGTGGAGAGGTAGCTCAAGGCAGTTTTAATTATCATAATTATATTCCCTGATATTGAACTTTTAAAAGACAGCCTACCTACCTATAAGAATGGACATCGTTTTAATTCTACTACCGTATATTGACCGTCAATAAAAACCATTATGTGCACTATATTTCTTCCATTTAATTTTAAAATGTGGTAAACTTCAATAAATTACGATTGACACACACGTACGTTTTTCTGATAGTTCTTTAATCGGAAAACTGCTTACTTGTTCTTGCACAATGCAAAGATTCACAATTTACAATTCAGCCCAAATTGCCAATTAATTTGACATGAACAAACATCCATTAAAAACTCAGCATGGCCCTGTATATAGACAACAAAGCCTATATTTCATTTTCCACCAACAGATCTTTAGTCACGAATCACGATCTATAGTCCATGATATAACCTCGTGTATATTCAGTGAAATGACAAATTAATAAAGATAACATAAATTAGCCTCATTGAATTTAGTAGGCCAGGATGGACGTGCAGTTCTGTAGCCTACGTGTCACCTCTTGCTGCATCCTGGAGTCATATCAGGAGTCATACAAGCTTCAAGGTCACTGTCGTCCTTACTGTTGGTGTTGAGACTGGACCTGCTGGGCAAGATGAACGGGCTTGTTGTTGTAGTTGCGCTGCTTAAAGTGCTCCATGCGTCAGGGCTTGATGGCTGACTCAGGGACCGGCCGTAGACATCTTGGCAAGGAACTACAAAAATATATATTATTATTTTAAATAAAAGCCACACAATTCATGAATGATTTGCAATGGCTTAACTTCGAAGTGTTCAAAGTGACTGTCTCTCCGTGAACAATTAACTCACCACTGAGGAAAGTCTGTTTGCCACTGCTTGTCTCCACGCAGAGTGAGGGTCTTCCTGGATCCGTTGACACAGAACTCATTAGGCTGGGCACGAAGGTAGAGCAGGTGTCCAGGTCTCGATGCACCCTCTCCTGGGGCTGGGTGTATGTGACGGCAGACTTCGACGGAGTACAGCCCATCTCACCTGATGCTGCTTCTACTCTCACATGGCCCCACCAAAGCTGAAAAGGGGTGGCTGACTTTATAAAATATCCAGCCTTTATGACTGTCGGCTAGGAAGGACACAGAATGTTTACTGATCTCATTTGACATCAGCCCTCCCCTATAGCCGGGCCCTGACACTTCAAGGGGTGTGTTCTGTCTAACACAAACTGCATGGCATTGTAGGGCCCCAGTATAGCCTATAAGCATCACATCAATCTATATTTCTTTTTAGTTCAGCTTGGAGGAATTTTCTGAATTGTCCACCACAGCCCTGCTGACACAGACTGAGTAGACAGAAATAGGCATTGGTGACTCTGTTATCCCCATGGGTCACCAAATTATTTTTTCTATTGAAAATAAATACCATAATATGGCATTTATGACCCGATTGATGACCCAAGGTCATCAAGAATGGCGTCATATTATATATGACCTGTGTTCCAAAAACAAATTGGCCTGGCGATTCTATACCAGGACTCTGACGTTTATATTGAGTTACAGTTTATGTTGTCTGGGATTGGAGAAAATTTACGCACTTGTTTTAAATGCAGAGAATACAAAGAGCGAAGTCAACTGCTTTTTACAAATTTCCAAATTTGCACATTGTCTGGTACACTACTTCAAAGAGTTCAACACTATATCCGTCTCTAGATCGATGATAAATTCTCCTTCAAGTCCCATACTGAGAAAACAAAGCCTTAAAGGGCCACTTTTTGCAACGTTTGGGAGACAAGAAAGTTGCCCTTTAAGGCGCCCTGTGGTTCATCACAGGGCTCAATGACCCAGGAGGATAGCGGCATCTAGTGGCAGTGAAAGAGACCCCTGGACTGGTGCACTCTCTACAAATTGACACCTCATTTAAGATGAGCGTCAGCGTGATTATGAATCCCACCAACGTTCTGGGTTAGAGACTTTAAGACTTACCATGTGTCTGATTCGACTGATTGAGTTAGTTTTACTTATAGGTTTAGGTTGAGGCATAGTTTAAAAAACGAGAACTGTTAATCAAAGCGATAAGCGGCCAATCACAGAGGGGGCTCCCTAGGCCAGGGATACTCAAATAGATTTACCTGTGGGCCACATTACAAAAATGGCAAGGGGCCAGTAGATAAAATTACGACATTAATGATACTTGATAACTTCTCTCTTTCAATTGCTTTATTTTCGCAAAATGTATCAAAGTACAATGTGCATGCACACAATATGTAAATAAATAAATGTGTTACATTTTCTTGCATAAACACAAAGAGCTGTTTCCATAACTGCACAAATTATTGCACATAACATGAGTAGCTGTTATAATAACATAATAACATAACATGAGTAGCTCTTTGCCTGCCTGCCTGCCTGCCTGTCTGTCTGTCCATGAGTAGTTATTTGTCTGTCTGTCAATGAGTAGCTGTCTTACTGTCTGCCTGTCTATGAGTAGCTGTCTGCCTGCCTGTCTATGAGTAGCTGTCTGTCTGCCTGCCTGCCTGTCCAATTGTCCATGAGTAGCTGTCTGCCTGTCTGAGTAGCTGTCTGCCTGCCTGCCTAATTGTCCATGAGTAGCTGTCTGTCTGCCTGTCTATGAGTAGCTGTCTGCCTGCCTGCCTAATTGTCCATGAGTAGCTGTCTGTCTGCCTGTCTATGAGTAGCTGTCTGCCTTCCTGCCTGTCCAATTGTCCATGAGTAGCTGTCTGTCTGTCTATGAGTAGCTGTCTGCCTGCCTGCCCAATTGTCTATGAGTAGCTGTCTGTCTGTCTATGAGTAGCTGTCTGCCTTCCTGCCTGTCCAATTGTCCATGAGTAGCTGTCTGTCTGTCTATGAGTAGCTGTCTGCCTTCCTGCCTGTCCAATTGTCCATGAGTAGCTGTCTGCCTGCCTGCCTGTCCAATTCTCCATGAGTAGCTGTCTGTCTGCCTGTCTATGAGTAGCTGTCTGACTGCCTGCCTGTCCAATTCTCCATGAGTAGCTGTCTGTCTGTCTGCCTGTCTATGAGTAGCTGTCTGCCTGCCTGCCAGCCAGCAAGTTGGTTAACAGAAAATAAATTGTTATGGCTGAGTAAAATAAAATACAATAAACACAATTTGCCTGAAAATAGTTTACCCAGCTATGACCTTTTTCATGAAAAAAAAGAGTAGTGATATGGCTGACTGAGTAAAATAAAACAATCTACCTGAAAATAGATAGCTATAAGTGAAGAGCAATTTCCGCAATTACCATTTCCGCAATTTCCATTGCCGCAATTTCTATTTCCACCATTTCCATTTCCACCATTTCCGCAATTTCCGCAATTACCATTTCCACCATTTCCGCAATTTCAATTTCCGCAATTTCCATTTCCAACTATTAATGGCAGCTGGGTTTCATCATTCAAATAAAATAGAATTCTGTCCGTTTAGCTATAAAATTATGTCAGGGAATAGGGATACACAGTATACGTCTTTCATTTGCATTGCACCCCCCCCCATTTTCGTTCGAGTAATAGTACAACTCTAATAGTATTACTTATAATAATGTAATTAAAGATAACTTCATTCAGATTTATTTATTTTTATTTCATTTTCCAGATTTTTTTTTCTTTTTTTTAGATTTTCATTGTTGGGCCAGTCATAATGGTCCCGCGGGCCTGATGTGGCCCGCGGGCCTGAGGTTGAGTATCACTGCCCTAGGCACTGTTGCCAGAATGTACCATTCCCGAACACAAAACACAAAGAGCACAGTCTAAAAAGAAAATTCTATGGTTTATTGTAGGAATTACCATTCTTGTTTCTCTCTTCACTGGAACGGCTTGCATTCAGCCAGTTAGGTTTAATCAAAGTATAAATCCACAGGTAAGCAACACAAGAGGGTCCTGCCATGGGCAGAAATAGGTGACTACAGTCTGTCAATGATTGATGACTTGAGGAGTGCTGCCACATTTTGTCCTTTCAGTCAAGCATCAGAGGATCACATCTTCCCGCTGTCCCTAAACCTTAATCCCCAGGTCCAACACTAAACCAAGCCCTCAACCTGATAACCGAGACCATGTCGGCACCCCCCTTTTAAAGTGCATTTCTAGAGCAATCTAGAGTAATCTAATGTAAAGCAGACACTGTTTACACATTCACCAAACTTTTAAAAGTGTTAGTTAAGTTCACAATGGCACGTTCTACATCATGTCACTTAACAGCAACACAATAATACAGGATGCACAAGGGGGGGGGGGGAACTCGACAAGTGGTCTCTGGTGTGGAGGATAAATGTCAAGGGTTTGGTTTTGAAATGGTCCTGTGGGGTTTTCGGGACGTGCATGCGTGCATGCATGCTCTCTCTATCGCAACCCGTCACGACGACAGTTCTGGCCTCCAAAAGAGTCCGACGTTCACGTGCTGGTGTCCGACATGGATGTCTCTAGCATCATGTCACTTTCGTACATGTCGCACTCCAGGGTGAGCGAGCGCCGCAGGGACGGCTCCGACGGGGTCTTGTCCTGAGTCAACAGTGGGGTCTCCAGGGACATATTGCTGTCGTCCAATAGGCTCGGTGTCGCCCGCGCGTCGGCAGGCTCAGACGACGTGTTCAGCATTTTGATGAGTGCCGGTCCACTCAGGTTCCCTCGCACCTTGTCCTTTATGTCAGTACCTTGGAGGAGCAACGTTATACAAGGTTAGAGGGATACCTTCTTAAAAGGCAATTCTTTCAGGGGGGAGGGAGGGGTGGAAACATATGAAGGGTGGGTACTGGGTTGCATAGAATTTATGCTGAGCAACTGAGACATTGTACACAAAAAAGGCAACATGACATGAGAAGGTGCGCACTGGTAAGGAAAGTTACATCATGTGATATTTTCTTGCTTTCCTTAAAGACAGTGTAGTCTATTTATGTTCCAGTCAAACAAAAGTTCAGTGACATTCGTTTGTTCATCTTCAATTTCCCGTAGCCTATTCTGTCCAAGATAGCCAAGTTTGACAGATGTTTTCCAAGCTGGGCAAATCTTTCGGAAATTGAAACTGCTATTAAGCCAGCTCTCCATAATTATACATGACCAGATCATTCCTAATGGAAACAGTAAATATATACTGTAAGTGTGACTGTGTATAGCTGCTTTGGAGGACTACTGAGGCTGTCCTGTTCCACATATATATACAGGACCAATGCTTCCTGTCCAGTAGTGCAGCTATCTGTCTTTACCATGTTCATTTGTCTGAGGATTTGTAGATGTAGGCGTCGGTGTACCAACAATAGTGCATGGTGGGTCGATTAGAGCATTGGTAATGCAATTCACTTTTTGACCTCGCTCTTTGAGTCTTCATGCCATTTTAAAAATGTATTTATTTGAATGTTCATAACTCTGAACTACCGCCGTTCATGTCCTTTTGCAACCTTTCTTGCATTCAGAGATGTCTCTGCTAAGACATGCAAACAATATAATATGTTTTATTTTTGTACTTTTAATGCTTCTATTACGGTCAGTAGAGCAAAGTTTAAAGCTCCACTTCTCAGCCATTATTGCTGACATTTTGCCTAAATGAAGAGGAGTGTGTCATAAATTAATTAATTCTCAAAATAAATGTTTGATCCGATATATAATTATAATTAGCTTCGATGGATCCACATTTTTGTTTTTACCGTTCGTTGCCTTACCTATATAGGCATCCGTGTCACCAATGTACATCTCAATACAGTGGCCAAGCATTGTCACAGAAAATGTGTCGTCCCTTTTCAGTCCAAGAGCCTGTCGGAAAGAAGTGAACCAAATAAATCTGAAATCTTGAACAGATTGGTTTTAAAGAGGAAAATGAATAATTGCACAGTGTTTATTCGACCTTGCAAAAGCAAAGAAGATCTGATTTATCCAAAAGCCAGGTAATGGCATGCATTTATGTAAGAAATATGTTTTCTACCATCTACCAGTTCTAAAGGCCTTGGGGGATGGGGAGACAGCGGGACTGAGAATTTAAGGAACTACATTATGTACCGTATGAAAGTAGTCAATGGCGCTCTCAAAGTCGCACATAAGGCTGTGCACATATCCTATGGCAGCATATGTGGAAGCATGCTGGGGGATTAGCACCAGGGCCTGACGATGGTACTCTAGAGCCTGGTCGTACTTCCTGTAATAGGGACAAACGCTCAGTCAGACAGTTTTCCTTGACATATGAGACCAAAATGATTCAAATCTATATAGAAAATAGCAAATGAGTAAACACAATACATGGACTGTGAATGGTAAAATAATAATTGCATAAATGACTAGTACACTTCATCTTGAGAGAATAAGGTATTTCCTGAGAAACGGGGAGAGACAGTTTGATAAGGTTTGGCTGCCCCTTGTCCATTACCCGAGTAGAAACAATTAATAGACAGGATACCATTGACTGTACGCCATTTTCTTTTCAGATGTTTTCCATGAGCTTTCTATCATCTTATTATATAGTATGCAGTGTCACTGAGCAGTATGGGTGGGAGGGTTAAGGGATTTCTTTCTCTTTTTTGTCTTGTTTATTTTTTTTTTCATTTTGTTTAAAAAAAAAAAGTATTTCATATCATAACGTTTGTAATAATTTATAATCTGTTCAATAAAAACATATTTGACAAAAAATAATAATAATTGCATGAGTGACTCGAGCTGAAAAATAAAAACAGACAATGCCTTCATTACGACCAATGACGATGAGGCATTCATTCATTAGGGTATTTTGAGATTACCATTCAAATTCACACGAACCTTTCAAAACAGCCACTTGTACTGCACACTTTCGGCGAGCCGCTCTTATATTTTCCCAGAGTGGCTTTGCATAATTGATTAAAGGATCTTTGCATGAATTCTCAATGAGGGCCCTACTTATGTGGAATGACTGACTGTAGCAGAAACAAGTGTGTACATCTCTGAATATAGTCTGCGAGAAAAGGTAATGAAATAGACGAGAGTGCACTGGGCCGTCTTCCCTAAGCATTCAATCAGGATAATTTTAGCCTCCCGTCTAGCTGTACTACATCAAGAAACCCTGGCTGAACGCTAACATGACCTCAGGGCCTATAGAAATTCAGAAGAGGGACCAACAACATAATTTAGAACAAAGGCAGAGAAGTGTGTGGGAGCTATCACGCTATTATTAAACCCAAACTACACCATTTCGTATCTAGGAGCCAAGTATAGAACATAATGGGCTCAACCCTTACTTGAGTTTCCGACAAACATGGCCCAGGTTGTTCAGCAGAGGTTCCCATTTGTCTACAGTAACCTGTGAAAACAGAATAAGACTCCAATGAATGAAGCTCACCTTCTAGAGACATGGCTATTTTCTGAGGACAGGACACCCTTTATTATTAATGAATGTTTTTCATGTAACATTGAATAAAGTACCTACTTCATTCCCTATGGCTTTAATCTTTTCCATTGCGTCAAGGAACAACTTCTCAGCCGTCTTCCAGCTGAAAGAGAGTTGTAGAAAACTTGGACATGAGAGCCTTTCAGGACAAGGCATTGAACATAAACACCTACTTGACCAGTCAATTTTCCCATTTCACGTATAACATGCACTATTCACAGCACATAATCTGATCGACAGTAGAAATTGACTTTTACAATACACTGTGACGTTTGATCAAACAACAAACATCAAATATTATAATATATTCATTTTTTAATTATCTTGCCCACAAAAGAAATCTGGAAAATGCTCAAATTTTCTGATTGTCATTTGAAAATGAAAATTAAACAGTAAAACACACATTCTCTGTTTTCTGATGTTCGTTTCAGAACAAACATCAAATATTGATTACATTTTCAAATTTTCTAGCCCTGAAAAAATGCTCCAATTTTCTGATTGTGTCTTTCATATTTTGCAATTACTTGATTTGGAACGGACAATGGTAAGAGCTCCTAAAATAAAAGAAGGCATCTTATTCTTTCACCCCAAAACAAAAAACAGGCCCAATATTCAATGTTCTAGTCCAGGAAAGAATCATTCTTACTTAACCACGTGGCCTAGGCCTACTGCAGAAAACTCTAGCAGCTAGAGTAGCTACTAGCTAGTTCTGTTCTTTAACTATATAGAAGTGTCTATTTGTACGTCTCTTAATGTTTTGATGAATTTAACATGGTCCCTCTTGTAAACAAGCGTAATGCTTAATTGGGTCGTCCGCTCACAGTTAACAGTCTTTGTATTGAGTTTGTGCTTGAAATGTACTGTAATTCTGCAAACTGTTAATACATATTTAAATCAATCAATCAGCTAGTAGCTAGTGCCCTGCTTGACCAGTGTGTGTGTGTGTGTGTGTGTGTGTAACTCACTCTCCATTCTGAAAGGCAACGACAGCCACCTCATGCATGACAAAGGGGTCCTCAGGTGCGATACTAAGTGCCTGGCTGAAGAAGCGTTCTGCCAGCTTGGAGTTGTTAGTCAGACCGTACTCTAGACCGATGTATAACATGGGTAAGTGACACCTGGACAAGAGGGAGGATTGGGTGACATCAAAGATGGATAAAACTGTCAGCATGGGTAGTTGATTCAATTCCCAATAGTATTAATTTATTGTTTATAATACAATAAGCCAGTGGTTCCCAAACTTTTTCGTGTCAAGGACCCCCCCAAAATCAAAATGTATTAGGCCACGGACGCCCCATTTGAAAACATATGCCAGTGACCCCGATAAGGGAGGATTTGTACGGCTCTAGCAGTGATTCCGAAAGATATTCATTTCATGGACCCCCAGTTTCACACACTAATGTGTGTGTACTGTGTATGGCTACGGATCCCCGAATGAATGGCATTTTTATCTCTGGTACCCCAATTTATATTGTAAAACCACTGTTAATTTAACTCTGAGAGTGTACAAATGGAACCAAATGGACCCGTTACCATTTGTACACTCTCTGAGTTACAGACCCATAAGGGTCTATTTGGTTCCTAACTATCTCTAATTGAGCTAGGTACCCCCTGGAACTCCCTCAAGTACCCCTAGGGGTCCCCGGACACCACTTTGGGAACCCGTTCAATAAGCTATACATCTAGAAATCTAAAAACATCTCCATTAGACACATTTCAAACATCTCTTAAACCATCAGGAGTACTGGTCCATAATTAGGTCAAAACATATTTGCATCGCCTTGACGAGGGGCAATAAGAGCAGCTTAAAACGTCTGCACATTTTCTATTCTGACGAAGAAATGTGACTGTAGAAAGTGTAATCTGCGGTCATTGAGAAGAAGCACTGTGTTACACAAACATTTACTACTATCTACTTTACTTCTAGAAGACCACTCTCCTCACTCCTCACTATATATCTTACAACTGCATGGCTCAGCTCACCATGTAGTTATAGATTTGAAAATGTCAAATGTAGGCATAAAAGAACCCACCCTTTCATCAGCTGTGCAGCAGTGAAGTACGCAGCCATGGCTTGGTCATGTTCACTCTCTACTGCAAATGAATGACCATATGCAATCCACGCTGGCCCGTATGTCCTCTCCAGAGTGGTTGCTTTACTGCAGTAGACATACAAAAAAATAGTACCGACACCATATATATATATATAACGTGTAAGGCAGTAGATCTGAAACACAAGTCGTTCCCTTTGTCGAGTGTGAATACTTATACTGTACCTACCTAAGGTATCTCCGCGCATGTTCGTTTTTATGGCCGACCATCAGATAGTAGCATCCGACAGCAAACCAGGACACCTGGGTAATGATTTGAGTGGGTTACCAAACAGCGAGATGAGGTGTAAACACAGGAAAGAGATATGGAGGGGCAACTTACGGGGTTGTTGGGATACAAGTCCACAAGCTTGTGTGAAAGGAAAAACAGCTCTGCAAATGAATTGCAAAAACAATGGTAACCAACAGAAAATGGAAGATTTTTTACCTCGTTAAATCGACAAGTTAGCGAATAGAATAAAGTAATCAATCATATCCCTGACACAATAATTCTTCTAGGCCTGCTTATTTTACCATTTGCTTTGCTGAGCTCCACTAATGTTCCTATGTGTACGGGTAAACAGTTGGCATGGAATGGGTCTTTCACCATCACCCTGAAAGAAAGGAAACAAACAAAAACAAAAGAATAATTAGGATTATATTGCATTGTAGGCCTCCAGTGCCTGGCACTCAGTTGTAAATGTATTTCAGATTTAAATCAGATTACAAAAATGGAACTAAATGTCTTGAAATTACATAGTATACAATGTTGAGAATGTTCCTGTTCGGTTACTGTATAGTAGGCATCTACTAGATTTATGTATTTTTTATTTTCCAGTAATGTACCCATGCTGCTGGTGAGTAATACAAAAGAAAATGAAAATCAAACACCTACATAGACGTGAGTTTGTAGCACATCTTGAAGTCACAGTTGTAATAATGCCTCTCAGCGAGAGAGACCACTACATCCAAGTTGTCCTGGAGTCCATTGACCATCTCTGGCACCACCAAATCACTAGGCTTGTTATACTGCAAACGACCAAGACAGATGGACACAAGTGGAGGATGAAAATGAGCATGAGACAAAGGAGAGATGAGACAAGGGAATGCACTAGGCAGAGAGAAGACCGATGAAGAGCGACTGGAACAAAAAGAGGCCACAATCACATTACCATTTAAATTAATGCTAACTTAAGATAAATTAACGTCGAGGATCTGCAACATTGGAGCGCACATGTTGCCATCGTTACTGGCCCTCTTGTGTCTTATGAAAGACGTGGCTGGATATTTGGAAGTTGACCAAGTTAGGGAATAATGTTGTCATTGCTGACGAAATCACTATATCTCTGCCAAAATGTAAATTATTCAGGAAATTAAACATATATATTTTCAGAAAAATTAAGAAAAACATATATTTTCAAAACAATGGCATACTGCCTCATAAAAAGTTGGTATTGTGACTTTATATATTGTCAATTAATTAATGAGAGGGGGAGAGGTAAATGGAGGATTTATATAGCGCCTTTATCCAAGGCGCTTTACAGAGATTGTGTGATGCACATTCACCCATTCACACACACTGATGCCGGAGGAAACCGTGCAAGGTACCAACCTGCACATCGGGAGCAATTAGGGGTTCAGACTCAGAGTCTTGCTCAAGGACTCTGGGGGCCCCGAGAGGTGGTGGAGTTAGCTGCTTTAGCAGACAGTTATTTTTTAACCAACCCACAGCCATAAGTGTCCAATGGCATTGATTTATAAGAAGTTTTTTGAGTTAGGTGGTTTCTTCCAGACAGCGACGAATACAGTATATACTGTGTGTGTGCGACTATTAAAAAACATTTGTCAGAGATGATATGCAAGTCATCAGACTGTACCTTCTTTAACTTATTCTCAAAGAGGAAATGCAGCAACTCCTCCTCTTCCTCAGTACACTGTTGACTCAGAGGAAGCGAATCCAGGAAGTCTTTTTCTAGCGGGTCATAAAACAAGAGACTTTTTTTAAATAGAAAAACAAAGTCACAGACCAGAAGTTTTACTGGCACCTAGAGGAGAGGAGTTATTCAATACAGGTTGGGTATATTAAAATAACCCCTACACCTCGTGGCCGAGCCTCAGCCTCACCTTCCAGCGCCGTCAACATGTGGTGGGACGTTAAAAGGTCAAAGGCTTCAAAGCAGTACACGTCAAATTTCAAGGCCTCTTTGTAGCTAGAGGTGGCCAGGGGCCGGTTGTCCATTGCATCATAGATCTTCCCCCGCAGTAGGCAGATGGAACTGTTGATCTGAAAGAAGACAGCGAGCAGGTGATAGTGTGAGGGGTGCAAGTCTATTGGTAAACAAAAACAAACAAACCCCATATTCATCTAGCAGCACCCTACAGGTCGGCAGTGGCTCAGGGGCAGAGCGTCCGCTTGGGCACCGGAACGTTACGTTAACGTTCGATCCCGGGCTCCCTCAGTGTTAGTGTCGAAGTCCTTGAGTAAGACACTGAACCTCTAATTGCTCCCAATGAGCACGTTGGTGCCTTGCATGGTTTCCCCTGCCATCGGTGTCTGAATGTGTGTGTGTGTGTGTGTAAATGTAATGCACCATCTATGTAAAGTGCCTTGGAAAGGCACTAAATGCACTATTCACCATTGTTTAACCTATGTTATCTACCAATCTTTCTGTAACTTGCTCTAAGAGGTATATTTATGCATGTTTGTTATGCATGGTTATGCAATAGCAAGTTAGCAACATCAACATCTGAAATGTAACAATCCATGCTTTGGCTAGATGTACCCTTAAACTGCATTTTAACACAGAGTTGACAGCCCAATAGTGCTTGTTTTAAGGATAGCAAAAACAAACTGATCACAATCTCGAAATTAATGTCATGGGTATATAGCTATATGTGATCAGTCCAGAGCTTCAAAAGTTGCTGGGACTTACAGAGGCAGCAGACATCTCCCAATCCTTGGCAGATTCTGGTAACCCATTGTCCTCCTTCCCACTCCTGTCCAGGAGCTTCTTACTGGCCGACTCCTCCATGTCCAGAATGTCCAAGGCTTGCTGGAACTCTTTGGCAGCATACTAAAGAAAATGTGAATTCACTTTAACATCTCCGACAACGTTCCATTACAAGTTACCTTAATTCTGCAGCAGAAAAAAAAAACAGGCTATGTAAACTCAACTTGACTAGGTAATATTTGCAAGATGTTAGTTCAATTCTAACAGTAAAGAGGCCAAATACTCACGTGACACCTAGCAGCAAGATATTGACAAGATCCATACAGCTGTGTGGGAAGGGACAGAGTGTTAACTCAGACTTGAACAACTTGAAAGATTGCATTCAGAACACAGTGTCAGATTTAGACAGTACAAGAGCACTCGCAACTAGAGATGCACAATATAATCGGTACCATGAAAATGCCACATCGGACCTATATAATTCAGATTATTTGCGCCGATATTGACGCAATAATAATGTAACCGTCAATGGTTTTGTACTCGCAGAGCAGCCAGTCTGACTGTCTCTGTCTCTTTAAGAGCATCAGTGGGGAGGGAGGCTTACCATCTACGTTCACCAGCAAAATAAAAATGCAGCAATGAGTTCAATAAAATAATGTAATATATCTGTATCGGAATCGGTATGTCGGACGATATGACTCTGCAAATAATCGGATATTTTCAATATCGTGCATCTCTCTACTCACAACTCGCATTCTTCTTTCTGATACTTAACAGCTTCAACTCTTAACTCTAGGCTTTGTAAGTTGGGCTGCTGACTGCTGTGCTGCGTCCAAGCTTGGCTATGGCCACCTATAGTGCATACTTCTCCAGAACTTACCTTGTCTAGTTTCCGTGAGCGGAGTGCATGGGAGGCTCTGTGGTACTGAGATGTCAGGTAAAGGCACTGGGCTAGCCAATAAATGTCCTGGGGATCCTCTGTATACAAAACCGGAGAGCAGATTATTATAGACATTAAATAAATAGACATTGACTGGCCTGTGATGCATCCACTCTTACATACATTTTATGTATTCCAAAAAAGACATAGATCGGTCCCATCTGCACGCGGGTGAGCGGCATATACAGTGCCTTCGGAAAGTATTCACACCCCTTCACTTTTACCACATTTTGTTTTCCTCATCAATCTACACACAATACCCCATAATGATGAAGTGAAAAAAGTTTTTTCAAATATTTTGTTAATTTATTAAAAATAAGAAACTGGAAAAACACATGTACACTACAGTACATAAGTATTGACACTCTAGAATTAGTACTAAGTTGAGGCACCTTTGGCAGCAATTACAGCCTTAATACTTTTTGGGAATGATCCTACAAGCTTGGCACACTTGAATTTGGGGTATTTTCCCCCTTCTCTGCAGATCCTCTCAAGCTCTGTCAGGTTAGACGGGGAGCATCGCTGCACAGCTATTTTCAGGTCCTTCCAGAGATGCTCAATGGGGTTCAAGTCTGGGCTCTGGCTGGGCCACTCAAGGACTTTCACAGAGTTGTCCTAAAACCAATCCTTCGCTATCTTAGCTGTGTGCTTGGGGTCGTTGTCCTGTTGGAAGGTGAATCGTTGACCAATCGGTGAAGCATGGTGGTGGCAGCATCATGCTGGCAGACATATACCAGCAAAGGTGCATCAGGAGAGCAACTGGTATCATTAAGGATGCCACCCACCCCTCTCACAGCCTGATCTCCCTTATGCCCTCTGGGAAACGGTACAGGAGCCAGGTGCCAGGACAGAAAGGATGCAGAGCAGCTTCTTTTCCCAGGCAATCAGGCTCCTGAACTCTAGCCTCCCTGGCAGATAGGACATGAACTGATGATCTATGTTCAGTTTTTAAATGGTTTTATTCTATTTATCTTTTTAATGGATTCCTGTCGTTTTTAGGACTTATTTATACTCAGAGTATTGTCTTGCACTGATATATTTATTATTGTATGAGCCTGTGTTGTCTTTTTAACTAGGAGAAACGTAATTTCGTTTTTTTCTGCTGCTACAGTTGGAAATAATGACAAAATAAAGCAATCTTGAATTTTGAATCTTGAATGCTGTGGGGATGTTTTTCAATGGCAGGAACTGGGAGACTTGTCAGGATAGAGGGAAAGATTAATGGAGCAGTGTACAGAGACATCCTGGATGAAAACCTGCTCCAGAGCACTCAGGACCGACTTGTCACTGACAGGTGTGTTGCTGCAATGGTGCAGCCGGCAGCGTAATTAATCACACCAGCTGCCAATTGTGCCCAGTTTTGAAACTTTTTGATATGTTCAGTCCTACACTCACTCAGGGCCCCTCGCCCTGAGAGAATCTCGTCTGTTGTTCATGGAAAAGTGGAGATATTTTACTAAAGACCTTTTCTGCCAGAACTATTAAATGGATATGAAACTAGAGGACCTGTTACAGCGCCAAACATAAGTGACGTTTATCCACTGAGGACAGCTTCAAAGCACCACCGCCCTGGGTGTCCGTTCGCTGGTAAGTAAGCTATAAATCATAATAACAACGGTAAGGCTTAAAATGTTACCAAGCTACGTTAGTCCCAAACACAACTGTTCATCAATCACTCACCGTGGGAAAGAGATGCTATCTTGTCGGCCCAGAACAGAGCACTTTGATACTGTTGCTGAAAGCACAGAGGCATACATGGAGATATTTCAATGCCATGTAATGGAGACTCGTCGTAATTCTATGGGTGTGGATATGGTTAGCTGCAGTGCAGAATGAGTTAACATAGCTTAGAAAACTAACTAAATGTTTGAACGTTCGTTCGTAATATTATAATGCTTATTTGCTAGCTGGCTAATGTTAGCTACAGAAACTCAGAAGGAAATCGTCTTGCTTACTTGATCAATGTAGTGCCGTACTCTCTTTCGAAGTCTATCGAGATTCATTGTGATTTTAATACAGTTGTCCCTTTGAATATTAAAAGTGTGACATTATTAAACTAAGGAAGAAAAGCAGTCTGGGCTAGCCAGTTAGCAACGTTAAATCAAACCCGCGGCTTCTCTCTGCAGCGACTGTTCCGCTGTTGAATTCTGTCGTAAGGAAACTGTAACTGAATTGAATAGTTCCGCTCTTACTCCGTGTTTCGTTCAAGAGCGGGATATGTTACGTAACTCTATTGTTTACTAATATTAATAACAGTATAATAATAAAGAAACAAAAAAGAAAAATCACAATTCATGAAACACAAGAAAACAAACACATAAATGTTATTCAGGAGCCAACCAAAACAAAAAATGTCCACTATTATGCAGGCCTGCCCCTGTAGTGTAATGCTTAACACATACAGTAAAGCCATTTAGTAGTTAAGATACACATAACAGTAACACACACAACCAAAGCCAGTAAATGACCAAAGCATACATAACAGATGCACAAATATCTAAATATACCACAAATCACATGTTGTCGACAAGCTTTATACTGAAAGCAAAAAATACCTTTTCAAATATTGTATGGAACATTTATTGGTATAATATTTCTTTTGCATGGACAAGGACTGGAAAGTACAATAGCTCTGCTAAAAGGTTGAATCCAAGAAAGCCTTAATTTCTGCTTGTTTCCATTGGTAGGCTACTATAACCACATTTGTACATTCTCTGAGTTAAATGGAATAACACTTGCTTTTTCAGTGTACAGTAGGCTACCCTACCTACCCACATAAGCTATAGGCCCTCTACTGCCCACAAACAAAACATGTTCCACACACTGGATTAAGCTCCAAAAAATATTTATTAAGGTTAAACTCCTTCAAGTAGCTACACACATTCTCAATCCTCCTCACTTGTGTCCTTGTATTCAGTGGTTCCGTCCTTCATTGTAGCCTATGCGTTTTTTCAGGGGAGTTAGGCCTACTTGTGTGAGGTGTGTGAGGATTGCTTGACCTTTCAGATCTGTCAGACAAAGATGAACTTTCAAATGTGTGGGGCTGTTTGTCTGGGGTGTTTGTTTCTGTTTCGGATGCACTGCATTCCTCAGTTGAGATGGACATCTCTGGCTGGTTGTTGGTTTCCTTCCCCTGTTCCCTCTGCTCACATGTTCCTGTGCCATCAGTCATTTTGTTGTCAGAGGTTTGTGCTGTTTCGTTAGTCTCCTCTCTGGTGCCACTGTCACTGCTCTGGCTGCGTCTCTGACATTTGGATGAATTCTGCAACCATCATATTCATAATGGTACTGTGACAAACATCGCTGTGATACTGATAACATATGAATGATAGTGGCCCCTGAACCAGCAGCATCATGTCCTCAATGCGTATTATTTGAACAGCCAGATGGAGCCCAATATAATAATACCCAGTATAATGTTAAAATGGTGGTGTTTAGACATTTGGTTAACTTAAGTTTAGGCCAAAAGTGTTTCTGTTTAGGTGCTGTTAGAGATGTTTTGAAATGGCATTATTAGGTAAGGTAAGGTTATAGATGGTTAAAACAAGCTTGGTTATGTGTTTTGTGTCGTTATAAGGTCAGGGTAAGGAGGTTGCTGGTTGGCCACTGATATTAGCCTACTACATAACATCAGACTCCTACATTTGGAGCTTGTGTAAATTGGGTACCAATTCAGGAGCTATGACCTACCAGCATAATGAAGAACTTCGTTGTAATATGGGCTATAATAGTCAAATAAATTACAATCTTAATTTAACGTCATCACCTTTGGCTCACTTGCCCTTCCTCGTGGGTAGAGTGCAATGTTGTCCATTAACTTGAGAGTCTTGAGCCAGTCTTCATGCCAAGCCATCACGCTATAGAATGGTTTGCACTGGTTCAGACGAAACTGGATCACCTGGTTCTGCTTTGTGATACGTAATAGCTCCTGCTCTCTCCTCTCTCTGCCAAGGCTACCATGAAAAGTAAAGTCTCGTTTACTGTGTGTGTGTGTGTGTGTGTGTGTGTGTGTGTGTGTGTGTGTGTGTGTGTGTGTGTGTGTGTGTGTGTGTGTGTGTGTGTGTGTGTGCGTGCGTTCTCAGTGCAAATACAGAGCAAACCTTTTCCTTTCGTAGTGATTTCTGTTGTCAATTTGTCCAGTGGTCCTCATTATGTGGGATATTTTCCCCAGAAGCATAAGGTTTTCTCTGTGGGTCTTCATTGCCTGCTCTTCTTCAAGCTTAATGTGGAAGTTATATTGACATGATGACACAATCTATATGACACATCCAAATATCTTAACTAATGCTGCACAGTGTGCACACATTGCTGTGAGCAGCATAAAAACCCATTCTAGTTATTGCTGCCATCTTGTGGACATATAGTGAGTATGTCCTATAATTACCTTCTGCCTTTTAGTGTTTAGAGCTAGATGATGATATGTCCTTGGGGGACTGGTATTTATTGTTGCCATAGCTGATTTCACCTGGACAAAAGAACAAAACAATTGTATTAAAATAATAGAAAAGGTATTACAGGCTGCATGGGTACGGATTGATGCATTGTATGCCAACTGTCTGGCACTGCAAGGCACTTGATTTTTAACAAAAGTAAAACATTTAGATCTATATACAAGGAATATGGTACACTGAAAGCAATCTTATAGAAGTGATTTTGTTATGGCACAAGTTACAACACAAGTTACACAACACGACACATTCTCTTCCTTACCTTTCTCCTGTGTATATCATATGAAGCCTTGTCCCATTTCTGTTGCAGATATTTGTTCCCAGCAGGGAGCAATGGTTGATATGCCCAGTGCTGCATTTCTGTCTGCTAAACAAAAACAAAAGAAAGCCAGGTGGTAGCTATAGGACTGTCACGATCATGACATTTTACGTGACGATTAATTGTCACACAAATAATATTGTGATTAATGATTTAAGTGTGTTTTGGTAAAAAAAAAAAAAGTATTAAGTTGTATTTGTCCTACGCTTATAAACAAAAATTGCACACAACAGATATGTCAAATAAGTTAAGTAGGCTATACAATCTTACAAAGAAACAACTTTAATAACTTTTAACTTTCAAAATGTTTTAAAGTTAGTGGAAATAGCCAATATAGCCTACTGCTAACCAAATGTTTGAAAATCTATGATTTTTTTCCAACATACTCTATAAACTATCAT
Source organism: Protomyctophum bolini (assembly GCF_963924005.1). NCBI lineage: Eukaryota > Metazoa > Chordata > Actinopteri > Myctophiformes > Myctophidae > Protomyctophum > Protomyctophum bolini. Next base: position 9,337,453 of record NC_137877.1, on the reverse strand, counting down.
GTTGATGTAAAGTAATTGCGATTAGGCTTCTCTGGCTTACCTCACTAGGGGGTCCAGGAGACTGACCTCTCGGTATGAACTTTCCCAAGACTGCAGTCTGTCTCTCAGACAGACTGCAGTTTGAGTGAGAGAGAAAGGGGGGGTTTGTTTAACAAGTTCCATAGTGACATGTACTATAAAGAGAATTGATGTGTAATTGTGCGGACAATGACTAGTTGTAAAGTTGAAATACATGTTGTAGATTACAAGGTTCCTAAAGTGTGGTCCGGGGACCCCCAGGGGTCCTTGAGGGAGTTTCAGGGGGTCCCCAGCTAAATGATAGTTTGGAACCAAATGGACCCTTATGGGTCTGTAACTCAGAGAGTGTACAAATGGAACAGGTTCATTTGGTTCCATTTGTACACTCTCATTTTCAGTTAAAATTAACATTGATTTTTCAATATAAATTGGAGATCCGAGAGATAGAAATGCCATTAAATTGGGGGTCCGTAGACTAATGCATGTCAAACTGGGGGTCCTTGAAATTAAACGGGTTGAGAATCAGTGAGCCGTGAAAATCTTCTCTCATGGGGGTCCCTGGCATATCTTTTCATATGGGGGTCCATGGGTAATTAGTGTCAATTTGGGGGTCCTTGACATGAAAAAGTTTGGGACCCACTGTTCTACATTCTACAGTTTAAAGTTGATTCTAAACGGCAAGAAGAATCAACTTTATGTATGCATGAGAATTTCTCATGCATACAGGAAAAACATGTTTGCTACCAAGTGGATTATTTTAAATAACACAAGATAGATAAAGGTGTAAGATAAATGCTGGGAACTAAGTTAAATGTGGTGGTTATCATAAGAAATGATTCCCTAACCTATATGTCATAACGTCGTGTTAAAATAAGTTATGACATTTTAGTTTTCAAACATATACTGCATGATTATTACTTTACATAATGTGAAAAATTGGAATCGTGACTGGATTGAATCTGGTATATCAAAGGCTTATACTAAAGGCTATACTTAGCTGCCGGTCAGAGACAATAATGGCCTTGGTAACAGTTACTTGGAAACAAACATTGCAGAGACTTATAGCCTACCAACACAGTCACTGTAAACACAACTATTTACAGAGGACGCTCAACCTGCAGTCATAAAGCACATGCTATTAAGTTCCTGTGTGACCTTCTGACTTATTTGTTCTTGTGAAAGAGATTTATGCCAGTAGCATTATACTTTATTCCTACATGTTCATATTCTTCCAGATTAATATAGGCTACTTCTAGTCAGACAGTGTAAAGTGAGGAACATATCTCTGATGGTCTGCTTTTTGTTTGCTTTTTTTCCACTCTCTTTATCTTATATCTTTTTTGCAGATTTTTGTCTTTGTTATCTATGCTGCTGCATTGTCTGAAGGAAGCCAAACTAAAATAAATTTGACATGTTGTTCCTGTACAGAAGATATAAAGTAGGCTACAATAAAGTACAACCTTGAAGCTTTGAATTCAACACATTGAGGATTTTTAAAGCTTCATGCACGAAAATGGGAATTTCTTTCTATTACAACACTTCCCTCTGCTGGTAAGAATTGGGATTTACAGTATGTTTGCGTGCAAAACCAAATGAAATCAAAGCAAACAACCCTGCATGATCAGCAGCCAAAGACAGCACATGTGCATTTAGTAACACCCTTGCTGATCACCTGACTGTGTGTGCCTGTGTGAGTTGCATCTGTCCTCAAAAAATCACAGCTGTGTGAACTGAGTGGTGCAACTCCCCTCCTCTCTCTCTCTCTCTCTCTCTCTCTCTCTCTCTCTCTCTCTCTCTCTCTCTCTCTCTCTCTCTTTCTCTCTCTCTCTCTCATTAGCAGGCAACAGAGCAGCACTATCTCTCTCTCTCTGTTTCTGGCACAGCGCCCCTACTGGTACTGATACTCGTGCTCATGGCCACATACTGTATAGGTACATAGGTATACACGGACATTGCTGGTTGTAGGAGTGGTTGCACCACTCAAAAAGGCTGATTCTCCATGTCCCCCGTCCCCCCCGAGCCAATTAATTATCCCCCATCCCGGTCACATTCACTGCACAGGAATGAGTCCTCATGAATGAGTCCTCATGAATGAATTATGGGTGGTAAAATGTATCCAGTCTAATTTGTTATTTAGTCGTATAAGAGGAGACGTGTTTATTGGACAGATGGCATATACCAGGGTGACAAACGACTGTTTGGGAGATTTAACCTGCCACATTGTCTCTCATTTCATTGCATTTCTTTCCCTATTTTTTTTGTTTTCTATGCACAACCACCTTTATACAGAAGAAGCTGAAAACTCGTTAAGCTTAATTTATTCTCCGTCATACGACAGTGTTGCGCAACGAAAACAGCAGATGTGATGCTTGTATAGATCTCAGTGGTGTAAAGTAAAGTTTTACTTTACTTGAATATTTCCAATATTCAATACTTTCACTTCTACTCCACTACATCTCGGATCCAAATATTATACTTTTACTCCACTACAATTATTTGAAAACTTTTATAGTTACTGTTACTTGGCAGCAAATTCTGATGTTAGTTTTAGTCGTAGTCTCTTCCATAGTTTAAATTTAGTTTCAGTCACATTTTAGTCACCTGGAATGTTTTAGTGTTTAGTCTAGTTTTAGTCGACTAAATGTCATAACATTTTAGTCGACGAAATCCACAGTTTATTTAGTCGACTAAAATGTGTTTTGGTGGGCCTTGATGCCGTCTACAAGCTCACAAAGCGTGTGCTTGTAGATCTGCTATTTTCAGCATGCAACCAAGTGTAAAATGACTTATACTGGATCTCTTGTCCACTAGTCCCTGTCTAACATTTTAGTCTAGTTTTTATTTGTTGACGATCAGTATATTTAGTCTTAGTTTTAATCATCGTAGCTTAGTTTTCATGTAGTTTCCATTTAGTTTGTCAGTGAAAAAAGGTACTTGACGAACATTTTTCCTCCTTATTTTTTGTCGACGAAAACAACACTGCTAGCTACTTTGTAGAGTTTGATTACAAAACATACATTAACCCATTCTGACCTGAGATCAGATTCATACGAGGTTTCCACGGGACACACACTGGTCTGATGAACCCATTCTGACCTGAGATCAGATTCTAAAAATGTCAGTCGTTCTTCGAATTTTTCAAAAATAGCAGACCTACAAGCTCGTATCGCGCCACTCGGTGGCGCGATATGAGCTTGTAGATCTGCTATTTTTCAATACATAAAGCGTAACATGATGCTAACACCAAAATGGGTGCCCGGTCAGAATGGGTTAACTACTTCAGCCTTATATACATTTCAGCCATTTGAAAAATAGCTGATCTACAAGCTCACAATGAAAACTGAAAAATGGCACATTCTGCATACCGTAATTAGTATAGGCCTACTTTTACTTTTGGTAATTTAAGTACATTTACACAAGTATTGATGCCAATACTTGTGCGTTTACAACCAAAGGCATGAATAAATGCATAATAGGCATACATACATATGCTATACATAGCTGTGTTGCATCACGCCTCGATCCATTTGTTACGTTGGTGCTTGTGCATAATGAGAACTAATCTGTTTAGTATTGTTACGGTGTTCTGGCTTCGTTGCATGCGTGTGCTCATCCTGTTAAGAATGGGGATGTTGCTAACCTCTGAGATGATGATGCATGTTTATTATGTGCTGCCCAGTGGCAGGGGATGTTACAGTAATTGTGCCACAGCTGTCTCAACGGTGGATATGCCATTGTATTGTTATGGGAATAGGTGGAGATAGTTATAGTCTCTGTGGGAGAGAGACAAAGTACAGTATGCTGGAAATTGACGCAAGAGACACATGTCCATGTCCAATGTGCACTTGTGTGTTAGAGAGAGAGAGAGTGTGCGCGTGCGAGCGTCTGTGTGTGCTGTGCTCTGTGCACGTGTGTGTGTGTGTGCAAGTGTTTCATGTGTGTAATGAAATGTGACTAAATGCTTCTTTATGCCTGCCTCCAAAACGTTGCGTGTTTAATTGTTTATGATAGGTATTTCGGGACTCATTTGTAGATCTGTTATTTTGTGAATGAATTTACATGTGCCCTGCTTAATTATAAATCATAGGCCCTATGCCCAGCATGTATTTTTCATGTGCCTCAGGTCACGATGTTCCACTAAGATTTCATCTCACTCCATGCCCTCCCTGTGTCCCACTGATGTTCATATCATGGCTGTCTCTGCCCCGTGAGATATCTCCTGTATGCAACATTAAGTGACGTCTTGCATTATATACCCCTCTGTGAACAACATGTTTTTTTTTGGCCTTGGTGCTTTGCCAACGCAGACATCCGTCTCCAACTAACTAGCCTTAACTTGACTAGAATCCAGTTATAGACTTCAAAGTCACCCTTAAACTACATATTCCATGCATTATGCTTCCTGGTTTTGACCGGATGTGATTGTGTGAACTTCCTTTGGTTGTTTGACACGTAAGCTTTGTGTAGTGTTCTCATATCTCGATTAAAATGATATATATACCTATACCGTCTCCATTTTGCGAGACGTGAGAGACATTTTGTATTGGGCTATATGTGGATCTGTTCTGTGCTCTTTGAACTAAAATGAATTGGCTAAATCATATAAGCTCCTGACTGGACATTCCTACTTTCTGTGGACTCTATTGGGTATTTTAAAGGTATTTTTCTAAAAGTATTTCATGCTTAAGGTAACATTTGGATATTGATCATTCTCCTAAAAAGTATTCTTGTTAAAGCTAATTATTAACTTTATAATCTAAAAGTGTTTATAACCGTTTTTGTAAATTGTTACAGGCTCTCTGCCTAGGTTTTTGGTACCTAGTATTTATTTGTACTCTGATTACTTTCAAAAGTATTTTTACATTTCAGGAGTTTCTTGCTCTACTATCGAAGTTAAATTATAGTCCTTTCTAATTAGCATTATTAAATATGGATTCTTGTAATTTTACCCATTAATTGGTATCTTCTCACCGAATTTTATTCCCATTAATAGGTATCTTTAATTTATTTCTATTAGTTTATAGCGGAAATAACATTGTACACTTGACTGTATAATGTACTACCCCAAATAATTTATCTAATCTCCAAATCAGGCCCTTAAAAATGGGACATTCTGCAATATGAGTACTTTTAGTACTTTAAGTACATTTTGATGCCGATACTTTTGTACTTTTACTCAAGTACATTTTCAATTCCGTACTTTTACTTGTAAAGTACTTTTTCCACCACTGTTGGTAACCCTGTCTCCAAGGGTTTGTTTTTCTGGGCTGCATCTCTGATGTTGCCACTGGTCGGTGTGGCCATCTCTGCTGTAGGAAACAGCAGGATGAGAGATGCAATCCCCCCAAGGTTAGGATCAGTGTTTTTTTTGTTTTGTTTCTGTTGTCTGTGTGATGGAAAGTGACTACGGTAACAGTTCTCACGGGAGGAGTGCTGGTTCATCCCGGACAGGCCATACAGCACCACCGCTCACTAACACGGCAGAACAGATGGCTGCGATGAAAGTTTTTTTTTTGTGGTTGTTTGTTTGTTGCTGTCAGTTGACTTTCTTTGTCACTGGCTTTTTAATAGTTTTGTCTTTACTCTGCACTGAGGTCATTCTAAATGTGGCACCAGTAGCAATATGGATCAATCATTTTATGGTAATGATATAACGAAAACAGAAAACCCATTAGCTTTTCCTTGGTTTCCCTATTATTCCTGTACTTTTGTAGGCCTATTTCCGATCCAAATGTTTGTAAAGTGATGCATAGAAACAGACTTAAGACACTCCTTAACACTGCAATGCGTAACGTTCAACGTTCAAGTGTCACAGTTTCTACCACTGAGCTCCTGTAATAGTGCACACCTGTTTGCTAATGGGAGAAGTTAAATGTTGACCTTCAGGCAGTAGCCTACCACAGGATCGGTATACCAAGTAAAACCAGATTGGTCAAAATGGTATTCTCTTCACTAAAACATTTTTTTTTTCATGCAGACAAATTGCATGTAGTATACTGTATATCTTTTCACACACACGCACGCACGCACACACTCTCAGTTATACTGGTAAATGCTGTGTAAAGCATTCTACAGCACAATATTCTGAAATACCTTTTTACTTTTACACGTCAAAAACGATGAATAGAGTAGAGAATATAGGATGATGAGACATAATGGCACTATATCATTGCTAAATCCTCTATGGGTCCATTTGGGTCTCACATGGGGAGTTTTCTGTGTAGCCTTAATGTCCCGGATAGATGTGTGTGCTCCGCCAAGGTTATAAATAATGAAACGTATACAGTCCTTCTTACAAGTAAAGAAAAAGAGTCTTTCCAATTGCAAAGCATGATGAAATGCTCAGTTTAGTGCTTTTACATAACTAAGGAATGAGTGATGAATAAACTACACTGAAAAATCCTCAGTGTTAATTTAAAGTGAATTGAAACCCCAGGCTAATTTTGTAGTTTGTTGAAAACATCAGAACTGTGTAGCCTTAATGTCCCGGATAGATGTGTGTGCTCCGCCAAGGTTATAAATAATGAAACGTATACAGTCCTTCTTACAAGTAAAGAAAAAGAGTCTTTCCAATTGCAAAGCATGATGAAATGCTCAGTTTAGTGCTTTTACATAACTAAGGAATGAGTGATGAATAAACTACACTGAAAAATCCTCAGTGTTAATTTAAAGTGAATTGAAACCCCAGGCTAATTTTGTAGTTTGTTGAAAACATCAGAAGAGTAGCAAGCAACCAGCTGCATCTCATAAAATGAATAATGCGTTTGTTAGATTTAGTTCAGAGTCCAGACAGAGCCATGGGTGTGCAAATGTACAAGCATAGAAAGTAGTAAACAAGCCTACAGTAACACACCCATTATTAATTAATTGTATTAGTTCAACTGCAGCTGTGTTGCTTATAATATCACAGTTGTTCTATAGTTTTTGCATGTTTGCGTGTGTAGAGAATCTCATAAAACACTGAATAGTGAAAAATTACTTCTATAACTATCTATAAATGCACATAATGTGTGTTTGACCCCCACATAGAAACCTATATACACAAATCTCTTAATCTGTCTGTTTATTTGTCCCTTTAATGCCCATACAGTATCTATCAATCATCAATGTTTGAGAACTCTTATCAGAGTAAAAGTGAAAGTCAGTCAGCGCCATCTTCATAATAGAGGGTTTGCACATATGACATCATCATCAAACCTGGAAGTTATGTAGGAACGTCTACTGAGTGGCAAAAACTACTTTCCCATACATCCAAACAGAAAACTTGAATTTGATTGCATTAAACGACGATAAACGACATTAAACTCACTTTGTCACTCGATTTGCCATTCACTTTATGCATACCCTCTTCATTGATGTACTGTTTATTTTTTTATTACAAGGGAACCGCTCTGCTTACGGTGGACCAGAGGAGGTGGGAGGATCTGAAGAGCCGGTTGAAGATAGCCCAGCCTCTCCATCTGCCCCCACGCCCAGGTCTGATCATCACACACACACACACACACACACACACACACACACACACACACACACACGCACACCTCTACTTAAGACACACAAAATAGGGCCCAGTGTCTTGCTCGGGCACAGTTCAACATAAAGTGGGTGAACTGGTGACTTACTTATTCCCAGACTGCCTCTCTAGTCTCTACATAATGAGCTACGGTTGAGAACAAATATTTGTGCAGACAGAAACATACCTGGCAATAAAAATAATTTCCTTTGCAAAGCGAGCCCCCTATACATGTTTTCTGCAGAGTGTCTGAGTTGACATATTGGTAAGGTTGGCCATACACTTATGTATCTGGCAGGCCTGGTAATGCAAAATGCTGTATACTGGCTTGGACCATGGATTTAAAGGGGTTCAGTAGGGCAGGTCCCTGAAACAGGCAATTACAGTGGTGGTATTCACTCTGTAGCTATAACATATCTATATACATCTTTCTTCTATTTCAGAAGTGGATGAGGGAATATGCACGCACGCACAGGCACACATACATGCATAGTTGCGCCCACACATGCATACCCGCAGGCTACCTTTTTAACCCATTCTGACCTGGCACCCATTTTGGTGTTAGCATCATGTTATGCTTTAGCTATTGAAAAATAGCAGATCTACAAGCTCATAGCGCGCCACCGAGTGGCGCGCTATGAGCTTGTAGGTCTGCTATTTTTGAAAAATCGAAGAACGACTGACATTTTTAGAATCTGATCTCGGGTCAGAATGGGTTAATCAAGACCAGTGTGTGTCCAGTGGAAACCTCGTATGAATCTGATCTCAGGTCAGAATGGGTTAATAGTATGTGTGTCATGGCACTTAAATTGTGTCCTATGATGATTCGAAAACTCATTGAAAGCGTATTGATTATCACCTTCTTCCGCATGTCCCCCGTGTACTGTATTGTCACTTAATGAGATGGAATGTATCTATCTATTTTTTTTGCAGCTTGGCACTTATGTCCTTGATATGTGTGTGTCCTGGGTGTGGACAGGTCTCAAGGGACCAATGCTTTGTTGCCTCCGTGGACGTACATTTCTATGGTGTTCCTTGACCACACAAATCAAGTTTCCGGAACTGGGCAGACACACTACTACATTCTGTGGGAATCATTAGGCTATCAAGAGAAAATATCCTTTATAGGAGATGAGATATGTTCTTTGTTGCTGGTCGAGTGCGTAGAGAGTAACGCTGGTGTTCAGAGTACATGGCAGATCAGTGGACACAGGGATGTTGACATGGCTGAAGTATTGATTATCTGTTTGCACATCAGGAACCAATCAATTGCATGACCGCACAAGGCTGTATATGTGCACAGGGGCAAACTCATCCCAGAGCATGACTATGTAACCACACGGATACAAGTATGTACAGTAATGAGATCTTCTGTCTTGGAGGCCATAAGAGAGAGCCTTGACAGTTAAATAAGAAAAAGAGTTTGCGCATCACCAATGGGCGCATCACCAAAGTACTCGGATCAGATTTCCTTTTTTATTGGCACACCTGCAATTAACAAACGCTTGCATGTTTCGGATATGAGCCTTCATCAGAGCGTGTGTGTGTGTGTGTGTGTGTGTGTGTGTGTGTGTGTGTGTGTGTGTGTGTGTGTGTGTGTGTGTGTGTGTGTGTGTGTGTGTGTGTGTGTGTGTGTGTGTGTGTGTGTGTGTGTGTGTGTGTGTGTGTGTGTGTGTGTGTGTGTGCAGGTGCAGGTGTGTGCAGTGCCAACCGTGTGTGTGGAGGGTCGTGTTTCAAGGCAGTGAAGGAATGGCGATACCAAGCCAATCTTAGAGTTACCACTGTAAAATTAAATCTCAACTCACTCTCCGATCCTTCTGATCACTCTTCTGCGTAGAGTGCTCACTCAGTGAATAACCATCCTTTCAGAACTGGCGCTTATACTGTACAATACATCAAAATCGAGTTGGGCTCGCCCCCTAGTGGCCTGTTTGCATAGACCGGCAGCCATCGTGGACACCATCTTAAAAAGGATGCCTTTCCAGTAGTTTGTTTTTCCAAAATGTTCAGTGTTATTTAGCACACCCAATAGTAACAGAAAAATCTCTTCTAGCAATTATTTGGGTTTTCAACAATACATTGGAGTCACTGCAAGTTCAAACAGAGCCCAACTTGTTTGCGGTGGCTTTTGAAAACCTTTATGCCTATACCTACTGTAACACCATACAAAGGAAAATAAGGTCTGCACACTGGAATAAGGAATGGAATTACACCATAGTGGACATGACAATTCGAGCCTCACGACTCTTCATCAGACGTCTGATGAAGAGTAAAATAGAACACACTCTGTGTGACTGTGCTCTTTGTAAGTTTCTCTTGACTTAATGTCCAAAAAACATTCCAATATTCTAAACAGAGGTTGAATGTGCAACTTAAAAAGTAATAATCCATATTTATATAAAAATTGTCACAGATTAAATGTGTGTTTCTGTGGTTAAATTGTAGGCTATTAAAGCACTAAGCAGGTACAAGACAGCATACGTTGACAGGGGTTGAACGACAGAGAAAAAAAGGACGATAATGCAAGCCCTCAACATTGCTAGTTGATAGTGTTTGTCTTAGCTCACTGCACCACTGGCCACATCCTACGTTTGGATTCATTGTGTGATTATCATTATGGGGCCATGATGTTTCCAGATGGACCAAATTGCTCTCTGCTTTATGTCTCGTCCTATACACCGAGATTGGCTCTGTTGAGGAGCCTGCCTTGCTCTGACCGTGCTGGTGCCCTTATCTCTCTGGAATAATGACTGGTTAGAGATGATTGTAAAGAGGAGTTGTTTATTACTGTACTGTGTGTTTGAAATTTGTGAATTTGTTATTTACATCATTGGCCCAATTAGTCAGTATGTACTGTATGTGGGAGCACTGGAGAGGTTTTAGTGTTGTTTTGAGCCAAATACCGCGCATCTCAATGAATAAATCATAACCGCTATAAAGATGTGCCATTTGTATCGACTATTAAGCCAGCTCTTTTGACTACCAAGTACCAACACATTGACCGTTTTCCTGGATTGTTCGGAATCGTAATAGGTATGAAATAGTTTTGCCTAGTCATTGCTGACAGCCTGGATGAAGGTGTGCAGGAGGAGGAAAACATTGGGCAGATGGGGACTATCTATTACTACTGCTTAACCTTTAAGTAATGACTCAGCCTGAAACAAGCTCTCACTCTCTCTCTCTGAGCAGTGCCAAGTAGAGGGCTCACCCATCTCCCATTGGTGGAGCAGTTGGCCAATGCATGGCATTCTAAGTGAATAGAGCACCGAAGTCCTGACGTAACTCGCTCATCCCTTCGATTCCCCTGGTTCACGGAAGTAATTTCTCTATGGAGATTAACATGGGGTGATCTTAATATCGTCTACTATAAGCGTCCAAAAATAAACAAGCTGTCTCGGCGTTATTGTCTGGGAGGTGTCTCTGTATCGTTTGCAACAGTCAGTCACTTATATGATACAGTCTGCTTCTAGAGAAAATGTAACTAATTCAGTAGCAGTAACATTAGCGTTTTCTCTCAGTCAGTTGATTCTTCATATCCATATGAGTGAAGCGGCCGGGGTGAAATGTTTTTTTTTTTTTTCAAACACAGTTCTTATATGAGGCGATCTAAAATCCCTCTATGAGGATTATAATGCAAATAAAAAGTACATGAAACTGTGGATTTGCGCCCTCTGCCTCTACCGATATTGACGTCAGACTTCGTTGCTCTATTATGGGGTGAAGGGAACCATGATGTTTTTAATAGTTAGTGGAACTTCCCAGTGTTGTTTTAGGGAAAACACTGGCTGGAATCGTATGTTTCATTTATTACATGAGTAATTGAATGTGTGAAGATACATTCACACTATACACACAATGAGTAGCTTAAGCTTTCACACAGAAATGGGAGTTTGATTGATTTGAAATTTATTTGAAATCTTAGTGTGTGTGTCTCTCTCTCTCTCTCTCTCTCTCTCTCTCTCTCCCCCCAGTCCCAGAGATTTGCATTCAGTACAATATGTCCAATTATGTACACCACTTTAGGCTTTAATTGACCCTCTCTGTAATAGGTCACATATACAGTATATGTTTCTTTTTATTCTAGTGGGCCTTTCAATAGAGTTCTGCCTAAGGGATACAAGTATGCAAATTTGATATAATAATAACTTGCCGTTGACTATGCAATTTTGTCTCTATCACCTGAGGGTAGGGAGACAGGCTGATGTATCTGTCTTGGCTTGCATAATTGCAAGTCAAATGAAAAACCTTATTAAACAACTTGTCAACTGTCCTATAACATTCATGAGGTGTCAACAACTATTGCTACTTTTGGTTCTGTTATTGTTCTGTTATTGTTCATTGAGTCCTGAAATAATGTGGATAAACTCTCTGGGGTTAATGCCAGATGCCCTTCTGGTAGTTTCAGCGATGATGAAAGCGAAACATGTCTGTGTACTATGCACTTTAACCCAAGGTATACATCTTTCCTCCATCTGTACAAAACAGGAATCAGACAAAAAAAAAACTCACAAGGGAGCCACTGCTGACCAGGTGCAGATGAGGGCAATCAAAAAGGAGTATTCTATTCTAATGATGCCTGACAAAATTCTCAGATGATATCCTCCAGGGTGCAATGATACTTTACATTCCATGCAGACAGATCGATATGGAGGCTGACATGAGAGGCCTCTGTGCAGGGCGATAAGGCTGGACGACTGCAGGGCCTCTGTTCAGTCCACTGGGTGTCAAAGTCCATCTCACCTATAGTAGGCCTATGAGGGAATTCGGCCCCAAATCATCAAGATTGTGCATTTGGTGAGTTAAGTTTAGATTTTTGGCATGGCATCATAGGTATGGGCATAAGGTTTTCAAAAACCGAGTTTGGCTTGCCCCCCTATAGTGGTCTGTTTGCAATGATTCCAATATTAGTAATTGATGGAATAAAAATGCCAATGTGTTCTGTTACTATTGGGTATGCTAAATAACATGCACACAACAAATTTAGGAAAATTTAAGTTCTGGAAAGGCATCATTTTCAAGAGGGCGTCTATACGATGGCTGCTGGGAGCTTAAAATAAATCTATAAGCGGGCATTGTGAAGTGAGGGCGCTCTTATGTCAATGGGAATTGAATCTTTGTGTAGGACAACAGAGCTTCTTAATATGGCACATGATGTATATGTTTGTGTACTGCGTGCGTCCATGCGTGCACACCTGTGTACCGCCTCCCTTCATCAATAATTGATTGCTCTTTTCATCAATGATAATTTCTTTAACATAAGCCTTTTAAACAGTGAGTGACATAGCATAATTATTGTGCTGTGTAAAGGAATTCAATCAGGAAACATTTTGTTTCTAAGTGGCTCACATCCCTTAGGACCCAGTTATCACACACAACTGGCAAGACCTGGGCGCCACAAAACTAGGTCATTAAAGTGGATTAATGCTGTAATTTGGGGGGACGAACACACAACGCAACCCCACTAATGAACTCCTCCAGTCTCTCATCAAGTCTCTGCTACTGCTGTGCTTATTGTTTACTCAAACATTGGCATTCCCTGTTCTGCTCGCTCTTCATTTTTTTCCCTCAGGTGCATTGGCTACAGCCAAAAATGTTTGTTTAACTCTGAGAATGTGAAAATATAAGACATTTGGTTGCATTTGTTCACTGTCAAAGAGCCTATCAATGACCTGCAGCTACTCAGTCGGGCGTACAATATGTCTAAACTGAATGTTGGATGAATGACAGTCCTTGAGCTTTGTGGGATTACAGTCACATACTGAGGAGGTGTTTGTTCAGCCTCTTCTTGAAGGCGTGACCACTGCTAGATGCATGTCTCCAACAACCACAGGGAAAGCTCCTGTCAAGGCATTTGGTGTTTGACTTGGGGGTTTCCATGCAGGGCGTGGCTTGGTAGTACTCTCAGGGTGATTCGACCTGAGGTGTGAGCTTGAGGTAGTAGTGCTTTGAGGTCCACTGGACAGTTGGGAGTGTGCATCTTGTAGAGAACAGTTGTTGCTGCAACTGTTCTGCGATGACTCAGCTTGCCGATGGCGTACTGCTGTAGGGCATGGTCCTCATCTACCCCGATGATGATTACAAATGGATTAATTCATTACCACAGGATTTTATAGTGCTCTGATGAGGAGCTATGTTCACTTCATACATACCAAAGAGGACAAGAACATCCTTCGTAACCTGGACCCATGAGGTCAGGGCCTCAGGGCCTAAAAGAGTGTGTGTGCCGTAGAACTCATAAACGTATATACTCCCTTTCCGGCTCTGGAGCGTATGTGCTCAAGGGAGGGCAAAACAGACGTGCTGTTATTGGCCAGTAATCACTTGAGTGGCAGGGTGACGTAAACGTGCCTTCCACACTTCCGGTGTACTTCCTCTCCCAGTGTAAATTATTCTGCCCCTCCTTCAACACACATCGCTCCAACGAACTGCAGCGGCCAATAGGCAACTATCTTTTTAATATCTATGGTAGAACTGGCCAGTCCAGCTGTCTCTTCCAATATATCATCATGGCATGTTTCCTGACCAATGGAAAACTGCTAGAGTGAGCGCAGTTCACAAAAGGGACTCTAAATCAGATCCATCTAAATACCGTCCCATATCCTTGCTCACTCACTGTCATCAGTAAAGTGATGGAATCCTCTGAAACTACAGAGATATCTCCTTCGCCATGACCTTATATCTTCAACAATCTGGAAAGCCATATTGGTGAAAAACATAAACAAAAAAATGAGTGCACCACCCACGTCCGGGTGTAGAGGCCGAATGTCGGTCCTTTCACTCTCCTTCAGCCCTCGTCTTCCGGTGGTGTGTCTTTGTTTTCATTCCGACTAACAACAAACTCATTACACGTTGTAATGGAATTCGCTGACAGATTCACCTGCCAAGCTCCTGAGAGATTGATCTCCAACAAACAACATGGACTCCGACCAAACCACAGCACAGCATCTTAGGGGGAAAATAAAGAAAATAAATACATTTAAAAAAAATGCCTGAGTAGATGATAAATCGACCCACTTCTTTTTGGGAAGTGAAATATCCCTCTTTTCTTTTAAACGAGGCAGAAACGGACTTGAGCCCCTGTGAAGCAAACCATTAGGTGTACAAGTGGCCATGCCGAGAGGTGCGAAGCCCACTTGTGCTGACTCAGCACTTTGGACTTGCATACTGCATAGGCAGAGAGAATCGTATCATCACGTCATAGTCGACGTGACGAACGAGGTCACGAGAGGAGCATCCTGTTTGACACAGCGGGTGTGAGACTGCGTTTTTTTCTGACGTCCATCATCATGCAAGAATAGTGTGCATATACTGAATTTCTTCTGTGCACTGCATACTAGATGGTATCTAGTGTTTGTACAAATATACACAAAGTCTAATAGAGCATTTATTCTTGTTATAGGCTGGGAAATAGTAGCCTATTGGCCTTTTGTTTATACTCCTAGTGAGGTTGTATATAGCGTGGAGCAACAGTATTTAAAACCTACTTCATATTGAGTCACTTTCAGCCATGGTCAGTATCTCTGACACCTGCCATGTGTGCACATGAGGAAGTATGATTACTAAGTCATGCTGCAAGCAATTAAGTCTTCCATTTTATTATATTTGGTGTATGAAAGGCTGTGAATGACAAAATTAGAAAACATTTACTTCATGGTCTATATATTCTATTACCATATATTTTTCACATTGGTAAACTTATTTTCTGATCTGGACTTTCACTACGTCAGTCGGGACAGCATATTTGTCTGTACACTGTTTGCGTCCCCTCATTCTGTTATGGAAAACCATCACATCCTCAGGGGAAACTATTCACACAGCGGAAAGAGTAGTCATGAGTAACGGTAACAAGCGTCATGTCCCCAGGGATGATCCTACAAAACAGTGGTTATACTTGTTAACTTCACATACGAAAATGGTACACAAGATACGGTATTATATGCATGGAAATCATTGTATCTGGTAAGGCTGTATGTAGTGCACTGGTTCTCAAAGTGCGTTCCGGGGACCCCCAGGGTTCCTTGGAACTGTTCCAGAGGCAGCAAAATACAACAAATGAGTCTGACTCGCCAGAACACTAGCTTCCATGTGACAATTATTGTCAAGCTGTTTTCATTGTGCCGTCATCCTGGGGTCGATTTGTACAAAGGAAAAAACGTGAACTGCCTATATGTTAGGCATAGTGAAAATAGCTGATCTATTGCATTGCTGTAGATTTGGCTAATTCTGCTTTTATTATTTGAAATATGTAAGTAGGCATAATCATAATATAGGCTACTCATTTTGACACATTTGCAAAACATTGTGATTTGTGATGGCAATGTGGTTACTATACATTATAGGCTTTTTTTAATTCAACAAGTCAAACCCTGCTGACTAATGCATGATAGGCCTATAGGTCTTCCTTTCAGATTATGATTATAATGCATTAGATTGCACCTGGTCCTGTTGTATAGACTGCATATGACTTCTCCAGGCTGTCTCAGCTGTTGCAGTGCCCTGTATGGTTCCTGGTTCCTGCACTCTGCAGCGCAGCTTCAATAATGCTTAGATGTTAGATCACTTGACACTGGCACGCAGTGCTTGCGTGCGTGCGTGCGTGCGTGCCACGCACGCAAGCATCCCTACCGGCTATAGCTATAGCAACCTATCACAGGTGAGTCTAAGCACCTGTGACTTCATAACGTAACAGAGCTTCACCTACGATTTGTCGATATAGCAAGACACAATTTCAAGAATAGCCTGCAGCTAGAAGATGTTATATGTTGACAATAAATAAACAAATAAATAATAACTAATGTGACTATATCTTGTAGTCTAGCCAAATGGAAAATTGCATCTCGCACTCGCAGACCTTTACAGCACGTCTGCTAGATGCAATTTTCCATATATGCTTCCTAACCCAGAGAACGCTAGTCAACTTAAAATGACTTAATAGAAATAGCATATGTTTCTAAGATAGGTCGCTTAAAGACATTTATCTCAGTCTGATGATCATATCATTTCTGAGAGCATCAGCTATATGACGGCACAGAAACCACGTGTTTACGTAATGGAAAGCCAATCTTTCGATTTAACCCCTCCATCCTCCTCCCGGCCGTCTATTTCTAACAGAGGGTCCGATGCGAAGGGAAATTCACGCAAATATTTTTTATACAGGCGCACCGTACTTTTGGAGATGCCAGTGGCGTTGTAGTGAAGAAGACACTGACCACCAGAAAAGAAACGTTTACTCTAGGAATCGGGGCAGACGCCAAGAAACCAAAGCTGTCTTTAGAGCACGTTGCAGTGGAGGGAGGCTAAAAAGACATGAAAACTGTGCTCGCTGGAATTTGACCTCGTAACACGTATAGCCTACAGCTGGTTTTATTCAACAAGAACCCAAAGTGGACTTGATCCGGCATCGCCGGCAATGTGTTGTTTTGTCGGGGCTATCATTGCAGCAGTGTGTGCATAGGATGCATCCTCCCTTGGCTTTTGATGCTGTGCAGATCCACCCGCCTCTCCTCAGAGTGATGAACTAATGGGCAATGATTTTCTCCTCGGAAATCCGCCGTGTTTCACTGTTTTCACGTTAGTTCTGTTTGTTTACTGGCTGCACGTCTCCTCCCGGTGCGACACATGCAATTTATAGAGTATATTTTCTATTACCGACTAGTTGAGGTGGCATCCTTTATACGCCAGAAGAAGAAAAAACACCTTAATTACGAAGTCTGACAGACAGTGAATATTTTGCCACGTGAATGAAAGCGCATAGGACTTGGATATACCTATTTTTCTATGGTAGAATTGGTAGCGTTGCTTTGGAGAACTGATCCAATTGTGTTATTATGCAACCGCAAGGATCTCATCTATACCTGGGTGTTTAAGCCACTGGATTGCTCTTCGCCCAAATCAATGTGGTTTCTTTGGAACATTTTCAGCAAAGGAACGCATATGCTGCAGTGTCTTTGTGGCAAGAGTCTTAAGAAAAACAAGAATCCAAGTGGTAAGCGAATCACCGTTATGCCTATAATCTCCATTTGGATGCAGACTGCTGTGTGTGGTTATTCGTTTGTTTGTTGTAACGGACCAGGGTGATAGATCTGCAATCATATTTATGCAGCGAGTGGATGCAGAGGCGCGGGGAGGAGGGGGGGGAACAACTTATCCTGTGCAGCTACTATCGGCGAGCCCAAGCTTGGGTAGCCTACGCGCAGGCAGCGCACAGACACAGAAAAAGCACCTGCACCAATAAAGGAAGCACTACGACCTCCTAACTTTTTAAATAGCCCTAACGCGCAGATGGATGTTAGCTCTTAGATCAATGCCCCCAGTGAGCAGCGGGATCAAATCTATCTATAGGCATGGTGGTTACTACTTGCTCATCTGTCCGCGCGGTGGTCCAGGTTTTCCATTCTCGGGCTTGCTGCTGCAGCAGCAGCGCTCTGCAACACTTCTCGGTTAGGCTACGCTGTGTTTTCAACAAGCCAGCTGGAGGAGATCAGTCTATTCCTTTTAGTTCCCTCTCCATGCGTCCATACTAGTCCATATGGCTACTCCACACACAGGCCGCCCACCATAGATGAGGATAGAAACATTTTATAGGAAGGAGTTCATGCATTCTGTATAATAGGCCAGGATATATGGGCATGTATATATACCTGAACAAATTGCAGCACGACAGCAAATCATCCACTTCAGTAAAATGGGAATTATTTCAACCCAAAATGTATTTTGTTAAAAAAAAAAAAAAAAAAACCTGCCTTCAGTTACCTGAGACTGAGAGTAGCCACTTGTCCTCACATTTGCCCAATTTTGTCGGTATTTTATTAGCTTGTTCACCTGCAAGGTATTTTAGTGCTTCAGTGACCAAACAATGTTTATTTCAACAGGCTGCTGTTAGGAAATAAAGAAAAGCCCTTGTGTAGGCTACAGCAGGGAGCCCATGCTACTTGTTACCTCGTGTTATAGGGTTTAAGTTGATGTGCTCAGCAGCACTGTTTTGCCACTGCAGTATAGTAGATCATCATCATACCGTAGCTTAGCTATTTTGCCTGACTGTCTGACATCGCATGAAGGAACGATCAAAACATTTATCTTAAAACTTGTTTACATTGTAGAGACGTATACAGTATTATGACGGTAACAATGAATATGAACCCCCTGTGGGCTAATAATGCCACATAGGCTCGGGGAAACAGCGAATATGGTCTGAATAATTCTGTGCAGCCGCAGCAAAAACACCAACTTAAGTCGCGCTCAAGAGACAGTGTAACCCAATCAGCACCGTACAGCCAATTAATCACCGTCAGATGTCTGCAATTTAGCAGACACGTGACGACGTTCATAAGAGTAGGCTAGCCCACGTTTATCTTGTGGAGGCTAATAGTAATCATTGAATTATCCTGAACTGCGGATGAGGTGCGCATAGTATTGTCACCATTTGTGCTGAAGCAGCAGATAGGCTACTATGCTTATAGACCAGTATATTTATTAGGCCCGATGCAGAATGTGTCCATGGGGTGCACTACAGAACTCCTTCTGATTGATGCAGGACAGTAAAACAGATTAACGGCACTATGTAAACATTAAAAAAAAACTGCTAAAGACATGGAGCTCATGGATATGTACAGGTGCTTTAAAGAGGTACAACAAGTAGGCTGTAGGCCTATAGGCATATAGGTTTAAAATAGATTTCTCACGTAAGGTTCAATAGTGCTGACAGTCTGTGAGGCTCCATGTCAAAGACAGAGAGAGGCATTTAGAGTACTACTGGCCACATGCAGTGGCAGGCCAGAGCTACTATTATAGGGCCTACTATAGGCTGCACTGAATGTAGTGATCCAGTGAGGCCTATTTTTAGAAACACATGAGAAGTGAGGGCACTAACAGACTATAAGCAATAACTGTTGTATCAATGAGATCTATAAGTATTTAGTGTGTGTGTGTGTGTGTGTGTGTGTGTGTGTGTGTGTGTGTGTGTGTGTGTGTGTGTGTGTGTGTGTGTGTGTATACTGTACAGTAGGTTTGTGTCTTTGTGTGTAAGTAAGATGTGATCATGTGTTTTGTCTTGTTAAAAGTGTGAGGTATAAGCAAAGGAAAGATACATTGACCCCTGGAGGGATAATTATGTGTCATAGCAGCAACAGCAGTGAGAATGAAACGTAGGAGGGGTACAGGTAAGAGTAAGAGTCAAGAACCAAACCAATAAGAAAAGGATATACTGATCTGCTGGCCCTAGATATCTGCACTGGAACTCTGATTAAGTGAACACGTGTACAGTCTATCAATAAATATAAATGTGCAGTGAATATTAATTAATATTTGTATGGTACTGAAAATTAAAACCAATTTGTTCCCAGACTTTAAACAAACGCAAATGCAGAAAAAAATTGATGAATGTTTCCAGTTCACATCATTACTTGCGCAAGCAGAGCGCGGAAGTAATAATTTCGCCCGGCCTCTTCACCGTGACAGCTGTCCCGCCATTTGATGTGTATGCAAAAAGAACAGCAAATCTGTGCCTGGTTTGCTGGGACCAGATTACATCAATGACCATATGTCTTACGTCATCATTTAGAGCTAGTCATACGTATACTATATACATAATCAGTCAAATAAAATGGCAAATTGTGCCTGATCTGCTGGGACCAGAGTACGTGGTGTGTATATGTATGACTAGCTCTCAATGATGACGTAATAAATATGGTCATTTGTGTAATCTGGTCCTGACCATGTGTAGTAGAATCATCTGTTGTAAAATGGTTTAAAATAGTGTATGTATGGCCGCAAGCTACAGTAGGGAAGTACCGTGTATGTGAAGGTACAGGTTCAAAATTTGTTGTATAGAAGGTAAAGACATTTTGTTGATTTTGTCCTGTTTAGAATCAAACCAGCTGTTTGACAGTCTCTCCTTCTCTTTATCAATATTTTTCAATGTAAATTGAAGACAAAATCAGTTTTTAAATACACCCAGATAAACATTGCTTGCTTTAAACGTAGGCCAGCTAGGCTGCAATACGTTTATCAAGAGAAAAAGAGTGACAAAGCTGCTTTCAAGAATAATGACATCAATGTTTGCAAAAAGTACAATTTACACATCCAGAACGACATGATCAGAATAAATGGCATGCCATGAACCTTAGTATATTCAAACAGACCACAAATTATGCATTGTTAAAAGGGAACTCATACAGTATGTCACAATGTCAGATAGTAGTGCTGTTGTGTAAGCTTAATGGGTACAACATGGCACTGACAGTGCTCGGGTCAAGGGTTCAGTTCCCATTGGGGCTCTCCATACTAGAAGCATATGTTGTCAGACTCGGTATGCTTTAAGAGGCTTTGGGAAAGAGCAACCACCATGTTATACGAGTTGTCTTAATGCATATGAACATGTTGGGTCAAAGTTTCTGCAGGCAACAGAACTACTCACTTTCCTGCGGGCATAAATGGATGTGTCAGCAGACTCCACTTCAAACACAGTCTCACCTCAGAAAAACTCAAAGGAGGCCTTGAAAATGATCTGATCAAACCTTTCCTTTTTGTAAATGTCACTGAGTCAGAGTAGCTCTTGCTGATGACCAGAAGCACCATTGGTCTTGCTGTTTTAAATAGCTGGGGGCACAAACACGTAGTCCAAACATTATTTGATCACTTCTGAATTAACTTCATCCTGTATCCTTTGTGAGTTGTCTCTCCTGAAAAGTGCTGGAGAGAGACGGGGAGACACCTGCAAAGATTTCTATGGGAATAAAAAGCTATTTAACACAAAAAACAGCAACTACAAAAAAACTAAAACAAGATACTATAGAGTTGCGGGAGAATGGAGAATGTGTTTGAGAAACGGTGTAATACTTTTCATTTGTGAAAGTGTTATTTCTAAATGTTATTTATTTTAATTAGCAGACCAAATTGGAACTGCATGGAACACTATCAAATTGAAGCTGATAAATTGGTACTCTCTTGATTTAATGAAATTGGTGACCCTCCTGAAAATGTATTTTCTATTTATTAAACAGCTGGGGAAACAGGGAGACCGCTGTTATTGAACAAAAACTATATAGCGATAACATTCTCACTTCCACTACCTTTTAGTAATCCCACCATTAGTCCAGCCCGCAGTGTCTCTGTCCATGGTGCTGAAATGGTCCGTCTCATTCTGTCGTTCTGTGGGTGCAGTACTTAGTTGAGACAGTTTTTGGTTTAGACTAGTCATTGGTTAGACCAGTCATTAGTCCTACAACTACAACCTATCTCAAACCCTCAACCTAAACCTAACCTCAACCCATGTCTAACCAATGACTAGTCTAAACTAAGTTGTATTTGAGACTCCCAACGCAAATCTTTTCGGAGCAGGTGGTACTTTAAACTTTAGTGAGAGTGGGCGTAAGTAGTCAAAAATAAACTGCTGGTGGGACGGGAACACACAGATTGCCGGAACAGGCACTAATGGTCAGAAATCTAGCAGGAGCAGGATTAAGAAAACATTCTCGCGCAGCGGCCTTTCTACTCTGGACTAGCTTCCAGTGACGCTGGCCTCTTTTAAATGTTCATCGTCATGTCCCAGCCAGGGTACATGTCTCTTTGATTAACATACAGTACAATGTGATTCAGTAATTCAATTTAGTAGCCTACATAGCTGAGTGGAAGATGGATGTTACCCTCCAGCTCTATGTACTGAACAAGCAATGGTCAAATGAATGACTATCTTGCGATTAGTAAGTAGTACTTCGAAAAGTAATTGAGTGGGTCATGCAATCAATGACCTTTTACCATTTGTCAGGAAAATGCATACTTTGGGGTACTTTTACTTTACTTGAGTATTTATTTATTTCTTTTTAAAACTTTAGTTAGTAGATTTGGATTATTAATACAACAAATATTTATACATTTTTGAAAACTTATGAAATGGGACATTGTGCACAATGAGTACATTCAGTGCAAGTATATTTTGATGCCAAAACCTTTGTACTCAAGTAAATGAGTAAATTAGTTTCTACTTGTGGTATTGATACTTTTACAGACGTGGTGTAACCTATGTTGTTATACCTTTCAATCCGGCGGAGCTACCTCTGTGTCTCATTAGTTGTAAAATGTAGCAACATCAAGTTTTCAGAAAACTTAGGTTAGGTTTCAGAAGAAGTTTTTTAGAATTAGGGCCGATTCATACTCCTATTTTACCGATGTTTCGGCGCTGTAGTGCCGAAATGATTTCGGCTCGTCAGAAATTGGTAGTACCGAAGAGCCGACTTTAGGACGGTACCCGCCCCCCCGAACCTCAAATGACGTCAAATTGTAGGCTCTACAGCGCCGAACCGACTTTTATTCGGCTCTAAAATAGGAGTATGAATCGGCCCTTAGCCTCAGGTCTAAATGGGTTAAGTGAAAATGTGAGTACTTCTTCCGCCACTGATAAGATGTCTTATGAACAGTGACTACTGGTACACTCACATAAGTCTCATGATTTATTTAGTTTATTGAGATACGAGAATCCTCGTATCTCCATATTTTCACTATTGTAGAAACCTTTTGAGAGTGAAAGGTTTGGGGGGTTTTATAAATATTGAACCAATGAAAAGTATTAATAAGAGCCTGTGAATAAATAATAACTACAATTGATCCATTGGAACAGAGGTTCTTGTAACAGTTTTGGACATATACAAGGACAGTGACGATATGTTCAAAGCTATCTGGTATAAGATGGGGAGGAGACGGGCTATTGTAAGGAATTTGTGGGACTGGGACGTGTACCCCATGTGATATCATGTGGATCCCACCACAGTTACGGGCAGAAACATAAGTCCATCTCACATCTTTACCCTGACATTGTACACCACCAAACCTTATAGCTCTATTCCCATTGTAATCAGGGGTCTACGCATATATCTCTCCAACTCTTTAGTAATGAGAAAATACATTTCCAGGTCGGGATACCACCCAATCAAGAGAGAGTGCTCGTATAGCATACACAGGATAAACAATTCAAATTGGAACTGACACGCGTGCCGAGTTTGAAGTCCGACGGTTGGGCGGTTCTCGAGATATGTGAACACTACAGACGGACAGATTATGCGTATTTATAGTAGAATATCTAAACATAACCATCAATGCCTAAACATTATACCTTGGCTTTAACCCAACCATTAAGGTTTGGAGAGCCAATCACAGCGCTTCTGCCCATAACAGTGGTGTGGTCCATATTCCATCACATATAGTTCACAGGTGGCCTCCACAATAGAGCTTCACAGTCCCGCCCCCTCCCGAGGACCCGTTCATTTTCCTCATAGACTTTTCAAAAAGTATTTATATAAAGACATTTGGACCACGCACAAAGCCAACTGGAGTTGTGACGACAAATGACGGTAAACACAATGTTTTGGGCCGATCAAATAATTAGTAAGAAGAAAAACATGGCAGCACTTTTTGTTTAGTTTTTCTTCTTACAAATTATTTGATCAGCGAAAAACATTGTGTTTATTGTCATGATGTGTCACAACTCGAGTTGGCTTTGTCCGTGGCGTAATCGTCTTTAACCCATTCTGACCGGGCACCCATTTTGGTGTTGGCATCATGTTATGCTTTACCTATTGAAAAATAGCAGACCTACAAGCTCATATCGCGCCACCGAGTGGCGCGATACGAGCTTGTAGGTCTGCTATTTTTGAAAAATCGAAGAACGACTGACATTTTTTTAGAATCTGATCTCAGGTCAGAATGGGTTAATCAGACCAGTGTGTGTCCGGTGGAAACCTCGTATGAATCTGATCTCAGGTCAGAATGGGTTAAATAAATACTTTTTGAAAAGTCTATGAGGAAAATTAATGAGAAATTCACTTCTGGTTCTAGCGTCGTCTTGAAAGGGGGCGGGACTGCGACGCTCTATAGCAGCTGAGTGACAGTGGAGTGACAATGCAGGTCACAGAATGTGTGGGCGGGCGCCCACGTGACCATAGCTCAAAGCGTGAAGCTCAATCTATGGTATGTGACAGAGCCTCAGTAAGGCAGTAGCTAGCCTACAACTCAGCAGTGCCTGATGCTTCCTCTCTTTTAAACCACAAAGGTGCACTAAGTCACAGTGCTCAACCTCACACCCATGCAACAGATACCCACCCGTGGTAATTAAATATATGAAACGTGTGTCCCCGCTCAGCAGTTTTAATGCAAAGGTTTTGACTGCTCCAAGAATGGTCAACCGCAGTGACCACTGGAAGGCCACAACCTTGGAATGGTGCTGAAGTCATGTAGAACTCTGGGAAGGAAAACCTACTGTTCTGAGGTGCAGTGCAGATAAAGCTATAGGTGGAAAATCTGTGGATAGAATGTTGCTGTATCTTGCATCTGGAGCTATACATTTTATATACTGTTACTGTACAGAGAAAAAACACTACACGCACGCACATGTATAGGATTTGTTTGCATTTGTACTAAAAGAGAGGAAATAACTTGATCTTAAATCTTAAGAGTGGAATGGTAGGTTTAATTATATTTCTACAGTATGTCATTTTGGCTGTCATACAGGTTATGCATCTGTGTGTTCTTCAATGTACTGTTCTTACCCTGAGAAGTGTACAGTATGAGTATTTATTATCAGAAATGTCATGATTTTCTTTCTATGCATTTCACCTCTGACTAAGATCAGTACACCTCAAATCCTATTTTCAAGCAATGGTTGTTAGAAAGGAGAAGAGTCATGATTCATGTTTTAAGATATCACTTATAATATGGCTAATTAATTTGTGGCATATTCAACGTGTCATTCAACGTGACAGGTTGTGAGCATGTAGATCAGCTATTTGTGGCAGATTCGGTTTTTTTAGAGGTTAAAATGAGGCAGGCTAGTATAGACCCCCTGCGGGACTCCGGACAATGAAGTACATAGGGTTTAATTGTTTAATTTGTGCCAATAAAGACATCCAATCCAAGAACCAAACACACCAGTATAATTAAAGGGGTTGGAGATGATTCAGACAAGAACTCCTACAATTAGAATAACAACAGGCTTGGCTAAAAATATCTCCCAACCGTGCACCGATGGCATGGTGCAAGGCTTCATACTTAAAGACGGTTACTAATAACGGAGTGGCTCCCATGTGGATCTCAACATCATGTGACCAGTCTATATTGTATCTATGACGGTGATGGTTTCCATGCAGCCAGATCCGACCACTATTGACACCCAATATTATCAAATCAAATATATATATTGTGGAACAAAACTATAAACTTTCTTGGCCTACTTGTTACTAGAGAGAGACAGACAGACAGACAGACAGACAGACAGACAGACCCATTTCTAGATGGCTGGCCTACAGAGGCATAATAAACTAAGATTGTTGCTGGTAACACTGCAACAGTTTTCTTGTATAAACTTTGTTGTGTTGTGTTGAATTAGCTGCTTAGGAAGAGTAATACAAATGATACCACCCTCTGGTCACTCATCAATAAAAGTGTACTTTGTAGTAACAGGCACAAAAGTATTATTTTTATCCCAGTGATGAGGGTTTAACTATTAACTACTTTCAACCTCATGTCACTATCCAAAAAACAAACCGGCATAAGTGGTTAAAAGCACAATAGGTGCATTTATATTAGACTTGCAGCACAGCACAGCAAGACAGATCAGAAAGACCGCAGATACCGAGATGAAATTATGTATCTGGCATGTCGCGGGTCAACAAGTCACGTTGGTTCATTTTAATCCGATTGTACATGATGATGATGATGATGATGGCTGTGAACATCACTTTACACAGTGAATTAATTTGGACTGTCCCTGTCCTGCTCTTGAGAAATATGACCTGCAGAGCTGATGAGATTCAAGTTCCTGGCTTCCATTCCTCCTCACTTTCTGAGACACAATCAAGTTTACATTCATATTAGTAGAGATTTAAATGGAGTGAGTGAGTGAGTGAGTGTGTGTGTGAGAACGCATAGTTGGGTGGTGGGTGAAAGGGTCTCTCAACCTCATGCCAGATTTATGCTGTGTCGTAAACCGGCATATAAATTAAACATTCGAATTTACATTCCCCCTCAACAGTGCAGCGTAACATTAGACTTTTATTTTACTAGCAGCTTCACAATAGCTGCAGCACTCTACACCACAAAACCTGTGTTAATTGTCTCCACCAGGCCGAAGGCTTGGGGAGAGAGTATGTTTTGCACTCCGTCCGTGTGTGTGTCCGTCCATCCGTCCGTCTGTTACCAGCTAATCCCTGTCGAT
Source organism: Protomyctophum bolini (assembly GCF_963924005.1). Taxonomy (NCBI): domain Eukaryota; kingdom Metazoa; phylum Chordata; class Actinopteri; order Myctophiformes; family Myctophidae; genus Protomyctophum; species Protomyctophum bolini. Next base: position 9,310,721 of record NC_137877.1, on the reverse strand, counting down.
GCCAAATTTTACACACACACTCCCTGAATGCCAACAATGAATCTCTGCCCCAAATCCTCCAGAACGACCTGTTATAGCGCCACCAGGAGGACGACTTTTGGATATTCCATTTTTGAATATTACTTCTGTCCAAAAATCCCGCAAATCGTTTTACACTATCTCTATAGTCATGTGTTCAAGACTGATCTGTCCAATATTTCATATTCCATACTAATTGGCTAACATTGGCTTTCAAAGTTTGCAGGATTGGCCCGTTTTTAACAAAAAGCCTCAAATAATGAACGCAGCGTGCAATTTACGTGAAATCTTTCACAGACTTTCCTACTAGGCTGAGGAATATATCCCACCCTTTTCACATTGGCCTGTTATAGCGCCACCAACAGGTGGACTTTTGCAAAACACCAATTTCTGGAACATTGCCATCCAAGGCGTAAGAAAAAATGGCACCCTTTTCACATTGGCCTATTATAGCGCCAGTGCCCCGAGGGTCACTTTTTCTAGTTAAACAATGTACTGTAATGTACTGTAGTAGTCTACTGTATAGTCTAACTGCCTCCAAAGGTGACTCTGTCCATTACAACTGTGATGGCCAACCATCCCAGCATAGTGGGTTCTGTCAAGGTTGAGTGTAATGGTACTTTTATGTCATGATGTATGAACAAAGTACTATGTGGTACAGTCCATTTTGTAGAGTGGAGTTGTCTATTACTGTGTGTGTGTGTGTGTGTGTGTGTGTGTGTGTGTGTGTGTGTGTGTGTGTGTGTGTGTGTGTGTGTGTGTGTGTGTGTGTGTGTGTGTGTGTGTGTGTGTGTGTGTGTGTGTGTGTGAATTAACCTTGTGAAACCTGATACCCATATACTGTAGGTCATGTCTTATTATAAATGCAAAGTAGTAGTAGTTTTAAAGCTAATACTGTACATGCTGAAAATCTGCCGGTTCGGACAGGCTTTTCAAAGTATGGTTCAGAGAGTCAGAGAGACACATCTGGATATGCACAAGTTCTGAGAAAAAGTTCTGAGACCGCTCATGCTGCTCTGAAGAAATGTCCGGACGTCGGAATGAGCATGTATTGGACTTTACTCTATCCTTTTGAGTAATGCTGCATTACCAGTGGTTGTGCCATTTTAATGCTATAAAACATAATGTTTAAGAAGTGAAGTTAGTGAAAAGATCTCATTTGCGGGGTGTTCAAAACGTATTGTTTTTATTGTCATTGCCGGGGTAGACAATACATTTTATACACAGGCATCATATAGCCTCATTCAGTTCTTCAATAATAATCATAAATAATAATACTAACGATAATAATAAAGTGAAGAAATGTAAACATGAAAGACAACATTTGACCCTGTAGTTCAATTAACAGACATGAAAGAGTAAAAGATAAATAAAGAAAAGAAAAGGAAAGCGGGGGGAGGGGGGGGGTCCATCAATCAAAGAGTATGATAAATAGTATAATAGTTACAGAACGTACCATACATAGTTTTATAAATACTGTCACAATCTACCCACATATTGTACAATCATATCACATTAAACATTCATGATCTCTTTGTAGAAATACATCTTTGTAATGTTAAATCTCCATGCGTGCGAAGGGCGTCCATTTCTTAATAAATTGCTAATTTTGTAGCCTCACCAAATAAGTAATTTACGTATGTCTCTAATTTCTTTTACTTTATTCAGCTATTGTTCGTGGGTTGGAGGGTGTTTTCCTGGCCAATTTATTGTGATAGTCCTTTTGGCCGCTGTTAACAATATCTGGAGGAGGTACACCTTTTTCCTACCTTCAAACCCAGTCGGCAATACTCCTAGAATAGCTGTCTTGAAATCTTGTGGTATCTGAGTGTCAAACACTCTGTTAATGTTATTAAAAACATTATTCCAGATTTGCTGTAACTTAGGACACGTCCAAAAGATATGCGTACGGTTATCGATCTGTTCACCACATTCCCGCCAGCACTCAGTTGTAGGAGTAGTGCCTGCTCTACCAGTCAATAATGGAGTCTTAAACAAATCGGCTTACAATTTTCCATTGATATTCTCTCCAAGAGTTAGAGTTTGTTACTTTATGCACTTCAATGCAGGCGTCTAGACATTCTTCTTGTGAAATATGTTGTATTTCTGCCTCCCACTTGGCTTTTATATAAAGAGAATTCATTATTGGGGTAGGACTTGGGGTAGTCTCATGGTCGGGGGGGTAGGACCAAGTCTCATGGGATTTGGGATTTGTTTATAAACATTTTGGTATTTGTTTATAAACATTTGTGATTTGTTTATAAACATTTGTGATTTGTTTATAAACATTTTGGGATTTGTTTATAAACATTTGGGATTTGTTTACAAACATTTGGGATTTGTTTATAAACATTTGGGATTTGTAAGTCTCATGGGGGGGGTAGGACCACTTCCAGTTGACCTGTAGTAAGTCTCATGGTCGGGGGGGTAGGACCAAGTCTCATGGGATTTGGGATTTGTTTATAAACATTTTGGTATTTGTTTATAAACATTTGTGATTTGTTTATAAACATTTGTGATTTGTTTATAAACATTTGTGATTTGTTTACAAACATTTGGGATTTGTTTATAAACATTTGGGATTTGTAAGTCTCATGGGGGGGGTAGGACCATTTGGGAACCATTTCTGGCAGAGTTTGATATAAGTGGTGGTGAATGAACCATGCGTATGTCCATAAAAAGAGATTCCAAACACTGGGTTCGAATTTTGTCCCAGTCAACATGTCTTTGTAAATAGTGTCTTAGTTGGAGGTATCTATACAAATCAGTTCTGGGCAGATTAGGCCTGAGATCAGATTAGAAAAATGTCTTCTACATCCGACAGATTTCTGAAAAAGCTATGTTTCTATGTCGGTCGTTCTTCAATTTTTCAAAAATAGCAGACCTACAAGCTCGTAGCGAGCTTGTAGATCTGCTATTTTTCAATAGCTAAAGCATTACATAATGCTAACACCAAAAGGGGTTCCCTCCCAAAATGGGTTAAACTCGTTTCTGAGTTCAATTCAATTCAATTTTATTATAGTGTCAAATGACTAATTTTTGGAAAATAACTGATTTTTGGAAAATAACTGGTGGACAAACCTTAGGCGTAGCAAACTCCACCCCTGGAACCCAGCGTCTAGCCTTGAAGGCACAAAACCTCCCATGCACCCAATTGGAGACAGGCCTGATGATAGTTGAGGCAGTTTAAATTCTTTCTGGACTTCCTTCCATATTTCAATTGTGAACCTAGACCAAACTCCCATAGCATCTCCATTTATTGTATTCCCTGAGAAGGGAAGGACTGCTAGACTAGTTGTGACTGTGTGCATAGAGTTTTCTCAATTTTTAACCACCTGGTTGATTCATCATTTTCTATCCACATAGTTAGTTAGTCTGAGTTGGGCTGCCCAGAAATAGTATTTTAAATTAGGAAGAGCTAGTCCACCAGCGGTCTTGGCCAATTGTAATGTTTTGAGACGAATGTCCTGGGTCGTTTGCGCGGTGTTCGTTTTTAAACAGAACAGCACAGACCGTGGCCTTGTGGTTGGAATGTCTGCCCTGAAACTGGGAGGTCAGGGGTTCATACCAAAGACTGTACAAAATGGGACCCATGGATGCCTCCCTGGTTGGCATTCGGCATCAATGGTTTGTATTGGGGGGTCAAATCGACTAATGATTCCCGAGAGTGGCGCACGCTGCGTCTCAACCGCTCCAAGAGATGGGTCAAATGCGGAGAACAAATTTCACTGCGGTGACGTGTGTGACTAATCGTACGACTTTGACTTTGACTTTTGCTTCTTTTGAAAGCTCGGCTTTCTCGAACATCAGCTTTTCTCATCAACTGCACAGAACCTTTTACCTGGCAGCTATGAGTTTAGGCTAAAAATGTGATTGTGCACCCATTGTTAAAACCTGAAGAGTACATCTTTCCTGCTGGTGCTAATGCGCTGATGATGATCCACATTTTATAGGCAAGGTCATAGTTATATAAAATGACAGTTAATAGATTGATATTATACATTAGTACAAAAATGCCCTAGTTCATCATACAAGAGTACTACACAAAAGTAGTATCTCTTAAACATCACGTGCCACGTTACTTACGATGCGCTATGAGATTGTAGATATTCCATTTTCACTATTTTAATACAGGTATGTTTCTAAAATAGTAATAAAAAAAATACAGTTTTTTGGACACCTGACAGCAACTATATAGGCCTATATATCCCCATCCCACTCCAAATGTAAGGCATGAAAAAAGCTCATGCTGCAAAATCAAAATCAAATGACATTCACAAATAAATCAAAATGTCATCAAGCTTTATGTAGCATGTGACATGTCAAACAGGAGGTTTTCATGATGCTGAATCCATTCCAAGTATTAGTTTTGCACAAAAAAAAACACTCCTTGGGCTATAAACGGCCATAGCTACTTGTGTGCTGACATCATCACATTAGTGTTTACGGCTATGGCCGTTTATAGCCCAAGGAGTGTATTTTTTTGTGCAAAACGAATGCTTGGAATGGATTCAGCATGAAAACTCCCTAGTTTGACATGTCACATGCTACATAAAGCATGATGACATTTTGAATATTTTGCCTTCTATTGGTTGTAATTGGTATGGTCACATATTATGCCAATTATGAAAATTGCTCAACATATGCAAGTTAGCATCCGGCAGTGCTCTACATGCTGGGGACCCATACTCAACATCTCTAACATAAAACCTTGGTGTACTCAACATGTCCGGGTTCACAATGGGGCTCTATGGCTAGACTAACAGTACATTATGCATGAAATAAAAGTTAATATTATACTGTGATTACTGTAGAGTTGACGTACCTGGCCAAATGTTGACACGAGGAAGCAGTTTTTATGTGCATTTCATACTCATTGTACAATTTATCATGCCTTGAGCGTAATGCACTGAATAATGTATGAATTTACGATGGCATCTTTGCTTATTTGGTCATTGCGATGTAGTAGAATCATAAAATTAGCCATTTGGTGGAAGGACCTTGACACAAACCTGTCCGTGTTTAATGAATAATTGTGACTTCTGCATAGAGATTCACACATAATAATGGTATTACATTTATGTAATTTGAGCTCCTTTCAGGCTGGTGGTGTGGCTGGATTGGCAATGGGTTCGTTTTTCTTTTTCTTCTTCCTGCTGCTTTTTACAGTTCTGGCGTAACGGTGCAGTCACTTTTGATGAAACTTGGCAGAATGGTACATGGGTGTTTTCATTGGACTTAATTGTGTCATGCCAACCGGCCAAAGAAACAAATCGTATTCCCATTGGCCAAATGGGGGGCACTGTATAGGAATCAATTGTAAAATATGATATTTTAACCGGTATAACTCATGCCCCATTTTACCACGAGTTACATTTATGTATGCATCTCCTAATGAGGAACAAATTTGCCACTTTGACCCGTCTCTGTCTGTTACAGTAGATAACCCCAATTGAAGAAAAGTGCATCCATGAGCCAATTAATATTGTAGTTTTATTCAAATTATTCTTCTGCATGAATTCAGCTTACAGTTGGTGAATGAAAAAGTTAATACATTCAGCATTTCTCCTAAGATACAAAGCAAGTGCTGCTGAATTTCAGTGACCCCAAAACCTTATGCCTGGCTTCATCTTTCCCACAATGCAGTTTGCACAATCCTCATCACCATACATTTTCCCTTTCCATGAGGAAGTTGAGGTACGTCTCAAAATAGACACGGCGGCAGCAGGTTAAGGTATAGCCTATGCTTTTTCCCCACTTGGTTTGGCTGCCCTGTGTCTTATGGAGGCTCCATAAATCATTTCATAATTTGGCTCAGCCTCTGTCCTCGATAGTTGGAACCATGTGGCATATCCTCCCACGACTTCTGTAAGCATGGCCCGGCGTTGTGCGAGGAGCACGGGGTACAACGCAGCTCTTAAGTAGTTTCTCTCACTGACACGTGACACATCTCACCCTGTGTTACATCCTGGACCTCTGGAGGATTGGTCCCATGACGACGGCCATGGAACTGCAGCCTCGGCGCAAATAGGGGTTAGACGGAGGGGTCAGGTCTCACTCCAAGTCACAAAGTGTCATCCCCGACTGCCGAGTAAAGAGCTATTGTTTTATCGCCGTTTAATCGAGTCCTCGCTCTTGTCCCGCCTCTGAAACACTGTATCAGGTTCCCACTAGGCCAGGTCATAGACTGAGTTATATACAGTATAATCGGCCCGATCCAGCTGGATCCGACTACTTCCGTATCTGGAGACAGCCAGTCAGTCAGTCAGTCATGGCATCCGAGGAGTGTGTGTGCAAAATTTGGCATCGACCGGGTTAACGGTGCCGGAGATTAGCTGTACACAGACAGACAGACGCACGCACGCACACACACACACACACACACACACACACACACACACACACACACACACACACACACACACACACACACGGACGGAAGGAGTGCAAAACATACTCTCTCCCCATGCCTTGGCCTGGTGGAGACAATAATATTCAGTGAAGTATGACGACAGGTAGCTTTATAAAGCTCATGGATTAAAGGTCCTTTTTGAGCTTGTCGATTTTTGGTTATTAGAGCATTTCATGCAACGCCTCAATCTGTGATTTCTTTAACCTGGTTGACAGCAGGGACAATATTGCTAAAACATCATAATTTATTTTACATATTGTGTTGGGTAGCGTGGCACTGCATGGTCCCGTTGGCCCGACAGCTCATTAGTCCGACGCCAAACCCTAACCATATAACCGCACGTTTAGCGTTCAGGGGATATGCACGCCTGAACTGCAGTGACTTTCTCGAGCTGCTGGTAATGATGCTCAAGGGCTGATGCCCCTCTGATTCATGGTGGTGATGAGTGGTGGTATATAAAGTAAAGTAGAGAGACAGAGAGAAGAGGGATACACACCAAAGGAAATAATGACGTTATTTTGACCAATATTTGGCAATATTTGTAGCATGCACATCTGCAATAATGGTAGGAGCCTGGAGGTGTGGTCTCCATACTGTTACACTGAGAAATGTAGATCCTATAGTCCGCGTATAGGAGCACTACTGGCGGTATTGCCTGAAGTTCCTGAAGCACAGTATCTCCCGAAGCAGGCGTTCCATTTTACTGTAGCTCAGCAGTTGAAATGATGGCCCTTGTGAGAGGGGTTTCAATACTGGGCAGGACATACATCTTTGGATTGCATTAAGGGTCCATGTTCAAACTGATACGGGAAGAGTGGGAACCTGAGAAGTCTGGCACCTCGAAATAGAATTTGTTTCCAGAATGTGAAAAAGTAAAGTTGGTTGGTTGGGAAATGTACGGAAATATTATAGTATACATGATTTCAACATACACAGTGCATATCTGCAGGGCTTGTAGCCATTTGTAGCAAATGTTGAAATATTAGGCCTTTTTCAAGCATGTATATAATTTTACTTTATTTCAGACCATTTTCCAAAGCATATATTTATTCATTATCTTTTTACATTTGGGAAAAGATATCCAATTTAACATTGAGGTGCCCAGACATCTCAGATTCCTATTCTTATGGTTATCATTCAAACTCAGGAAAGTTTCCAATACTTTTATTTAAATAATAATATTTTTTTATTTTATTGTTGATACAGTAGGATGGGCAGTTTGAACAGTGTTACTGTAAAGAAGCAGAGTTCACACTGACAGTAGGCATTAGTGTTTGCTAAGTTCAAGTTCATCACCATTGGTGAATCAGTCAGGAAGAAGTGCCTATATATGTCAAGTCACAAGTGGGAATTAGAAAGACCGTAGGCCTACACAGTAAAATTCTTGGTGTCAATTTGTAACTAAGAGTAGTAACAAATGTACAGGTCCATTTGGTTATATTTGGATATTCTCCGAGTCAAATTTACGCTGAGGGTTTTACTGTGTAGGAAAGCCGAGTGGGACATCAGATAAAGTCTTCCGTTGGAATTGGACCATGTGTTTTCAGATGCAGACTGGCACTGCTACATGTTATCAATGTGTGTCAGGGGCTGTTCTCTCCCATATTTTCTTGGCCTGGGGTTTCAAAGTGCTTTTGTGGGGTTCAGCACAGTCCAGCTAGATAGCCTGAGCTGTTTTTAACGATTTTAATTCTCTTCAATGGATGTCTTGTGAGAGGCTCAAACTTGCCTGCGTCTGTTCAGACATCCGGTCTTTCCTCACTGTTGAAAGAGTCAATTTGGCTGATTGCAGGGTTGTAGTCCTTCACTGAGACCCCCCCTTCCCCACACTCTTTTCACATGAGGGAATATAACATTGCAGCCAAGTAAGTCCTAGCTTGCCATTTATTTCTCACGGCTTTAAATGTCATCTGTCGCTTTTTTATACCGAATGAATGAATAGGCCTAATTACGGTGTATTACTGTGTCCAATTTGGCAACATACTTTATCATTGTTTTATTAACCTTCATATTCTTCACCGCATAAGTTGGTGAAAGGTCAGAATTCAATCTTAATCTTCTACATATTATATTACTTCTACATATAGCCAGCCAGTAGAGAAGTAATGTTGGCCTTTTGATGAAATTAGAATGATGGGGTGCATTGGGGGTGGTGGAAGGGGTGCAGCACCTGCAGGTCCAGGTCTGGATAAACTTTCATTAGAAACAATAGATGGAATGAGCCGGCAGCTCACTCGCTGGGAATAGAATTAGTGGGCAGCTCAGCTCATTTTCTGGAGCGTAGCTAAACTGTGATTAAGTTGTGTGAGTCTTGTGACATACTGTATGCCGGGACAAGAGTCCGTCTTTGTTTTTCTGACTGGGACGAAACCAAAATGACATCGAAACATTTATATCTCCAGGTTTTGATTCCTGAAAAAAACAAGCCTGGGCATCTGAGGTTACAGTACCACCAATAATTATAACTGGGCCATAAGAGAACCATATTTTGGCAGGCTCAAGGATGCTGGGCGCAGTCCTTCACCCTTCAGATTATTTTACTCTTCTCTCTCTCTCTCTCTCTCTCTCTCTCTCTCTCACTCTCTCTCTCCCCCTGTCTCTTTGCTGACCCTCTTGGCTTTCACTCACACCATTTCTGTGCTTTGCTTCTGCCCCAAGGCTAATGTGCTGTGCTGAGGGCAGCACACTTTGCTCTTTTAGTCTGGGCCTCTTCTCTTCTCTTCTCTTCTCTTCTCTTCTCTTCTCTTCTCTTCTCTTCTCTTCTCTTCTCTTCTCTTCTTCCTTTGTCCCCATTGTTTGTTTATTCGTTCATTTATAGAACATAGCCATTTACATAACAAGGACATGTTTATTACTCCAATGTGGACATTTTGATTTGCTCCCTTTGAAAATGAGCAAAATCTGAGACAATCATTTTTTCCATTTCAAGTTGTATCTTCTTTGATGATCCATTTCCTCTGGCACGTCAGGCACTTGGCCTAGCAGGAAGTACACAAACTAATAGCAGTGTAATTGTAGCAGTTGTAGAATATAATGTTTCAACAATGTAGCCTTCTAGAATTCTGCTGAATCAGTATAACAGAGTGCTTATGTTGTGTATACGTTGCCTCATCTGATAGCAAGAAAACCTTTGTTTAATGTTGTACAGTATGAGAGCAGTTCTGTTCCACGCATTACGACAATGCGAAACAATTTGGGGTGATGTTGAAATAATTTACCCAGTAATGCTTAATATATATACTCCGTCATAGATCTGTAGCCTATACAAGCTTGTGAATGGGCTATTGGGCATTCATCTCCGTCAGTCATAATGGGTAGACCATATGACCCTTTCTGATGTCCGTCAGGTTGTGTTCCCACATTATTGTTGTTTACTGATTTGATCCCTCAAATGAATTGAATGAGTGATAACAGGAAACGCCCAAAACATCTCCAGACGTCTTTATAATTACACTCGTAGGAGGCCCAAGACAGTCTGGAGACATTTTTAGGTATTTTTTTTTTAACACGTCTTCTCAATTAAACCCGGGACGTGTATCCACGTCTTTTGGTCCTTTTTAATGATATAAAACGGGATCGCTGTAATCCATTATCCATTTTTTGACAGCTCCTGTTGCTAGGCAACGCATTGGTCATGTTTTGCGCATGCGTGCAGCCATTCACTTCCTTGTTTACGGGCCGACAAACCTTGCTATTATCTCTGAATCTATACGGCGCTCTCCATGGTTTTGATAAGAACACAGATGCATCTCGCCTCATGACATCACGCCTCCATAGATGGCCACGCAACAAGCATCTCGTTTGGAATAATAACGCTTCTAAAGAGAGATCAGACTTGACAGCGCAAGGTAGTAATGGAACATTTCACCTCCCGGTTTTGGGGGGACATTTTCAGAGTAAAATCTGCCTCATCTGCTGGGAACTTTAGCGCCTTTTATTTTTGAAACATTCCGGGGCATAAGAAGTGTTAACTCATCCCCCTTTCCTCAGTAAGCTGAGAAGCTCATTGGGAAACTTGTGGATAATAACATGTAGTAGAGAGCCTGGGTAGAGAGACTGCCTGCCTGGGAAGCAGAAGGTCCCAGGTTTGATTCCCGGCCCCGGCAATGTGTCAAGGTGTCCCTGAGCAAGACAGTTATTACCCCTAATTGCGCTCACCTGAGAAGCACTCAGCTGGGTGAAGCTGAATTTCCCTCGTGGGTTGAAATGGGTCTAATTAAGAGAAAAAATCCTAGACTTCCCCCGTGCACCCTGAATCAACCAGCGCTTAACCCCTCAATGAATTACTAGTCTACCGTTTTTGAGAGACAAGCTGTACATTTTGAGATGGGCTCTCTCTCTCTCTCTCTCTCTCTCTCTCTCAATCACTTTACAGGCTACAGAGACATTTGAATGACAGAAGTCTATTCATAATGATTGACAGTGTCATGCATTATGCGCATGTTACAGCGCTTCATAACAGCTAACATACCCCATCTGAACACTTTCGTTTCGGGGTTTTTTTTCCAGCCAAGGTTCATGTTTTAGGTTGTTATTAGAGAAAAGTATAAGATGAGTGTTATTTTATTTTTTTCATTTGCTGATTTCTTTCGTTTTAGAGATTTTAGCTATTTTTGACAGGGGGCGGGGGGCATTCGAACATGGGGCTAAATATGTATTTTTACAAAATGTTATAGCGATTTATTTTCTAGTCCTACTAGACCCAGGAAATTACATCTGGCCACAAAAGATCACTGAATGTGAAGGGGGTGACAAACTGACCTTCAGTAGATCGTATGATCTTTTGTGGCCAGATGTAATTTCCTGGGGTAAAAAAATAAATCGCTATAAAGTTTTGTAAAAGAAAATACGAAAATAAATGAACACTCATCTTATACTTTCTCTAATAACCTAAAACATGAACCTTGGTTGAGAAAAACTAAAGTTGTCCTTTAACACATTGCTTAAATGATTTCCTGCATTGCTTAAATAAAGTCATGTGCACACATCCGCCTGGGTGACTGAAGATGGCAGACTGGAGACTGCTGGGTGAGCACTGGGGCTTTGCCATGGGGGGCCAGATCAACATTATGTACTGGACAATTGGACATATATGGAGTGTGTCTTGAGTGTAGGGTTTGATAAGGTCAGATCAACATAATATCTTATACCATATTATGGTATGTCAGAATAGGAAGGACGGGTGCGGATGGATCAACATATGGAATGTCAGAACTGGTCAGCTTCATATGGAGATCTAAGGGTATAGAGTTGCTGGCCGGCTCCATAAATGCAGATCTAGGTGATGATCCAGTCTTCTCCATGTATGGCTATCCAGGGTTAAATGGGGTCAGTGTTGTGATCTTCATATATGGAGGCGTGACATGTCACAAGGCGTGACCATATATGGCGGCGTGATGTCATTAGGCGTGATCATATGGTGTGATAAACTGACGGGAGATGCAGGTTTTCATAGTAAATGCGACTTACGGTCGCACTTATCACCAAAATACAGCTCAAGTGTATAGTTAGGATGTTTTTGACCATTAACGTGTTGGTTTTGCTGTCTGACTTTGTCATTCTAATCAATGTTTGAGGATCAAATCTTTTAGGAGCCATCAATGCCATTGCCAAATACTGTATTCCATTTGTTGCAATAAATGGTTCAATATTTTTATGAGAAACTGAAATGTTGTCCTCGTGTGGGAGGAGGATGGAAGTGATACAATCACATTATAATTTAGAATGCAGCTGGTCCCCACAAGAGGACAGAGTTGGGTGGGTCATGTTAACCCAACCAATAAAAACTATTTCATAATGATAATAATAATAATGTTAACCCACGGCACCAGTAGTTTGCAGATTTTACTCTCAGTATGTGTAAAAGTAGAAATGAATTCTAGTAATTAGTATTGTAATCAAAATATACTTAACCCATTTGGAGCTGGTGCTACTGTACCTATATGTTGTTTTACGTTAAATGCCGGCTGCGCCCTCTGTGTCACATGCACCTCTGTGTCTCATATAGCAACATTTTTTTTATTGTTTTACACTATTTTCCTCAGTAAACTAAATGTACCTCAAAATTGTACTTAACCCATTTTGGGCGGGAAGCCCTTTTGGTGTATCATGTTATACTTTAGCTATTGAAAATTAGCAGATCTATACAAGCTTGAGATCTACAAACCGAGTGCCGCGCTACGAGCTTGTAGATCTGCTATTTCTTGAAAAATCGTTAAAATGTGGTGCAAATCTTTAAAATCTTTAAAATGTTCGCTCTATTTCAGAGCGAACATTTTTACCTAAAATATTTGCTTCTGGGGGGTCCCTGGAACAACATGTTTTGAGATGGGGGTCCGTGGCCCACCAGAAGCACCGCTGACATAGAAACATGGGGTTTTCAGAAAAATGTTTTAGAAGCCTTTTTTGTATCGGCCTCAGTCCAAAATTGTACTTAACTGCAGTATACCTGAGTAAATGTACTCACGCTCTCGAGCCCTTATCAAACACAGCGGACGGAACATGTCGGATCGTGGGCATGTCGGCGAGCAATCATGATAGAGTTGCATGTGTCACTCCAGATAATACAGTCAGTGAGTCAGGAGAACACTGTTGAAACCATATGGATTACTCATGCATTGGCTTTACAAACAATATGCACGGTTTGAAGAAGAATACAGCCGGCCTATGTTGCCTTTTCTTTATTGTTTCAGTTTTCACTGTTGTCTGCAACTATCATAATTGGAAAGATAATGGACATAACATGTTTACTGTATATGCAAATGCACTACATCTGCATGCTTAACGTACATACTTTGCTTCAGTGCTAATATGAGGTATTTGGAGTCAAGGCATAATAAGCGCACAGCGTACACTGTGAAATCCTGTCTTCATTTGGCTTTGTAAAAGTGTACAAAAATGGTACCAATGGAAGTGTTAGGAGGACTTTGCTGTGTATTGTCCTTACACTGTCTCCTGTCTGGATAAAGAAGTGCACACACACACACACACACACACACACACACACACACACACACACACACACACACACACACACACACACACACACACACACACACACACACACACACACACATGTGTTTGAAAGTCTCTTGCTTGTCTTTCCATCATTCTCTCACCCACCCTTCATCAGCAGTATACTCTCCTCATTATATCCTACTGTAGCCAACATTTCCATTCACTTACATTCTGACCACCACTTGTACACACACAGTCCTGTGTTTTCGCCCATCCTGTCTCTTTGTTCCCCTGGCACGCACGCACAAACACGCACGCACGTACGCACGCACGCAGGCACACTCACGCACAAACACACACGCACGCATGCACAAACACGCACACAGACAAAGAAAAAGACACCCAGACTCAAACAGACTATCTCTATCTTTTACCCTCTGTTGTGTGCAGTGCTGGAGGTTGTGTGGTAGCTACAGTATTGCTGTGTAGATTTTTTGCTGCAGTGCAGCAGGCAGTATTGTACTGCCACCTCTCTCTCTGTCTCTCTCTTTTCTCTCTCTCCTTTCTCATGCCTATAATTTGTACTCTGTCATACGACGCTGTCGCGTGCCGAAAGCCAATCTGCAAGCTCTACTACTACGCGTCGCAACGTGACACGTTGTGAACTTGTAGATTGACTATTTTCGCCACACACAACAGCATTGTGTACGGTGAACTATAAATCAGGCCTGTGTTTGTTTGCTTTCTTGCGGTTGGTCGTTGTTGGGAGCTATATGGAACACTTCCAGACAGTTTTGTTGTTGTGGGGGGAGGGGGAGATGGCATTAGCCCCAGAGCTTCGGAATCATCCATCACGTCTGGCAAGCCCCGGCACTTTGCTTGCCTTCCTTCTTTTTTTTTTTTCTTCTTTTTGCCTGGGCACTTGCACAGCTTTGTCAACATTTTATTATGACCTTTTGGAAGTTCTTATGTCTTTTGTTCTATACGTCCCCCTTTCTGAAAACCTAAATTAATGCTGCTTTCAATGCATAACTCCTACTTGTCACTGTTGTTATCGCCACCAGACTGGAGGCAAGGGGGGGGGGGGTGTTATGTTTTCGCCCCTGTCTTCCTGTCTTTTCGGGGGATAAAATCAAAGTGCTGGACCGATCAGCGCCACATTTCATGTGCGAGTAGGCAAAAAGTATCGACAATATTTTCTTTGTGACACATTGTGAATATATAGTTTGTAATATTTAACCTTCATTTTATTATGGAAGTCATGACCGATGCACTGGGGTGAGAGTTTGCCCAAATATAGCATTGAGTTCCAGTGCACCTTTCTAGTTGTTTGTTCAGAGAGAGAGAGATGGAGAGAGATAGAGAGAGGGAATAAATAGATGGTTTCAAACGTTCTGGTTGTTTTACAAGTTCCATAGTGACACCGACTATAGAGATAATTGGTGCGTAACTGTGGGGACAATGAAGTTGCAATTCAAGGGTGGGAGAGAGAATGAGAGAGAGAGAGAGAGAGAGATAGAGAGAGATAGATGGAGGGAGGGAGAGATAGAAAGGAGAGAGACAGATGGAGGGTGAGTTGAGTCTTTGTATACTGGGTTCGGCCCAAGATACAATTTACAATATAAGCATTTAGCAGTGCTCTCATGCAGAGTATCGATCGACTTCACTTAAGTATAATTTATGGCCCATCACATGATGGTGCCATGCGCAGAAAATAGCCAACCTACAAGCTTGCAACATGTTGTGATTTGATTGCTCTGCGTTGTAAGCTTTCAGATCGGCTATTTTTGCCACGTGACACCGTCATACAATAAAACAGTGGTTTTCAACCATTTTGATACCAGCGCCCACTATTTATTCAGCATTTGAGCCACGGATCATTATCATTATTTATGCCCTCTCTAATCTATAAATCTCACACTATTAAGGCAACCTGGTTCCACGCGCTGCACATGGTGCCCTTTTTTTTTACTTGAGCACCTGCCCCTCTAAATGTCTGTGCACGCCACTGAGTAGGGGAGTGTAGGGTTAAGAGGTGGAGTCTGAAGATGGAGACACCAGTTGTTTTCTAATATGCTCTATAGACAGCATGCTACACACTGGACATTAGGGGACTCCGGTAAAACAATGAGATAGTTCCACGTCCGTCCATGGAATGGAGTTGTAAGTGGTGAAACAAATCTCGTACAAAGAAAGCCACATTCCACAATAGGTAATAAATAAAGCCCTTGCCTTATAGTTTTGGTCCACCAAGACCCGGAGGCCAGACACAGTCTGACTCACTGTCACATACCTCGCAGACAGTTTACTACTGCCAATTCACCAACACCGCTTTGCCGTGACATAACAGCTCTTGACATTTCTGGTAGGTTATCTCCAACCAATAGAAAGAGTGTCAATGCTATCACTGGGACTCTGTTATCTGAATATTTGAGGGCTCTGGCCGGGCTCTGGCGGCAGGCAATTTAAGGCAACGTGTGTGTGAGCCGTGCCTGTGTGAGTGTATCCATGACCATGAATGTGTCCCTGGGTTAAAAGTTCCTGTTGAGAGACGTGTGGTGGTTCCAGGACACCAGAGAAATTGAAAAACATCCACAACACGTTGTTTTTTTTAAATCTCATTGCAAAGCATCAAGATACTTGTAAAATCCACCAGGCTTTCTTTCCAGCCAGGCTATGGACACGACATCATTTGTTAAGATCATGGAGCGCCGCTTACTCAAAATGCTGAGGGCTGAGGCAGACCATGGTAAGTGCCCACAGGGAAGCTCGGCAAGGCCTAAAACAATGAAACTATTGCTGTGACAGTTGGCTATACAGTCGGTCTATACCTTGCAGGTGTAAAATACCTCATTTTGTTTAGCCTTGGGAGGCCTCGTAGATCAAGTGACATGTGCCGCTTTTAACTCGCTGGAACACAGTTAAACTGAGGGACTGTATTGAGGCATGCTGGGAGTCTTAATGATGCCCTGACCGGGCCGCCTTGCTTGATGTAAAAGAGTCATGGTGAGATGATGTGAACTTGAACATGTACAGAAGAAAAGCCTATTGATGTAGTGTGCTTCCACCACGCCAATAAAACTAATAACTGCATTGCAGATGATCAAACCTGAAGGTCACATTGGTGTGTGTGTGTGCATGTGTGCGTGCGTGCAATGCATGCGTGTGTGTGCTTGTGTGCGCGGGCCCTACTCTCCTAAGTATCTTTAATACAACAGCATGGAAGAAAGGGGAGTGATTGTATTATGTATGAAATACATTTTTTATTTGTCCTGCAAAAAAATATGAAACGGTGGTCAGGATATAACGAAGCCCAGTGGACAGATAGACTTCATTCTATTCTATTCTATTCTACTGTATATATTGTATTGTATTAAAATCTTCAGAATTGTCTATCTTAGTGAGAAGTGGCGGAGGACGTAGTGCCGTTATCATGCAGCCATTAACCATTGCTATATGTTTTCGCCCATTACATCTCCAATTATCCCACGTCCGTCGTCCACCCGACCATTTCTGCTATATTTCTTGTCTTTGCCCCATTTCGCCTCTGTTGCTAACCACACCGCACCACACCGGACCGCTCCGGAAGGCAACGCCATTAGCCGGTCACGTGACGTGTGGTTACAGGTGCATGATGGGGCAGACGATTTTCATTTATTTATTCATTGTAGACCGGAGTGTGACAATTCTAGTATATTACATTATTTATAATACAATTATTTTACAACTGAAGTTCTGTCGTGGAAACACATGATGCATCTTTTGGACGGACATACACATGCACGCACACGCACACATGCACAGTGGGCCCGGGGGGTGGTGCTGGAATGTACTGATAAGCAGGCCCAGTGTTCTCTCTCTCCCCTGAGCCTTTTGTGTCTGTTCTGCCTCACCCCCCGTGCCTCTGATACACCCGGACCCTGACCTGTCACTCCGGGGCCCCGTGGGCCGGCGCTGGGATACACTTAACCCATTCTGACCTGAGATCAGATTCTAAAAAAAAATCTTCGATGTCAGTCGCTCTTCGATTTTTCAAAAAATAGCAGACCTACAAGCTCGTAGCACGCCACTCGGTGGCGCACTATGAGCTTGTAGATCTGCTATTTTTCAATAGCTAAAGCACGACGTGATGCTAACACCAAAAGGTGTTCCCGCACAAAATGGATTAAAGCCAACACTGTCACAAGCCAACAGTGCCAATGACAGTGTGGCGAGGGGGCAGCGGAGGAGGTCCGGGCACCGTTCTGTGTCGTATACCCTCGAAGCCACGCGTGGTTCATTCAGGGTGACTGACGGCCGTATATATCGTCTCTGTTGGGTGGAAACCTTGTCCAAAACGGGAAATGGGTTCCAGTGTTGTTTTTATTTTGTCATGCACACATAAGCTCTAGTTAAATACTTTTAACTTTTGAACCCACACACGGCCAGTTATAGTGCCACCATGAGGCTGATTTAGAAAATTGTCTAGTGCCATTTCTTCCTCTGCCTAGTGGGAATGTGTGTGCAGAATGTCACGATGTGTTCATGATTTGCGGCAATTTGTTCAAAGCGGAGCACTCCTTCCTGCGAACTCTGAAAGACAATGTGAAAAATCAGGATAGTCTGAAAAATCTGAAAGACCCGTTTCGTTTAATTGCTATAGAGAGACTGTGTCCCAACTTGTGTGATGTTTCGACAAAATCTGTACAGTAGGTGTAGTGTCGGCCTCCTGGTGGCGCTATAACAGGCCATGTGAAAAATATGGGTCAGAGGTTGAGCTCTGGCATCCAGTGTGTGTGCAGAGTTTGGCTGAGATCAAGCCAACGGTGCCAGAGATTAGCTGTTCACAGACGGACACACACACACACACACACACACACACACACACACACACACACACACGGACATACGGACGGATGGGCAGACAGAGTGCAAAGCATACTCTCCCCATTCCTTCGGCCTGGTGGAGACAAAAAAAGCAGATCTATAAGCCGAGACTGATCTATAAGCTCACAACGTGTGGCATTTTGAGCTTGTTTGAGAAAATATGGAGATATAAGGTTTCTGCCCAACAGCAACGATATTTACAGACACTGAGCCATGGATGGACAGTACACGGAGTCTGAGCTCACATGTTCTAGGCTGCCCACACAAACAGCAGGATATACCCACAAGAATCATGGGTTTCGATCGTCGCGATGTTCACGGTAATTGCTGAAAAAGCGAACATGAAATGTGGGACTCACATACAGTATGACAAATTAATACCTTATCTCTTCATAGATGCCAAAGCATTGTTCCTCAATCTGCAGCTATTTTTAGTCTCGTCCCAAATGAACCTCCCTTTGTTGGAAAAAATGTCATTTTCAAAGAGCAGTTAGAAAATGTTGGATTAATTTCAGAGGCATGCGAGCAATATTGTAATATCCACCAATTACAGTAAAGATACCACTGTGGCTTGGTCACGGGTGGGAGCAGGGCTGGGACTTCCTGGGTCATACCACCACACGAGCTGAGATGAAGAATTTAGTTTGTAGAAAAGTGGGGCAGATAGTGAAGATAGCCTAGTGGGCGTACAGGCTTATATGGCCACTGTGGCACTACTGTAAGGATAAACAGACCTCTTTTGTGCGGAACCCCTCAGTGAAATGAATGGTTGTTTTACCCCTGCTGCCCTGCCATACCTTGTAAGGGTTTATGTGGTGCTTTAATCAGTTAAATGAACCACTCTTTAACAACAGAGCATGCAGCAACTTTGTCACTCTATATGTGGCTTGCAGTGTGTATTTATGTATGCGTTCTGTGCAGATGTTGACATCGTAGCGTAAACGGCATGCTGCTGAGTGAAACCAATTGGTGTATTACTCTGGTTATAGCCAATGCTCCCCCCGTGAAATTCCTTTCTGCTGAGTAACCTCCTCGTTGACGACCTCCCAGACCACATTTTAAGGTGCTCCTCCCCTTCTTAGCAGTTCCTGCCTTCGGTATAGCTCCTCCTCGTTTTTACTCCTAGCTCCCTATAGGGCCTCACTCACATCTTCGCATCTAGCATACAACATTGTTGGATGCATCTGTTGTGACCGTGTGTGAGTGAAGCCTAGCACTGCAGGATTGTTGTCATGATTCATGACTAATTAATGTGGGTTTGTTTTTTTTGTTTATGTGAAATCATGGCCACTCCACTTAACAAAATGACAAGTATAGGCCAGTGACCAGTCTGGAACACTCGAGCGAGCGGTTGGCAAGTGCCCAAGAGTTACGATGGTTGTGCTGTTAACCCAGTGCTGTCAAAATTGCACACTAATCAGTTCTACATTTATTGTGTAGTCTTTGCTACTGCAGGACTGTGAATGCTGTGGAAGGCACGGCTCTTAAATGCCCCCCTGTTGATGCATTCCATTTTTAATCCGTTCCTCATTCTATCTTAGACCTTTAATTTGTATTGGCGGGGGGGGGGGGAGGGGGGAATAAAAAGGAGGCCTGTGAGTGGAACGTGTATATCTGGTGTCGGGATGTTTATGCCATAATGGAGAAACAAATCGAAACCATCTGTCCTTATAGAATTTCTCCCAGTGCACATTGTAATTGATGAGCATTTAGTGGTCTGGGCGTCTGCTCTCCCGTGTGCTGAGGAAAATAAAATATAGCATTACATTGCCCTGCCTGTTGTCTGACCTCCCTATTAATCTATCTGACATAACCTACTCACTATGTGCAACCAGATCAATAACAGGCATCCATTCAGTCCACCACAAGCATGAGTGATATTACAAAATACAAATTAATGAATGAATACAGTATACAGTACTCTGCAGTTGAATACAGTTAACCGTTGACTCGGAAAGGCCTGTCCTTTTCGTAAATTTTACATGTAATGAATGATTTGACAACAACACATCGCATTCTGCTCCATTAATCCAAACGTAATCAAAACACAAGCTCTGTCTTGGTAAACTATTTAGAAAGAATGATTTATGATGATGGGATTTAACTACCCCTTTAATGGCAGAATATCAGTGAATATATAACCATCATCGCTCTGTGTGTACATATCAAGAATGCTAAATTTAGCAATGGCTTGGATGGGGGCGGGGCGGGCGGGCGGGCGAGCGTTTAGTTGTGTCAGAGAGACGAGAGAGGTAGCTTTTTTAAGAAGAGAGTATAGAACGGGGGGGGGGGAGGAGCGGAGAGACGGAGCTCAGGAAAGGTGTCTCACTGCTGCTACTGCTCAGAATGAGAGAGAGAGAGAGAGAGTCTTTGTTAAAGGCTGCAGATCAATGAAGCAAAGAGCCAATCTTTTCTCTCTCTCTCTCTCTCTCTCTCTCTCTCTCTCTCTCTCAGCTCAGAGGGCCAATAGCCCGGGAAGTGCGAGGGGAGAGACGCGTGTAAGCACCTCCCCTCATACAATGGAAGGGAATGTGCTGCTATACTGTTCACCTGCATGGTGTTCAGACCCCCCACCCACCCACCCACCCCTAACCCCCTTCATTAGGAACCTATCTGTATCACTGGCACAGTAAAGTGATGGATACTCTGTAGGGGGGGGGGGGGGGGGGGAAGCAATCACTTGTGAGATATGAGAGAGCGTCTGGACGACTCTGCAGTCAAAACGCCGGTCCACTGTTCTCAGAAGTTCTCACAAAATCTGTGCTCAAGGTGGTTCTATATCTTCAAATGATGTGAACTGTGCATATTTGCGTAATATAATTATGTGATTGGAGGGGTGTCGTGCAGTAGTTTATTATTTTGATCTTCTTTGGATTTTGCATTCACTGCAGTGTAAATGTGCAGGTTTTTATCTGTGATATTTTAGTCTCCACAACCAACTCCATGTAATGTGAATGGTTGAGCAGTTGACAATGGCAGTGATTTCTGATTCATCACAAACACTCAAATTATCAAAGGGCTCTAAATATGTGCAGGCTGTGGATATAGGATCAATCCTTCACCAACCTCCTTTTCCCATTCATTGACCGACTTGTGAGCTCTGCTGTGCCAGATACCGTATTGTCCCGAATATAAGACGACTCAATTTTTTAGGATTTTTCATTGGAAAGAAACGTAGTCTGTATTCAGGCCAATGGGGTATTTGCTGTTGACTCCAGCTGAGCACATGTATTCTAGCCTGGAGCCTTCTGAGTCGTTTGCTTGGTGCATATGAGCCAACTCACCCACTGTCTAATCCCTGCATGGCCTCTCCAAGGTGGGCAGACTCTCTATCGAACTCTTATCTGTTTGTGGTGCACTTTCTTTCCTTGTCCTCCTTCTCCGCTGTATCACTTTTCCCTGCGAGCGCAACATTGGCTCCCCCCAAACCCACTCCGAAGTGACCCGTCAGTAAAATCTGATCCTTTTAGGCCGAGCAGGACTGGGTCTTTTCTGTGCCAAAGTCCTGTTGGGGGGCAGACGTCCTCCCAGTGCCCTCCAACACACCACAGCAAGACAGCAAGAAAAGGTCTCCTATCTCGGCAGTAACTCTAGATCCTGTTGACATTGCACAGTAAAATCTAGAGTGCTAAATGGACCTTTACAAGACCATTGTTGATGAATGAACATATACTGGACTTGACTGTATGTCAATGAGGCTGCGATGGCTGCTGGGTGGGAGGGTGGGCATTTGTGTTTTTCAAGCGAACCACCTTTTTGAGCAGTGACAATAGAACTGGACGAGGTATATGTGTTTCCAGCGTGGATCAATGTGGAAATGGAGCAATATATCTCACAACTGAAGCTTTGTAATTGAATGAGCATTGACAGGGAGGAAAGTAAAAATGGAAAGTCATCACATTTTGCCTCGGACAGACGGCACATTGACAAGAAAGGAGAGTCCTATACACAAGACAGAAATTACAGTGCATTGCTTTCCTGTCTCCTCACCGGACGACACAGAATAATGTTTCACAGTGATGTCACACAAGTGTCTGGCAGTGTGCTCTGAAATGACTGAGGCGCAAAGAGCTTCATCATGTTTCTAACTTCATCATGCGACAAACTGTGTGCCTGCTATGCAATTATTATAACGATGATGACATGACATGATCCATCATAATTTATCCATGTTTAAACTCACTGAGTTAGGGTAATGTAGCTTGGCTAATGCTGTGAGATTTTGTCTTCCAACTATCATTTTATCATTTTTTGAGTGGTGCAACCACTCCTACAACCAGCAATGTCCGTGTCTGTCTACCTATGTGTCTGTGTCTACCTATGTGGCCATGAGCACGAGTATATGACTTATTAGTACCAGTAGGGGGCGCCAGAAACGGAGAGAGGGATATTGCTGCTAATGAGAGAGAGAGAGAGGTGGGGGGGGAATTGCACCACTCAGTTCACACGGGTGTGATTTTTCTTTATTATGTCCATGTTTGCCAGTTGACCAGAATATTTTCTCTTTCGTTGCTTTTGTAATTTGATACCTCCTGTGGTAGAATAACCAGTAAGACGCCCTGAGTTCGAGTCGCGCTGAGGGCGAGGTCGCGCTGAAACTACAGGTCTGGGAATGCCCATGAAGTATGGACCTTTTTTAAAGTTTTCGGGCCGGGTAGGGCAACAAATGTGTGCTAATTAATTAGTAAGGCCAGGCGGGGCCTCGGGCCAGCCAAGTTAGGGCCCAGGTAGGGCCGGGCCTTATCATTTTCGGGCCTGTTGAGAACTCAAGAAGTAAAAGTACAATATTTGTCTCTGAGAGGTAGTAGAAGTAAAAGTGCTGAAAATTGGGAGTCCATTAAACTACATTTTTTGATCCTCTGCTGGCATTACAAACAATAGTCTGAGGGTCCTATGTCTCCTGCTGTGTCTAAGGGTCCTATGTCCCTGCTGTGTCTGAGGGTCCTATGTCTCCTGCTGTGTCTAAGGGTCCTATGTCCCTGCTGTGTCTGAGGGTCCTATGTCTCCTTGCTGTGTCTAAGGGTCCTATGTCCCTGCTGTGTCTGAGGCTATGTCTCCTGCTGTGTCTGAGGCTATGTCTCCTGCTGTGTCTAAGGGTCCTATGTCCCTGCTGTGTCTGAGGCTATGTCTCCTGCTGTGTCTGAGGCCCACCCATGCACACACAGGTCCTGGGTACATCCAGTTGTCAGATTTACTGATTCGCGCCCGTCCTTATTTGATTACCTCATTGATGCCAGAGCTGGCAACCCATGCACTGTGATGGCGAGGAAAGGTAAGAGCAACTGACAAGGACACTCCGTGAGGTGCCAAGGTCCTCTATCATGTCCACGTCCGCACGATGCCACTCCTTAGATGCTGAGCTCTTCAGAAAACTGCCTCCTCAGACTCTCTTAATACAGTATATATTTTGAGGTGATCTTATTACAGGTTCACCGGGATATAAATAGACTCTGACTTGGAATGGACCCCTAAACACAATTGCTGCAGATGCAAAGCGTGACGAGTGACCTTATAATGGGGATAATGGGGTTGATACAAACGAGAAACAAAAAAAAAGGACAACATAAGCGAATTTAAGAACCACCGATGAATATTAAGATATACCAAACGTGCATGTTTTGCTACGTTATAGTAAATGCTTAGATTCACCTCAGTCCGTCTCATATCATCATAAACCAATCAATCAATCTCCCGATGAAATGTGCGTCCAGCGCAAACACAGCCCGTACAAAATGGATAATGGAGTAAATTATGAGTTTGCCCTTTAAACGCTTTCAGAACTCCATCATGCCTTGTCACTCATGCGCCTGTCGGCCTGTGTAAAATCACATTCTCCAGCACTGATTGATTTCACATGGTGAGCTCATCACATTGTTGGGCTCTGTGACACAAACACAAAGGTCTTATACTGTAGTCGATACTATGTAAATACGGACCTGACAATTGATGCGAGTCATTTTGTGTATGGTTTTTTAGTGCCGGGCTCAGCTGTTTATGTCTGCATTATGTACATGACGGTTGAAAGATCATGGCCCTGTTATGGTGCGGTATACATCACAGAGAAGATTGAGGGTCCCCCGTCAACCAGCCACTGTTCTAGCAGCCGTGTGTGTGTGTGTGTGTGTGTGTGTGTGTGTGATAAAAAAATAGCTGCAGTTCAAAAGCAGGTTGACAGAGAGGTGCGTGAGCTTTTTACGGTCCTTGTGGTTGTTGTGTGATGTTTGTAATGCCGTGTATGTTTGTGCCTTTCTTAAAACAAGGCCATAGGTCCCCACGGAGTGAACAGCTAGAACATGCAGTTGCATGAAGATTACAACAGCAGCTCCATTCGCTCTGTTCAAACACATACCGAGGGGCAAACAGTGACGTGCCACGCTGCCAATCTCTGCTGTGTAACTTGTTTGGGGTTAACCCATTCTGAACGGGAACCCCTTTTGGTGTCAGCATCATGTTATGCTTTAGCTATTGAAAAATAGCAGATCTACAAGCTCATAGCGCGCCACCGAGTGGCGCGCTACGAGCTTGTAGGTCTGCTATTTTTGAAAAATCGAAGAACGACTGACATTTTTAGAATCTGATCTCAGGTCAGAATGGGTTGATCAGACCCAGTGTGTGTCCAGTGGAAACCCCCCCCCCCCCCTCCTTTGTGCACACAGCCATTTGAGTTGGAAACAACATGAACTATTCAGCGGTTTGTTAACGCTAAACAAAAATAATACAGTGGAATATTCATAATGGGAATTGTGTCATGGCTCTGAATGGAGTTATTTATTGATGGAACGCATGTGATGGAAATTGGGGAGTGGTTATTTCCGTGTGTGGCCCAACAGGCTTATGAAACACGCTGCTCTCACTGGGCTGGTGAACTTACAGAGCACTTCAGCTCCACTGGCCTCGTTTCTCACTATTCTCCCTGTCCCACATTCTCCTCACACAGTGGCTTACTGTATGTATATATATATATATATATATATATATACTGTATATATATTGTATTGCCTGGGGAGAATGTGTATCTGACATCTGTAATTATATTTGCATATTGCCAGTATGTCATAATGTGAGACCTTCTGCATGTGTGTGGCAGACTGGCAGTGTGAATCTAACTCACATTGACCCTTAGGGCGTTGGTTGGGGGTGGGGTCGGGGGCACGCGTTTGTCCGACGTTCCGTTAGTCCAACATACGTGGCCGGTTAAGACTCACCCGTGGCTTTGAACCTCATAAACTGGGCTGTATGACAGAGGATGATACTGCATGATCTCCTGTGGACCATTGACATTTTTTACACTGTAGACAAGTGGACCTTCATATCCGAGTTAAAACCACATATACTTTGTTGACCGAAGTCTATGTACTAGGCCACGTCCTTTCCTCCCTCGACAAGCTTGCATCATGTTGCGACGCTCTGAGAGCTTGCAGTGCAGCTGGTTTTGGTAAATATATTCATGCGAGAATATAGGGACGCTATAGGGGGTCCTGTGGTTAAATGAAAAATATGGATTTTAAACCGTAAATGAAAGGAGGTAGATCATATCCTGGGATGCTGTGCTGGTGCTTTGTGCCAAGGAGAACTCAGGCGTGGAGAGTCTCACACCTGTTCTCTCAACCACACTGCCACACACTGAGATCCGGCTTAGTAGTACATCTTTTTATACTATGATTATCTTTACTTCAGATGCTCTCTCTCTCTCTCTCTCTCTGTCTCTCTCTCTCTCTCTCTCTCTCTCTCTCTCTCTCTCTCTCTCTCTCTCTCTCTCTCTCTCTCTCTCTCTCTCTCTCTCTCTCTCTCTCTCTCTCTCTCTCTCTCTCTCTCTCTCTCTCTCCTGTAACTACATCTCTATACCTACCTATTTGTCTCCTACTAATAGACTACTGTGAAACACCCATATAGTTATCTAGGTATATCTCAATGATTTAATTCACTACTGCTGTCGAAGCAGAATGCTAGCTACAGGTCCTGTGTGTGTGTGTGTGTGTGTGTGTGTGTGTGTGGCGCCTAGTGTGTACCACACAAAAGTGCTGACTCGCAGGAATATCCGACTGTGACGGATGTTCCTCTGAAACCTGCGCAGCCTGTGTGGTACAGTGGGTGTGTGTACGCGGGACAAAAAGAGTATAGCACAGCATTGTGTGTGTGTGTGTGTGTCTGTGTGTGTGTATGTGTGCACTCATGCACACTTTTTCCATCCGTGCGTGGTCCGGTGTCTGAGGAGTCCTTCCTGTGTGGCAAGTGAACCACCTGTATTCACTGTATTCGGGAGTCATTTAACACATTGACTGTTTTGTTAGGTTGTGTACTGTACAGAGAAAAAAGTCTGATTCGTACTTATTTTGCCGCACATAGCAGATCTACAGGTTCACAGCGTGTTGAGCTGGCTATTTTAGGTGACATAATGCACAGCCGAGTGTAAATCGGGCACAGTAACATAATGATACAGTACCGGAATATACCGCCGTCCGTCGTGAGATGGAGGATAAATTAAGCTTCACCCCAGATGACTTACTACACACATACACACACACACACGCACACACACACACACACACACACACACACACACACACACACAGAGGGTTCTGCACCTCTAATTGGATATAGCATCTTCTCCCACCTGACAATCAAGTCTAGACTTGTTTGTACATGGAACATAATAAATTAGGTGTTGTTGAGTATGGTTCAATAACTGTGTGTGTGCGTGTGTGTGTGTGTGTGTGTGTGTGTGTGTGTGTGTGTGTGTGTGTGTGTGTGTGTGTGTGCCTACCTGTGTTGTTGTGTCGCTCAGGCAATTGTCGATGTTGTTCCACTCTTCCCATTATTATATTAATCATATCTCTACACTCATTAGCCTCAACATGCGCAGCCAGTGCAAGTTAATGCAGCTTGAAGTTGGTCCCTGCTTATAGTTTGTATTTGGATATTAGGGGTGAGGCGATTCACTTAACACTTACAGCGCTAGCATTTAATTAACAAATTATGATATAGTTCACGCCAGCATTTTTCCCAGTTGAGCTCTTATTTTGAAAAGCCACATTTCCAGACTTCCGGAGGTGAACATAAACTAGTTAAACCGGGTCCTGGACTGGTCTGGTTTACCAAACGGATCTATGCCGGAGCACTGGAGGGCTCCACATCGTCATCATTCCATCTCCATACCTATAGGGCTGCAGATTACATTTATATTGCGATTCTTAATTATATTGTGATTCTGCAATTCAACGATTGTCGCGATTCGATAATAAGATTTTTCGCGATCCCAAACCTATGTTACCTCTTTTTTGCTTTAAAAAAAACCCCAATTATAAACAATATAAACCATGAAAAGTTGAATCATACTTCAACGCAATTAACCAGATAACGCCAGGCAGTCTTTCTGACATAAATAATAATAATAATAATATAATAATAGTAAATAAATAAATTGTGAACATTAAATCAATGGCATTTTAAAAATCGCGATCGTTTTTCCCCCCCAGCCCTATAGTTTATCTCTGTTCCATAGCGAACCTCTGTCCTTACTTACTTAAAATAAAATGTATGTTTTGAACAGCGTTCCAAACATACAGTAACAGCATTCACAGCAAAGCTTACAGGAAGGTTTGTCTTGGTGTGGCGGGACAGAGGAAGGTGGAAGGTGGGGGAGGGGAGGCCAGGGTGGGTGGGCCCGTCCTGGCCCTGCCATAGTATAGGATACAGTACAGATACAGTATATATACGGCAGTTGTTGCATGCACTCTCTGTCTTGTTAAATTTATAATGGGTTTATAAACTCCCTCTCAGAACATGGAAACAGGGCTGTGGGTGCAGGAGAGAAGAGCAGCGAGCTGGGGACCGGCTGCTTGGCTGCCTGCCTCTTATGTAAGGAAGAAAGTCAGGAAGCGATGGCCCTCCTGTTAAGACAGGAAGGAAGACAGTGTACGGGACGTGTTTCGAGGCTGTTCAGAGCCATGTGTGATGTTGACACCCAGCCATAGCGCTTTGCAACGTGTGTACAGTACAGTACAGTACAGTACAGTACAGTACAGTACAGTACAGTACAGTACAGTACAGTACAGTACAGTACGTGTCTGATAGATAGGAGCTGAAGTGCTGAAATGTCATTGCCGTCGGGCAGAAACTTCATATATCTCCGTAGTTCAATGTTGCACCGGTATGTTTCTTTTTGTGTGAATTAATGCCTTACTTCGTCATACTACAGTGTCACACAAAAGCAGCAACATGTATTTATTTTAAGTGAAAGTGAACATGCTTACCCACCTGACGGCAAGGAAATGTACTATCGCTATTTTTCTTTTTTACCTAAATCTGCTAAACT
This sequence comes from Protomyctophum bolini, assembly GCF_963924005.1. NCBI lineage: Eukaryota > Metazoa > Chordata > Actinopteri > Myctophiformes > Myctophidae > Protomyctophum > Protomyctophum bolini. The sequence continues at coordinate 9,282,153 of NC_137877.1, read as the reverse complement.
GGAATTGCTGGAGCAAGACAGTGATGCCAGCCCTACAGTGCCTCTCCTACTTTATATCCGCATTTCAAAACATATGTCCTAGTGAAATATGGGCTGGCAGCAGAACCTTCTAGTGTTTATCACAATGAGTCATAGCTCTGTGACTCTGTGTTGGGAGAAAGAATCACAAGGGCTTCATTTGTCACTCACACATACTGTACAGGTGCAAGATTGGCAGTCAGGCCGCACGGCATGATATTATTGGTTTGAATTAGTTAGTATACTGATGAAATGTCGCATTTCGTTCTTGTTTGACAGGAGGTAAACGAGATTGGGCTTTTGAGATTTGAGATACCGTATTTAGTTGGGTCTTGGTTTTCTGTAGATTGTATGTTATTTAAAAAAAAATCACACCCGTGTGAACTGAGTGGTGCAACTCCCCCCACCACCTCTCTCTCTCTCTTTCTCTCTCTCGCTCTCTCTCATTAGCAGGCGACACAGCAGCACTATCCCTCCCTCTGTTTCTGGCGTCCCCTACTGGTACAAATAAGTCATATACTCGTGCTCATGGCCACATAGGTAGACACATAGGCACGGACATTGCTGGTTGTAGGAGTGGTTGCACCACTCAGAAAATAGTAGTGAGAGCAATAACACTTGAAAATGGCAATTTGTCTGAATGCCTGTCTGGAAACGAAGCCTTCAATGCAACTGGAGGCAAGAGCCTTTCCATATCCAGCTGATTATCTCATCACTGTCTGTTGACTGTTGAAAGATCTGAGATCTGAGTATTCCACAGGTTCTTATTTGAATTTGCCTGTATGCCCTATGGGGCCCTATATGCCTCCAAGTGACGGAGCTGTGATTGCTGCATAGATTAGTTTGAGAGCAGTGTAGTGTATAATATACTGTAGAGTGTTTTGGCTACATTTAGCGGCTACAGCCACAGCCGGCATAACATCCAGTCCGTCGGTACAAGTGCTCCGTTGCTATAAATCGATATAATTTAATGGATTAAATAACCCCGGGCAATTAGAGCGTTAACCTGTGATGTCATGTTGACATACTTTTTATTTGTGTTTTTTATCTATTCACTTGGTCATTATAACGTCCACAGAATTAGAGGTCTGCTCTGCCGGAAAACATCGCGAAAAAAAAAGGTTATGGCCATTTTTGTATACCACACCATGGACAACCAATATATAGACATTTTCAAAATGTCATCATACTTTAAGTAGCATGTGACATCAAAACATCAAACTATAGGCGGTTTTCATGATTCTGAATCCATTCCAAGCATTAGTTTTGCACGAAAAACTCTCCTTGGCCTAAATTCGGCCACAGCCACTTGCCCAAATGTGCCCAAATGTGCTGAGTTCATCACATTTGTGATCACGGCTATGGCCGTTTTTAGGCCAAGGAGTATTTTTCGTGTGTACGTGTGCGTGTGCACGTGCGCACGTGGGTTACCTCAGTGTCTAAAATGAGGCTCCTCCAACACACATGGACACAAGTAGATGTATGTTTTAAGAGGACAAGATGTTTACAAGCCAGAGCAGATGGAAACATGATGTCATGACAGAGGCTCTCTCCTGGTGTGTGGGGGGGATGGCTGATTTTAGATCAACGCACAAGGTGTGATAACATACAGCCCAGAGCCCAATTAGTTTGACTCAGGCCAGGTGTGACTGTTAAATCAGCCGTCACACCGTCAGCACTCCATTAATGTGCTCCTGTACTTCAGAGTTCAGACTGCAGTTTCAGGTGATTCAGCACCACACTTCTAGCACCACATTTGTAGGTTTACAGCAACAGCGCCACGGAGCGAAATAGACTACTGTAGAGTCTGGAACTACACCTCCTGAATGCCGATGTATCAAAAGTCAATAAAAATAAAAATGTAATTACTTCCTTCGAATGAAAACGTGCTGTGTGATGACGTGTCGAGGCTCACATGTTATGCATATTAATGAATCTTGATTAAATTCACCTGTTTTATTCCCATTGCTGCTTCGTCCTCCAAACGCAGGTGGTTTTGATTACAGAAATACTCATACTACAATCACCACGCTAAAATATGTATCTGAAAACATAACATTATAGGTTAGAATTAAGCCATGTGCTTTGCTGCCTGTCTCTCTCTGACTTTGTTTACAAACAATCTGCATGTAGAGCAACGTCCCATAGCCTGGAGGGATATGACGTTCTGATTATTTTTTTCGTTTGAGAGACTACAAAATAGATGCTCCAAATATCCATTTCACCCCGTCTTTAACGAATTAGATTTACATTAGGACAAATGTACATCATGACTGCAAAGACAAAACGGAAGTGGGGAGGAGGCATTTCAGATGTGTTGGTATAATGCAAGCCAATGTGGAAAACAGCCAATCTACAACTCACAATGCTGTGAGCATTTAGAACGGCCTGCGACAGCCTGCCTACTGACACCACCGTATGATGAAAGCATCTGTGTGCGTTTTGCCAGGTTATGCTGCACGCGTGTTTGCCTGTGCGCCTACACCACAGCCATATTGTCCACGCAGTTTGTATGAGTGAGCGTGATTCATGTGCAAATGTGAGGGTGTGCTCTTTGAGTGGTACTGTTTGGCGTGGCATCCATCCAGGCTGGAGCACTGTGCCTCTGATGTTCTCTGTGTGTTCATTGACTGCATTCACATAATTAAGTGTATAATTGTATGATTACTACATGTTACATGTTACACATTATGCCCTGTCACAGAACTGTTGTGCATCTCTCTCTCTCTCTCTCTCTCTCTCTCTCTCTCTCTCTCTCTCTCATGCACTCTCTACCCCCACCCCTCTCCTCCGGTGCATTATGGAAATTCTAAGAATAGCTTTGTCACCTGATAATATTGTATTGATGCCATCCCTTTGCTGTCCTGCATTACTCTATTGGCGGAGTGGCTACTGCATTGTGTGTGTGTGTGTGTGTGTGTGTGTGTGTGTGGGCGTGTGCGTGTGCGTGTGCGTGTGCGCGTGTGTGTGTGCGTGTGTGCGCGCTCGTGCGTGCAATATCTCCCAAGCGAACATCTGTTTACATCCAAAGTCCTGTTCCACTAGAGCTTAAGTCACTCAGGGGGATGCTGTGTTATACTGATCGGTGCAGGAGGACACAGGGGGGGTTGTCATGGGACACACCATTGTATCCCCTCTCCTCTCTTTCACACACGCACGCACGCACTTACACACACATACACACTAAACCATACAGTAGGTTTAGTGCGTGTGTAAGTGCGTGCGTGCGTGCTTGAGAGGTATACCTCTTCTCTTCGTCCTCTCTCACTGAACCTATACCTCCTCTCTTGCTCTCTCTCTCTCTCTCTCTCTCTCTCTCTCTCTCTCTCTCTCATATGTGTGTTTTGCCGTACATCAATATCTTTGTGTACACTTAACCTTTTCCATGTTATGGGCCTAAGCTTTCCCCTCTTCTGCCGGCACACTGAATCCTCTGTGATGACACATGGTGGTTTGGTTTATTCAGGGTAAAAACACTGTATGCTCTGCCAGTGTGTGCAGAGTGAGAGAGAGAGAGAGAGAGAGAGAGAGAGAGAGAGAGAGAGACACACACACACACACAGAAAGAAGACAGAGAGAGAGTTTGAATCCGAGAAAGGGGATGCATCCTTATTACTTATATAATCCAAAGCCACATTTTCAGAGGGAGTATATTTGAGTCTGAGTTAATCCTGAGCTTTCTTGGAAGTCAGAGACTCCTGACCTGAGCTAATGTAATAATTCCTGGCACCGCCGCCTGCGTTCTCTGAAAGGACGTGATCTCTGTCTCTCTGTAGACCGCTTGCCTTGAAATGATCCGTGTTTAATTTAACTCTGAGACTGTACAAGTGCCAGCGAAAGGTCCAGTTGTATTAGTCTACCTGTCTACACGTGCGTGCGTGTGCGCGCGTCACAGTGTGTGTGTGTGTGTGTTTGTGTGCGTTTGCTTATGTTCGTTTGTGTGGCTCAGCTTTCAGCTGAACATAATGAGGACTATATATGTTTGTGTCATGCTGCATCCTGGTTGAGGGCTGTAAAACCATGCAGAATCCATTCAGACATGTCATTATCAGAAGTTGTCAGCGTCAACTCTCTCCCCAGGGACAGGGAGTGGCTTTTTTTCACAGTGGGGAGGTGTTGGGAATGCCTGCGTGTGTGTGTGTGTGTGTGTGTGTGTGTGTGCGGAATCGGATACGCACGCTGTTGTTAACACAGGCTGTCACAGTTGCATGTGACAAAAGTATCATGGAATACATCTCACACTGAAAGAACTTATATGAAACTTATAAGTTAGACATATATGTAGCCAAAGGCTTGTGTTTGACCCTGCGGTGGAAATGCGTTGCATTATTGCCAGTGGTGGATCGAGTAAGTAAAAGTGCAAATACTTGCAATGTAGAAATACTTTGTTACGAGTAAAATTATGGAATTCAAAATGCAAAAGTATTGGTATATGTACTTAAAGTACCAAAAGTAAAAGTAGCAGATCTACAAGTTCACAATGCGTCGCATCGCGACGCAAAGTGAGCTTGTAGATCGGCTATTTTCAAATGGCCAAAATGTATATAGTCAAAATGTATATAAGTCAAAATGTATATAAGTCAAAATCTGCAAAGAAACTACAGGTAGTAACTAAAGTTTTCAAATACCGGTAAATGTAGTGGAGTAAAAGTACAGTATTTGCCTCTGACATGTAGTGGGGTAGAAGTAAAAGATTTGGAAAGTGGAAATACTCAAGTAAAGTACCACAAAATTGTACTTAAGTACAGTACTTGAGTAAACGTACTTCGTTACTTTCCACCACTGGTTACTGCTCCACATTCCAGCGCAAAGCGAGTGTTGTCTTAATTATGACATGGGGCGGTTAGTGTGTGCCACTCTCCTTAACGAGAAGTGGTTGGACTCGGAACGGGCCACGTTGTAACTCGTTGCATGCTTCTAATTCATGCCCGTTGCATTCAGGAGGTAAGACGAAGGAAAGGAAAGGTACTATGTTTACCCAGGGTAACTGGACTAAGCTCAAGAACTTGTTTACAGCCAGGCCCTGCTCATAGAACATTTCATGGTAGAGGTTCAAGTTAGTTTACGAACTAACCGGCCACCCTGCTTCAGCTCGGGTACGAGGAGGATATAGACTAATTTTATAAATGTATTTTTTTTTTGTGGCTTTCGCCTTTATTTTATATATTTTATGGAGGGACAGACAGTAGGCTGACAGGAAATGGGGAGAGAGATGGGGGGGGGAAGACATGCAGTAAAGGCTGTCGGGATCGGGAGTCGAACTCGCGGCACACTGCCAGACTGGATTACCAGCCAAGGTGCCTGGACCACTGAGCCATGGCCCAGGCATATGCTGTTTTTTAGAGCATAAACAAAGTACAAGCTCAATACTATAAGCTTGTTTATTCCTCTACTTCCAGGGCCTAATCCAGGACCGTGGCAGATATACACTTTTGTTGAAACAAAATACCCATAGTGAAACTCTCTTAAAGATATTTATACGATATTTCGCCTATATACACATTTAAAATAAGTTAAGTATAGCGTTATATTCCCATAGCAAGCACTGCCATATATAGAGTGTTTGTTCAGTCACAGCAGGGCCCATCTCTCCAGCTGTTTAGTAAACAGAAAATACCGTTTCAGGTCGGGATAACATTGGATAAAATCCAATCAGGAGAAAGTTCTTTCTCCTGATACAGGATAAACCAGTACAACTAGTGGTGAAACTAGTGAAAAAACTATTGATGAAACAAAACTATTGAGCAGACATTCACATGGCACTATCACACTTATTTTAAACTTCACTGATGGTGTTGGTGCTGAAAGTAGCCGATTGTGCATTTGTAGACCTGCTATTTTGGTTCTGGTTATTTTTTTAAACATAAAATAAATAAGAAAGAGGCTACAGTAGAATGGAGAGTGATAATTGAATGTAAAAGTATGGTGGAACTAGTTGTTACTTAGTGGGGACTGGGGATCAGACTGTGGCTCCCAAATCCAGACCACTACCAGAAGACTGGACTGCGTTACAGTTTCTCAAGACACATTCAGAAAAATGGATTCCCAGATTTCCTGCGTTATAACTTGCTTAGTTAGCCGCGGGTGTGGCGCATCGGACAAGCTCACAATGCATCACACTGTGAGGCGTAGTGAGCTTGTAGATCTGCCATGTCCGGCGTGTGTGACACTGGTGCACAAAAGTTGGCTCCTGTTTTGTATGTGTCTGACAAGGCAACACGTACCTCTGCCAGTGCACGGCATGGTGGAGCTAATGATTCCGCAGTATAGGGAACAGAATTGGCTGGCAAAAATCCCCTCATGAGTCCATTTTTACACTGTCGGAGTTAGATTAACACTTTGCTGGGCACTGCCAGTGAATATAGGGCGGACTACTGGAAGATAATTCGTCTCCCTGTAGACCACTGTCTCTTTGCTGACCCAATCCCTCCACCCTCTCTCACTTATTCTCCTTCTTCAGAAAACGTCTCTCTCTCTGACCCCCGACAGAAACAGCTTACTCTCGTTCCCAATTCTACCCAATTTCCGCGACCATTCTCTCCTTTACACAACCACTTACCCCCCGACCGCACGCGCACACACACACACACACACACACACACACACACACACACACACACACACACACATGCACACACATCATTTCGTTTCTTTTGTCATTTGTGAGCGGTGCTAGCCATGTGTATGTCTGACTGTCTGTTTGAGCACTGAATGCCTGTTTGTATAGTACGACCTAGTGACCCCTGCAGATGCACACTGAACAGTCAGCTAATTGGCCACACACACACACACACACACACACACACACACACACAGGCCGGGGAGGAGGGGTCATTATAACCCTCGTGCTTAAGGCGAGAAAAGGGTCACCCGTAACCCATAACCATTTATCACCCTCAAATTCTACTCTCAGGGAAAGTGGCAACTCTCAGGGAAAGTGCAATAGAAATTCTAGAATGTTGAGATTTAGTTACCATTACTATATATATTGTTTTTGTGGCTTTCGCCTTTATTTTATATTTGTTATAGAGGGATAGGTATACAGTAGGCTGTCAGGAAATGGGGAGACACAGAACCCACAGAAAACCACACAGAATTACCAGCCAAGGTGCCCAGACGGCTACGCCAGCCGCCCAGGCCATTATTTACCATTATTGAGATGCTGTACACGGCAGCAGGAGTATGTTTTTAGCCGAGCCTTTACGTTTTGGGTTATTTTCCCAATTAATATACCTCTTATTAACCAGGGATCCTTTTAGTAAAAGGTGCACAAAGCACCTTAGCCAGTCACATTTGATCCAAGCTGCCCTGAAATTATATAGGCCTCTCTACAAAGTTTTACAACTTTAAAAAGCTGGAGTGGCTTGTTTGTGGGTGATTAATTCATGGTTAATGCCCAATGTGCTACTTTCTAAGCCCGCGAGTCATCTCTCATCATGTTCCCCGGAGGTGAGAAGCCTTCCCAGGGTTACAGACGCAGCAAGCCGCGATCGCCTCTCCTAAATACCTCATTTACAGACATGAGCTGACGCCCTCAAATTTCTCTGACAAGACAATGACTCCACTGTGGATGATTGACTGTCGCTGCATCACCAACAGCATTTATGTCTGCTTTATATGCAGAGATCTCTCTCTGTCTCTGTCTCTGTCGCTGTCTGTCGCTGTCTCTCGCTGTCTCTCGCTGTCTCTGTCTCTCTCTCTGCACACAGAGAGAGATCTCTCTCTCTCTTTCCCTCGCGTTCTCTGTCCCATGGAAAAAGGGTGCATTAACCATTAACCTGTTTGGCAGTCATCCTGGCTGTAGGAGAACAGATGGTGTTGTGAAGAAGTGTTACACAGCAATGTATTTTTAACTTGCTCTAAGTGCCGAGGCTGGGAGGCGTTAAGGAGATGAGGGGAGCTGGCCTGTAGTTATAGCATTGCGGGTTTATGAACCTTGCGTTACTCACTTTGTTTGATAAACAGAGATGGCAACAGGGAATGGAATACAGTTCCTGTCCAAAGGACAAGGGAGTTCAGTGGCTAACCACTTAAGCTCTATGTAATGTTATACTTTGTTGTACAATGATGTCGCAACGCACTGCAAAAATAGCTTTTTTAACAACCTCACAACGTGTCGTCACCTGACATGTTGTGAACTTGTGGATCTGCCATTTCCATGAAATGTTCACCTATTATGACATAGCCAGAATACGCATTCTATATGGTCAGGAAGTTGAAAGTTGTTTTTTTTGTACAGTTTGTTAATTGTGTTTGTTTGTTTTCGTAAAGTGTACAGTATGTGGCCCATGGTGACATCGATCAATTCTGGACGAAATCTCACACTATTAAGGCAGCCGGCTTTTCCACTCACCGCACAAGTTGCCATTTTTTCACTTGAGCACCCTCCCCTCAAAATGTCTGTGCACGCCACTAGTCTATGGTCCATGTGGTTACAAGTTAAAACACATTTCTTTCCTAATGACGTGTGCCCAAAATAGGCATGCACTGAACTCATGCCAGTACATTCTGAGTCCAATGCCCAACACACTGGCTGGGCTCCAGCATATATCCGTAGTGTACTTTGGGAGCCTTTCCATGCAAGGCTTTAAAAATAAAATCTTAAAATGGCTTCTGAAGCTCACAGGTAACCAGTGGAGAGCTGCCAATATAGGAGTGATATATGGTCACACTTCTTATGTGTTTGAACAGTCTAGCGGCAGAGTTCTGAACTAATTAAAGACAGGAAAAAACATTGGGTTCTTTTTAAGTATAGGGGGTAGGCAGTCTAGGCGGGAAGAAAAATTCAACCAGGTATATAGGGTATGAACATGACATCATCGTACCTGGAAGTTATGCGGGAACGCCCACTGAATGGCAAAAAACGACTTTCTGGCCTTGACAGCCCATTCATCCAAACAGAAAAGTCCTGTCTGATTGCATTAAACAATGTTAAACTCACCAACATCGCAGCTGCACGAAAAGCTTGAATTATCCTCTTTCTATCTGCAAAGTTTTTGTTTCATAAAAATCCACCATAGAAACGTTATGTTTTGAGTTTGGAAGTGCTTGTTTTCAATAACACAACATTTTGCTGCCTCCTGCATTATGTGACATTTAGAAACAGGTGGTATGCAGGACGGTTGAGTGATTTCCAACGAGCGCTTCCAAACTCCAACACTACAAGCTGCTCAATGTTTTGCCACTCAGTCTAGATGAGGGGGGGCGTGTCCTGTTGGTAAAATCATGCATGTGCATACTCTCTATATCCTTCCTCGTCAGAGGTAAGATGGCTATACTATAGTATGAATGTGTTCATGTCGTCAATAAATAATAATACAATGATTCGCGGGACATTAGTTAGTTGCTACTTGGCATGGTGGAAGTCCAATAGGCGAACCTGGCCGTTCGGTGCCGAGGCATGCCGTTCATGATGAGATACAGTAAGATCAATAATAATAGTCTATTAATAAATTAATACCACGAATAAATGTGGCACATTATTCTGTGCCCAGCGAGGCAACCGTCAGCGACATTAATGTGGACTTCTATATTTTATATTATTAGCCCTAGTGACTGTCAGTCTGTCAGACCGTCATGTGAACTATAGAATATGCATACAAGCGCAAGCTGTGCAATACATAGGCTATACTTTTTTATGTGTTGACCAATGTTGGGCATATAGTCTACATATTTTACGCACGCACGCATGCGCGCACACGCGCACGGGCAAACACACTTGACACCACTTGACATATTCATGTCCATCTGTTGTTTAGATTCAACACAAGGCGGGGCTCCAGGGACAGGGAAACCACAATATCTTTGGTAAATGCTGAAGGTCCTCACAAAGTCAAACACATATTTTGGGGGGGGGCTTATTTTTCTGTTCTAATAAATGGTAAATAAATGGTAAATGGCCCGGCCGATGCCCGGCTGTATTGCACCGAGTCAGTAACGATGGAAGTTACTCCATCGTTTGGGCAAGATCCATGCCCAACCCGGCTATGCAAAATACCCGTTGTACCCTTGCCAGAGTACCCGTTCTACCCATCTATCTGTGTCCCTTTTATGCCCATATCTGGACATTTCTGTATCTGTGTCAATTATTCATATATATATATATATACATATATAATATGGAGTTCTGTTCGACAACGGGAACTACACTGGGGGCGTGGAACGCATGTGTCGAATTTTAAGTCGCTGTGGAGAACGGTTCTCGAATTACGTGGATTAAATACACTCGTACGAGCTTGTATATCTGCTATTTTTGAGGACCACTGTTCTAAACCACAGTTCTAAATCCTACGAGTATTCTGAAAATCACACCCGTGTGAAGTGAACTGAGGGGTGCAACTACTGTAATTGTTATAGTTACTGTACTGTACTGTACTGTACTGTACTGTACTGTACTGTACTGTACTGTACTGTACTGTACTGTACTGTACTGTACTGTACTGTACTGTACTGTACTGTACTGTACTCAGTGTTGTCCCAATGTCCCTGAACGCGTTCAAAGGACTATCATATTTTGGGTGAACGTGAACTGTATTTCTGCTTGATGAACGTCCTTGTGAACGCGTTAATTTCTGGCGTGTGTGAACGTCACTTTCTCACGTTTAACTTCGTTCAAGAGTGTTTCCATAGAGCCTTCCAGGCAAAACCCCCGCTAAAACACACCCTAAACAGTCCTTAAAGGAGAATTCCATACTAAAAGGCTTTCTTACCTTTCTTTGTAGTTGTTACGTCCCCACCAATGAGGTCCAGGTGTTATTTTGTGCAAAAGCTCCTTATTGGCTATTTCCCCTACCATGAGCCCTACATGAATTGCATTGAATTGAAAGGGAATTGAATGGGGCTATGGGGTGTTAATTGCTAATTCGCTTATTTCCATCGCTCAAAATTATAATTTCTTTGTATATATCCTCTCTTCATAATGTAAATAATATCCCAAGCGGCACACTTTACTTCTTCTTTCGATGGAAATAAGCAAATTAGCATAACACCCTATAGCCCCATTCAATTCCCATTCAATGCAATGCAATTCATTGAGGGCTTATGGTAGGGGAAATGAGCAAAAAGGAGTTTTTGCACAAAAAAAAACACCTGGACCTCTTGAGTGGGGACGTAATAACTACAAAGAAAGATAAGAAAGCATTCTAGCATGGAATTCTCCTTTAATATCTAGCGGAAAACCCTCCAATAAGCCCTTATCCTACACAAATTAATTAATCTTTCCCACTAGATTATAGGCATGCTGCTGGGGTTCAAGTTCTTAAGAGATGAGAGTGCTCATCCTTCTCACTTGTGGAGGTGTGTGTGTGTGTGTGTGTGTGTGTGTGTGTGTGTGTGTGTGTGTGTGTGTGTGTGTGTGTGTGTGTGTGTGTGTGTGTGTGTGTGTGTGTGTGTGTGTGTGTGTGTGTGTGTGTGTGTGTGTGTGTGTGTGTGTGTGTGTGTGTGTGTGTGTGTGTGTGTGTGTGTGTGTGTGTGTGTGTGTGTGTGTGCTACTGTGGGTGGCGTTTTCAGGTTGAAGAGGGTCAAATGAGGGTTCGACTTGAGTGCAAGCACATGCTTTCTGTTGCACTGTGCATGTTTGTTTCTCTCTTTGTGCGTGCGTGCGTGTTTCCATGTCTTCATAATTTATGTTTGTCTCTTTTTGTCACTCTGCAAGAGTCTGCATAATACTTTGTATACCACTGTATATTTTTCGAAACAGTCAGATGCCGATCCTGTGCTAGAAATATGTGTGCATATAATATTATATAGCTGTATTCATAACATTTGCGAGGTTGTGTATTAATGTACGTATATACACCCGGATTACCGTATTTTATTATGACATCTTTGGAAGCAGAAGAGGGGGGGCGGGGGGAGATCTCTCATTCATTCATTTGGTGACAAATCTTGTCCTATGTCTTTCAATTGAGAATCACTGTCTCGCTGGTCACCACAGTCACTGCTTCGTCCCATCGAACCCTCGTCTCCACGGTGCGGTGACTTCACTTGCCCCCCCTCTGTGAGTCCAGAGAGTATCCCGTGGGTGTCACAGCTTAATCGGTCCCCTGGTCCTGTCCCCCTGGAAGTCCAGTGTGATTGATGAGCGCCTATATACTGGCATGGCTGACTGATACCCTAACCCCATCGATCAGCTCTGAAGTCCTGCAAATCAGCTAGTTGGTCCCACGTCCACACATGCATCGCTGTCTGTGTTTGCATGCGTATGTGTTCTGTGTCCATAATCTAGCGGGTGTGTGTCACCCACCCACGCACGCACGCACACACGCATGTACAGCCTTCTGTCTCATTTCAATTTGAAGTGAAACGTGGACATTTAACACTAAACTGTTTTGACTGCCACATTAACCGTGGGCTAACTTGGCTCTGAGACCTGACATAAGAAATATGTCACGATTGCTAAATGTGACTTAAGCCCATATGTGGCTAGCTGGCCCTGCTTTTTGACAACACTTATTGACTGTGCTAATACTAATACTGGCATATTTCTCAGTCATATAGGCGAGTTGTTGATTCAGTGTGAAAATGGGTTAAATTAACCTCTGGACACAACATGTTTTAGAATGAATATCATTCTATGTATTAACAGTTTCAACATTCTGTTGTTGGAGACATGTGGATGGATGTCAACATCCTCTCAGTTATTCTATGTACAGTACACGAGTATAAAATAAAAGTATAAAGTAGTGGGTGACATTTCTTCGACTGCAGTTACCATATATTGTCTGGACTCTGGTGCAACGCACAGGTCCTCGCTCTACTCCTGGTGAGAGCAGGAGTGGACCTGGTGAGACGTAGGAGGGGCCCGGCCAGGAGACGACCCACAGAGCCTAGTCCCTCCATGTGCCAGAAGTGTACCTCCCAGCCCTGGCAGAGTAGTTCTGCAGTAGTTCCAACGGATTGTGTGGCCCTGGTTTTTCCCTTGTGGGACTGATTGAGGGTAGCTACTGGGACGTAAGTCGGGACTTGATCACTCCCGGCTGGGTCGCCTGAGTGAGGGCTATGATGTTGAGAGACCCGAAACCCCGTTGACCTCAGGATACATCACTGAGGATACGTCCCAGGTGCATCCATGCGATGTTTTTTAGTTATTGCCAATAAAATATGCATACAATGTATAAAGGTGTATACAAGGGGTCAGCAACATTTTTGGAATGAAGTGCTATGTTTTTTTAGCACTAGGTAGTCAGTGCGCCATGTAAACCTTAAGTTTAATTATGACACCACATCAAAATAATAAAAATAACAGTAGATTTTCTGTTCTTATTTTGAAGAGTTCCGAATTTGAATTAATGTAGAATTAGGTTCAGGATGTGAGGAGACACAAATATATGGTATTCCTCAGTCTATTGAGGAAAAATACATCAAAAATACTGTTAAATGAAACGGTCTATTAAATCGTTCCTGGCCATTCCATGCCATATCTGTATTTAAACATTGTTCAGATGCGAAGGCTTAGTGTGAAACACTGCCATGAAAAAAGCTGGACGAATAGTCTACATAAATTCATAAATAGGCTATACTGTTCTTTCAGATGAATAAGTGATTGTCTCCGGTGGCCTCATATAGATCTGTTAGATCCTTAGTCAGAGAGTAAGTGAGTGAAGGCTATTGGTTGTCTAAGCTTCTGTATGTTCCGAATCAGACTCAATGTAATGAGAGCTATTCATCATGTGCTGTGTGGTAACTCAGCACTTTTTCCAACATTAAAGAGCACACACACAACACATAGCCCCCACTGATGTTGACCATGAAAAGGATCAATTCGTCATGTTGTTAGCCATGTTGTGCTATCTACTAAAAGGTTACTTAGTGCAAATGAAGCCATCCAATTAGCTCGTCCTGTTATACAGCAGTCTCTGTTGATTTCAAACATTCTATACCTCAAAGGAGGCGCTTTCATCCATTTTCAACCTTATCTTGAAATTGGTGTGGTATAGCCTTTCTCTTCCTTGGAAGTTAGAAGCCAGTGTTATTCTTGCATGAATGATAAAATATAATTATTACACTTTTATCAATTTTAGAGTTTTTTATTGAGCATAGAATAAGGTTATGGACAGGAAAAAATGTAGTACATATGGCATGCTTCTTTTTCTATTTCACTTTTTCTAATACACTTTTAAATCTTGTTTTGATCTTCGGTTTCAGAAGCAGTGGGCGTGGTTTTCTGGACCCACTGTATAATCGCCCATTCATTTTTCCCATAGAGATTTACAAAAATATTTATATCAATTATTTTAAGCCTAGAATCAAGCCATCCAGGATCCTAGTGAATCATGCCCATATAACACCTTTGATTCTGTGAAGAAAGAATCAAAGGTTTTATGGTCATGATTCACTGGGATCCTGGATGGCTTGATTCTAGGCTTAAAATAATTGATATAAATATATTTGTAAATCTCTATGGGAAAGATTAATGGGCGATCCAGAAGGCCACGCCCAATGCTATGCTCTATAGCGACTGAGACACAGAGTGACGGGTATCTTATAATGAGCCTTAACGAGGATCAATTATACGTAGATTGGTTGAAAATGGGTGAGGTTTTGTTTTGAATACAGTAGGTCCAGGCATATGGCACTCTCCATGGTGCTGAAGTTCTTTACTGGTGCTTTTTGCTTCTACCTTCAGTGTTTGAATATTTCATTGTCATTTTCTTTACAGCACAATATACATGCAGTGTACATGTCCCAAAAAACACAATGTACTGCAGGCTACATGTCCCAAAAAACACAATATACTGCAGGCTACATGTCCCAAAAAACACAATGTACTGCAGGCTACATGTCCCAAAAAACACAATATACTGCAGGCTACATGTCCTAAAAAACACAATATACTGCAGGCTACATGTCCCAAAAAACACAATATACTGCAGGCTAAATGTCCCAAAAAACACAATATACTGCAGGCTAAATGTCCCAAAAAACACAATGTACTGCAGGCTACATGTCCTAAAAAACACAATATACTGCAGGCTACATGTCCCAAAAAACACAATGTACTGCAGGCTACATGTCCCAAAAAACACAATATACTGCAGGCTACATGTCCCAAAAAACACAATATACTGCAGGTTACATGTCCCAAAAAACACAATATACTGCAGGTTACATGTCCCAAAAAACACAATATACTGCAGGCTACATGTCCTAAAAAATACAATATACTGCAGGCTACATGTCCTAAAAAACACAATATACTGCAGGTTACATGTCCCAAAAAACACAATATACTGCAGGCTACATGTCCCAAAAAACACAATATACTGCAGGCTACATGTCCTAAAAAATACAATATACTGCAGGCTACATGTCCTAAAAAAACACAATATACTGCAGGCTACATGTCCTAAAAAACACAATATACTGCAGGCTACATGTCCCAAAAAACACAATATACTGCAGGCTACATGTCCTAAAAAACACAATATACTGCAGGCTACATGTCCCAAAAAACACAATGTACTGCAGGCTACATGTCCCAAAAAACACAATATACTGCAGGCTACATGTCCCAAAAAACACAATATACTGCAGGTTACATGTCCCAAAAAACACAATATACTGCAGGTTACATGTCCCAAAAAACACAATATACTGCAGGCTACATGTCCTAAAAAATACAATATACTGCAGGCTACATGTCCTAAAAAACACAATATACTGCAGGTTACATGTCCCAAAAAACACAATATACTGCAGGCTACATGTCCCAAAAAACACAATATACTGCAGGCTACATGTCCCAAAAAACACAATATACTGCAGGCTACATGTCCTAAAAAACACAATATACTGCAGGCTACATGTCCCAAAAAACACAATATACTGCAGGCTACACTGTCCCAAAAAACACAATATACTGCAGGTTACATGTCCTAAAAAACACAATATACTGCAGGCTACATGTCCTAAAAAACACAATATACTGCAGGCTACATGTCCCAAAAAACACAATATACTGCAGGCTACATGTCCTAAAAAACACAATATACTGCAGGCTACATGTCCCAAAAAACACAATATACTGCAGGCTACATGTCCCAAAAAACACAATATACTGCAGGCTACATGTCCCAAAAAACACAATATACTGCAGGCTACATGTCCCAAAAAACACAATATACTGCAGGCTACATGTCCCAAAAAACACAATATACTGCAGGCTACATGTCCCAAAAAACACAATATACTGCAGGCTACATGTCCTAAAAAACACAATATACTGCAGGCTACATGTCCTAAAAAACACAATATACTGCAGGCTACATGTCCTAAAAAACACAATATACTGCAGGCTACATGTCCTAAAAAACACAATATACTGCAGGTATACATGTCCTAAAAAACACAATATACTGCAGGCTACATGTCCCAAAAAACACAATATACTGCAGGCTACATGTCCTAAAAAACACAATATACTGCAGGCTACATGTCCTAAAAAACACAATATACTGCAGGCTACATGTCCTAAAAAACACAATATACTGCAGGCTACATGTCCTAAAAACACAATATACTGCAGGCTACATGTCCCAAAAAACACAATATACTGCAGGCTACATGTCCCAAAAAACACAATATACTGCAGGCTACATGTCCTAAAAAACACAATATACTGCAGGCTACATGTCCTAAAAAACACAATATACTGCAGGCTACATGTCCTAAAAACACAATATACTGCAGGCTACATGTCCTAAAAAACACAATATACTGCAGGCTACATGTCCTAAAAAACACAATATACTGCAGGCTACATGTCCCAAAAAACACAATATACTGCAGGCTACATGTCCCAAAAACACAATATACTGCAGGCTACACTGTCCCAAAAAACACAATATACTGCAGGCTACATGTCCTAAAAAACACAATATACTGCAGGCTACATGTCCTAAAAAACACAATATACTGCAGGCTACATGTCCCAAAAAACACAATATACTGCAGGCTACATGTCCCAAAAAACACAATATACTGCAGGCTACATGTCCCAAAAAACACAATATACTGCAGGCTACATGTCCCAAGATGTAGCTTTGAGAGAGAGAGAGACATTAAGCAGGCAGACAGACACAGACAGACAGACAGACAGACAGACAGACAGACAGACAGACAGAGGGGGGCGTTAGAGACGACATTGTTTTGTTGTCATTTACCAGGCCACTCTTGATTACTGCAAAATCTGGTGCTCCTCGCTTCATTACGCTGCTCTGTACCTGTCTGAGTAAACAATGAGATGGCCAGTTATCCTTCCTGTCATGTCATTACATCTCTACCCCCCCCCCCCCACACACACACACACAGTCTTGTACAGGTACTGAATAGATAGTGTGGGGCATATCATCTGTAACAGGTTTGGTTTAACTCAGGAGTTTGCCACCACCGGTACGTGGACCGGTGCTGGTACCACTGGTCTGCGATAAGGCGGCCGGTGGCACACGTCAGCAGGCCTTGAATCACATTCACCAGGCCTTGAATCACACTCACCAGTGTGTAGTGAGTGTGAGCTACATGATGTGAGCTGCATGGTGTGAGCTGCATGGTGTGAGCTACATGGCTGAGCTGCATGGTGTGAGCTGCATGGTGTGAGCTGCATGGTGTGAGCTACATGGCTGAGTTGCATGGTGTGAGCTACATGGCTGAGCTGCATGGTGTGAGCTGCACGGTGTGAGCTGCATGATGTGAGCCATGCAGTGTTGTTTTTGGCAATTTCAGTTATTTCAGTTTTAGTCATAGTCTCTTGAATAGTTTTCATTTAGTTTTAGTCACCTGGAATGTTTTAGTGTTAGTCTAGTTCCAGTCGACTAAATATCATAAGATTTTAGTAGACTCAATCTACAGGTGATTTAGTCAACTAAAATGTATTTTGGTGGCCCTTGATTATTTTTTTTGGCCCAGTAATTTACATTTGCTGAAAATAGCAGATCTAAAAGCTTTGCTATTTTCAGCATGCAACCAAGTGTAAAATGACTACTGGATCTCTTGTCCACTAGTCCCTTCTATTTTAGTGTAGTTTTTATTTGTTGACGAAATTGTCAATATATTTAGTCTTAGTTTTAGTCATCATAGCTGAGTTTCCATTTAGTTTTCATCAGTGGAAATAGGTAGTCGACGAACATTTTTCGTCTTGGTTTTAGTCGACGAAATCAACACTGTGTTGAGCTGCATAGGTGTGAGCGCCCGGCCCTCTGCGGTGCCAACATGTCACTCTAAGGCAGTGGTTCTCAACCTGTGGGTCGGGATAATATCAGAAAGAGGCAAACATTGTGAAAATAGCAAATCTACAAGCTCACAACGCAAAATGTATCTGTGCTGTGGAAGTGAGTCAAACTAGATATAATGCCTACAATTCCAAGTGCTTGGAATGCTGCTAGAGGAATTAAGGTCCAGGAGATAATCAGGCCTTATGCTCACTTTATTGGTTGGTTCTATTTACATAGCACTTTCTATGATGATCAATGTGCACTTTATTGCATATAGCACTTTAACGCCTTCCTACTTTATGGTCAAATGTGCACTTATTGTACTTTTTCTGGTATCGGTGCTGATGTCTATGCCACCCGCTGCAACACAATTTGCCCTTCGGGGACACTAAATCAACTTGAACCTTGTCAGGGTGGGTGTGGGGTGGGTCCCCAGTTCTTGGCCTTAAAAAGGCCTGAAAAGGTTGAGAAAACAAATCGAAACGTTGTATTAATAATAAACCAGTGGAGCAGAGAGAGAGAGAGAGATGAGGAGGAGGCATTTAGGCCCTGTGGGAGGTTGCCTGCAGGTGTTAAGGATCTTGGAGGCTCTCGGAGGGTCTCTGTATTCATTTAATTACACGTTATCGTGAGGACTTTGATTAAAGATTGTCTTATTGAGTTGGATTTAAGAATCCTGGAGGGCGGGACTCCCCCCCCCCCCCCCCCCCCCCCCCACGACTAGATATCACTATATACGCTCTGGGAATAATATCATCAGTATAGTATAGCAACATTTTGGGGCTATGAAACATGCTGCAGACAAATACCTTTAGTTCTGGGCATCTTTGTAAAGTTAGTGTTCATACAAGAACACACACACACACACACACACACACACACACACACACACACACACACACACACACACACACACACACACACACACACACACACACTTGTGCTACTTCCTAAGACTTCCTAAATGGACCAATCTAAACTTCCTGTATGAACTGTAAGGGACTAAGTAGGCTGTCTGAAAATATCCCCTGGCCTTCTATATTAAACCCTGCTCAATTACAAACGAATACAGTAGCAGCGTTCGAAAGCAAGGCCTGTAACGAGCCTGATTCTGTCTCTGTGATTTACACCACTGTATTATGTAGGTCTTCTAGAACCATTTAACATGAGGCCTCTCTATTGGAGACTGTATATATGATGAATTACCCAGCGTTTATGACACAATACATATCAAAGTGTTGGCCGCACACACAGCAACCAATTGGTTTCCTCCCTCACCGTAATGAGAGAGAGAGAGAGAGAGAGAGAGAGAGAGAGAGATGACCTATATTGTTGAATTAAAGCGATCATAGCTGTTGATATTTGCAACGTGTGAGCCAATGTGTTGTTGACAGACATTAGAGACCACTAATTTCCCCAGGCAGCTTGACCCTAAGAGACCGTGTAACAACACATTACTGTGAAACATTATGCATTTAGAGAGAGGGGGAGAGAGAGAGAGAGAGAGAACGGGAGAGGGAGAAATAGCAGGAAACCAGTAGATATTACAATCTGAATCAGGTCAGAGCTGTCTAGAGCAGTCCTCCTATACAGTACCTATATACTGCCAGGCCGAACCGGTCTTCAGGACTAAATCCAGTCCAGCCCCAGCCCAAAGTCCATACCCAGATGTTCCCATGCGTGCGCCTCAAGCACACTCCTCATCCTGGGCCAGGGGATAAAGGTCATGAATATTCAGAATGTTCAGAACTATGCGGAGGTTTAAGATTGATAGGCGCTCTCTACCACCTGAAAACACGAGAATCTCTCTCTCTCTCTTTCTCTCTTACGACGGCCACTCACATCCGTCACTGTACTGTCAGACACTCACATGAAAAGCTGTGTATACAGTACATGCATGGTCGATGATGTGAAACTAGAGTTGGCAGAGATGGAGATGTACAGTATTAGGCTTGGCATGATGACAGACAGGATTGCCTGAGTGAGGTCAGAGAGAGGAGAATGGCAGAAGGAAGTGTCATGTGTGCTGCGCTTGTGCAAATGTGATGCTGTGATGCTACAATTTTGAAGTATTTGTACTTTTACTTCTACTCGCTATTTTCCAAAGATGTGTTTGTTTTACATTGTAGGTCTATTCATTTGAAAACTTGTGAAATGGGACATTCGGCACAATGAGCCTACTTTTGGTACCCCAAACCGCACAGGTTTTTTAAGGTAGACCGCACCAATGCAACTCATTGCAACTCAATGAGTTACATTGCTGTGGTTTGGTTTACCTTAAAACAGTTTTGTCCCAACCCGACCCTTTGGGTGTGGTTTGGGGCTTCAGTCTTTTACTCAAGTCAATTTTTGAATTCCAGATTTCTACTTGTAACAGAGTATTTCTACATTGCAGTATTGATACGTTTAAGTAAACAATGGGAGTACTTTTTTCCACCACTCTCCTTGACCCAGTGGTTCTGTCTGGCTTCGGGTTGGTTGAGGACCCACCATGAATAAGCACAAAATGTAACTTTTGGAGAGCTTCTCCTCCTTGATACTAAAACCGTACAATGCATGCCAAATAAATATTATGTTCATGAGTTAGTACTTAGTACTCTAATTGGCACCGGACTTTTACTGTGACATTTGTAATTTGGTAGCTCTCCAGGCATTCACTAAATGTATCGTAATTGGCACTACATAATATTCAGCCACGCCTGTGTGTGTGGATTCTTGAAAAGCACACAAAGATCAGACCTGTCTGAAATGAGTGGTACTGTTGGGACTATTGGTTGTCGGACTATTGGTTGGTGGACTATTGGAATTGAGAGACTGTTGGTTGTCTGACTATTGGCTGTCGAACCATTGGTTGTAACTTGTTGGACTATTGGCTGTCGGACCATTGGTTGTAGGACTATTGGCTGTCGGACCATTGGTTGTAGGACTATTGGTTGTAGGACTATTGGCTGTCGGACCATTGGTTGTCGGACTATTAAAAACTCAGCTTCCCATCATGCCCCTGTGCACAGTGTGAAGCTCAACAGCGTCACTTTGTCACCTGTTGGTACCCTAAACAAACAGACAGACATATAGGGACACACATTGCTGTTCATTGGAGTGGCTGCACCACTTTCCCTTTTTTTCATCTGGACAGAAAGTAAAGTCTAAATCAAGTTTGTCATGCTGGACCGTGGACGCTGATAACACAGCAAACAGCGAGCCAGTGTTTTTGCATTAGTTTATCACAAATAATTGAAACATAGTCCATGCAGATGTGAATCATGTCTTCCCGGACTCGGCCAATTAAGGTGTGTCTCAGTCAGACTCGGGCCAACATGGAGGGAAATGTTCGCACTTCCACTGATACTAAACGGTTTAACACGAGTGCAGATACTGTATTTAATCAGCTAATGCCATAGCAGACTGAAGTACCCTGATGAAGTCATCATGCTAACGGACATATTGACTGTCTGCCCGCCCTGCTGAACGGCTGAACTCAGCCACTTACTCACTAGGGTGTGGAGGGTGGACACTGGACAGGGTTTTACAGGGTAACTGAAACAGTAGCAGCTCCTAACAATTCTTGCGAGCACACACAGCAGTGTTGTTTCCGTCGACTAAAACTATGACGAGAAATATGTCCGTCGACTACCTTTTTTCACGGAGGAAAACTAAATGGAAACTAAATAAAAACTAAGCCGTGGTGACTACAAACTATGACTAAATGTAGTGGCAATTTTGTCAACAAATAAAAACTAGACTAAAATGAAAATAGCAGATCATCAAGGCCCGCCAAAATACATTTAAACTAGACTAGTGTCCATGCAATCTGTATATGGGAACTCAGCCGACACTAGACTAAAATCTTATGATATATTTAGTCGACTAAAACTAGACTAACACTAAAACATTCCAGGTGACTAAAATATGATTAAAAGTGAGGGCTTGTATACTGTAGATGCTGAAGAGCATTTGTAAGGATTTGAAATTCTGACTGCTCGTGTGTGTGTGTGTGTGTGTGTGTGTGTGTGTGTGTGTGTGTGTGTGTGTGTGTGTGTGCACGTGTGTGTGCGTGCGACAGAGACTTTGCATGTCCACATACATGCATGGTTGTGGGAGGCGGCCAGTAGCTTTGCACACAAAGTGATTCAGCAGCACTACACAGACAAGATTCATGTTTTATGAATATGGCCTCTCATAAATTTGCTTTTCTGCAGCACAGCATCTCTCTCTCTCTCTCTCTCTCTCTCCTCACTTTCTATATACCTCTCCCTCTTGCACACAATTTACATTCCCTGTCTTTCTCTCATGCACTCATTCTTCTGCGCACACACACTTTTTCAAACTCTCCCCATGTCCTCTCTCTTACACTATACTTTTTCATCCAGTCGCTAAATGTCACAATAATTCATCATATCGATATTTGTCAAGTTGTTTACTACATGTATGCCGCTATACTGTGTATATTATACAAATGAAGTCAGGGGTGTGTTTTGTTGTTTAACAAATGTACCTCTTTATTATCTAGAAGCTGCAGAAATTACACCCTTTTTAGAAGGTCAATTCTAATTGTATCTTCAGCAGCAACAATGTCTAAAGTCACCATTGCATGCACCAAAATATAGTAGTGTACGGAAGAAATGTTTTGTTTTGTGTAGTTGAATATGGTCATCAAGGTTTGATGTGGGGAAAAACGAAAAAGCATGTTAGCAATAATAGTTCCAGGAAGTGAGGTACCAGGAAAATCTAAAAGCACAGGAAGTGAGGCGGGTATTAGTGTTTGCCGGTAGTGGTTTGCAAGAGACTCTTTTAACGCATTCTTGGCGGGAACCCCTTTTGGTGTTTAAAGCATTATGTTATACTTTTAGTTATTGAAAAATAGCAGATCTACAAGCTCATAGGTGCCGCGCTACGAGCTTGTAGGTCTGCTATTTTTGAAAAGTCGTGAAAATATGGTGCAAATCTTTGAATATATATTCTTTCAGAGCGTTTTAAACTCAGATCTTTGCTTCTGGGGGGGGGAGGGGGGTGCCTGGAACAACATATTTTAAGATGGGGTCGGAGGCCAAATACATGTACTTTTTGGGGGTCCTTGACATGAAAATGCTTGAGCACCACTAACATAGAAACATCCAATACTAAACCACAAAACTCAAAAGTTTCTGAAGAAGAAAGGTTTGCTCAAGGAACATTTTTGACGGTTTAGCTCTGAATCCATGCAGAGTTTTTGGACTAAGGGGAACCTGCTGTCCCCTCCTGACTTGAAGTATAGGGTGAGGTCCGTGAGGAAAAAGGGGGAAAAAACCCTCTTTGAGCAATGCATTGCCTTTTTATTTGCTGACCTTATGGATTGATTTTCGGAAATAACTATACTCTTTGGAGACATTTACATTTTATATTGCAGTACTTAAAAATCGGAGTTTGAACATTAACATTTGTATTTTGAAATCTATTGATTTTTCAAATATTTAGTTTGATGAAGTTTAAAACAGTTCAAAATACTGCAATTTAATTTCACGCACGTACAGGTCTAGTATCTAGTATAATGAATTGCATTTTTATAGCGCTTTTCCATGTACTCAAAGTGCTTTACAACGGTTCATTCATTCATACATTGGGATGTGAAGCGGCGAACAGTCGACGCCAGCGTCCTCACTTCCCACATTCACACACCAATGGTGGCACACCGACCAACTCATTGTACAGTGTATACAGTGCTCGTAATTTTGTACTTCCTGGACCTTTCTTAGTGAAGCTTTGTTAGCGTTACTTAGCAACGGCGAGCTATCACTGCAGACAGAGGCTGTTGTCTCGTTTTTGTAGGAATTTAACTGTGTGTGTGTGTGTGTTTGTGTGTGTGCATGCGTGTGCGTGTGCGTGGATGGTGATGGTTGCGATGTTTGTGATGTTTGTGTGCGATTTAGACATGCAGGAGGTGGATCTATGGTGCGTGCGTGCGTCTCTGTCAAAGATGATGACGAGAGAGAGGCAATGTCTATATCTCTGTAATGAGAGGAAGGGCAACTGTCTTGTATGTGTGGTGTGGTGTCAGGTCAGGTGAAGGGGGAGGATGGCTTGACTTCACCTCAGGGGAGCGAAGCAGATTCAGCTTGGCTTTGCAGGAGGGAGGATATACACCATGCTGCTTGTAGGCCAGGCTCCCTCCCCAGGGGGGGGCAGTGTATAGCATACAGGGGTGAAGATGGAAAGGAAAGGAAAGGAAAAGGTCTGTTTGTTTGCATTCTGCAACCAAACACTTTGATGAATATTTGATAAAAGTCAGGGCCTGTTTGCATGAAGCTAAGAATTGGCATACCAATGTAGACTTGCCTGATCCACTCTGATTTATGTCAGTGAAGGGGATCTGATTTCCCATAACCACTCATTAACTTAAGTTAAAGTTTAAGTTGACGGTGATGTGTAACCAGTGTTGGGCAAGTTGCTTTATTTTGTAGTACACTATACATATGACTTATTACCTTCATTTTAAAGGTAATAAGTCACATAAGCAGAAGCTTGTTACATTACTATCTGAGCTAAACCCCTTATCCCTAAACTTCTTTGCCTTTTTTTACTATTTTTGGAAAACATTTTTTAATTGTTAAATTAGCCAATCTACAATCTCACAACATGATGTAGATCCAGGCCCACTCTCACGTTGCGCTAAAGGTGTAGAAATAGCCACCATGCAGTACTGTATATAGAGCTGTGTGGGCAATAGTGCCAATACATATCTTAATTGTATAAAAGAAGAATGTAAGTGATCTTAAGTGGTTTAGAAGACCACGGTGAAAGATTGCACTTGTACCAAAATCACAGGCAGCATTCACTACATTAATATTATATCGGCCCTATATGGAATCTGTTCTCTTTATAGTTTCCCTCTGAAAGCCTGAGCAGAAATGACCATGATATCAGCGTTCGGGTTGCCCTCCGACAGTGACGACAGCAAGCTGTTATCCGGCATGCTATACTGTTGTAATTGTTCCTTGACGGACAGAAAGCAGCCTGTTTGTATAGTTAGCCAGTGGAGGAGGCTGACTGACGAGACTCTGAGCAGCGCTCCGTATAAGACAGATGAGTTTAACCAATCTAATT
>NC_137877.1:9179346-9254346 GCF_963924005.1 Protomyctophum bolini | reverse complement strand
TATATATATATATATATATCATAAATAATACATACAGTATCATCTAAGGTCAGCTGTGCTCTCTCTCTCTCTCCATTCCAGTACCGTCAAAGACCTTGTTCAGGTTAACACTGGGTTTGTGTCTGTGTGCGTGTGCGTGTGCTTGTGCGTGTGCTTGCGCGCTGTGCGCATGTTTCTATGTGTGCGCGGGGTCATCAGACTGTGTGCGGTAAACCTACAGCAATGCACCACCACTGACTGCTATTGGAAACTGTGTGTCCTGAGGCTTTGATCCATACTGTGTACCATAGAGCCCTCTGTGTCTCTATTGCATAACACACGGAAATGAGATGGCGCTCGTTTCTCCTGCCTCTCTCTCTCTCTCTCTCTCTCGCGGTCTGTCTGTGATTATCCCCATTTCTTTGTTCTCCCAATTGGTCTTTGTCTCCGTCTTTGTTTACTTCTTAGCCTCCTAACACAGATGTGCAAGCTCTCTGCGCATGCACGCACACACACACACACAGACACACACCAGCTAGCTCATTTGTGTTCAGATGCTGCCGTCGTTAATAAAACGTGCTGGTCACAGAGGGACAGATCTGGATCGATGGTTGTTTAACAGGCCACAGAAAACCTGGGATCAGATCATGGCTTATCACTGCCGGCTGTTATTTAATATCACTTAGTGCTATCTCGCACTGCGAGAGCCCCCCGTCTTCTCAGCTGGGTCACAACTTTATGGGAGTTGATTGACTGATTTGACCGAGGCGTTGACACCGTGATGGTTGCTGTCATTACGAACACGCGTATATAGGTCCTCCACTCTGGCCTTTTGTACAGTATACTGTAGGTCAGTGGTTCCTAGACTTTTTCGCGTCAACAAGGACCCCCAAATCAACATTTATCAGGCCACGGACCCCCACATTTGAAAACGTATGCCATTGACCCGGATAAGGGAGGATTTTTTACGGCTTCCCGAAACATATTAATTTCATGGACCCCCAGTTCCACACGCATCACCCATTTTTTTTAAATGGCATTTCTATCTCTGGTACCCCAATTTATATTGTAAAACCACTGTTAATTTAACTCTTGAGAGTGTACAAATGGAACCAAATGGACCCATTTCTACACTCTCTGAGTTACAGACCCATAAGGGTCCATTTGGTTCCTAACTATATCTCTAATCGAGCTAGGTACTGTACCCCCTGGAACTCCCTGAAGTACCCCTAGAGGTCCCCGGACCCCACTTTGGGAACCACTAGTATTGGTTGTATTGAAATAGCCTGTTTTGGCCACTTGAGGGCATCTTTGTTGTCACAACCACTGATGCTCACTTTTTTTCTTTTGCCAAAATAGCAGATGTATACCAGCTCACAACAATGCATTGCACAATGCCACGGATTGTGACACACATTTCGGTTAAATGTTTAACTGTCCCATCACCGCACGCACATGCAGTTGCAGAGTGAAAAAGCTAAATATAGTTAAACAATAAGAGACACCATTATCATGCTGGAAATCTGGGATATGATGCTTCAATTCACACTAGACTCACCTCTCAAGGGCCCTTCTCTTGTTCCTCTTGCAAGTTGATCTTTTATACATTTAACAAACGGTGCTTTTGCACTTGTGGTGGACAGGTGTTCTATATCAAGCTAACCACATACTGTAACCTACTGGTCTGATGAAGCCCACGTGCTCAAGTATGGTTGCAGATCCATTCCCCCTCGAAAGTGCCTGGAATCCTGCAGTGGCGTTGTACTGAGCTCTGCGCTGCTCTCTGGTGGCAGGAAAGTGGTACAGCACTACTTTTTATCATCAACAATCACTGCCAACCAGAATTATGCATTCATTTCATTCACATCTGAATTTGATACTGGAGCAGACATTTCTGGTACAGGTGTGCGGAATGTGAATGAATGGGATAAAGAATGCACACGCATGAGCGCGATTGCACACACACACACACACACACACACACACACACACACACACACACACACACACACACACACACGCACACACCGCACACACGTACGCCATCCAATTGCGCCTCTGTTGCATTATAACCTGTATGTGACGGTATAAGAACATTTTTTCCAGCACAAGGAGCCACTCTTTCTGACCATTATCAGTACCTATACAGTACATGCATTGGACATCATTTAGTTTTTGTAGTAATTACAGTATACTGTATACTATACAGTATAGGCTACTGCGTCTTAACACCACAGTCCCCTTGTATTTAATAGAAGCTATACCTGCCTGGCTCCCACTATAAAGTGGTCCCCGCGGTGCCTGTCTTCACTTCTTCTTTTTGACATTTACTACGGCTCTCTATACCCGCGCACAGTGCAAGGGAACCGAGTTAACCCATTCTGTACGGGAACCCGTTTTGGTGTTGGCATTATGATATGCTTTAGCTATTGAAAAATAGCAGATCTACAAGCTCATAGCGCGCCACCGAGTGGCGCGCTACGAGCTTGTAGGTCTGCTATTTTTCTGAAAAATCGAAAGAACGACTGTGACATTTTTAGAATCTGATCTCGGGTCAGAACGGGTTAATTATCAGACCAGTGTGTGTCCAGTGGAATGGAAACCTCGTATGAATCTGATCTCGGGTCAGAATGAGTTAGCTATAAAGAGAGGAGATGCAGCCTGCTGTCTTAACAGAGGAGAGAGAGCGCTCGCACGGCGCCATGCAGCGTTTCGTTTTGTTCCCAAGGACAACTGCCACTGTGCATACAGCTGTGTTAAGCTGTGTTATGCTGTGCATGTGCATGTGCATGTGCATGTGCATGTGCATGTGCATGTGCATGTGCATGTGCATGTGCATGTGCATGTGCATGTGCATGTTCATGTGCATGTGCATGTGCATGTGCATGTGCATGTGCATGTGAAAGTAAACTAAATGTATACTGTAAGAGCTATACTGTGACATTTCTTAAAAACTAGCAGACGGCAAACTCTCTGCAAACTGTAAACATCTATTCACAGCATGTGTGTGTGTGTGTGTGTGTGTATACATGTATGGTAGATTGTACACGGTATACTGTAGATGTCTACATGTGCGTGCGTGTGTGCGTGCGTGCGTTTTCCAGCGTTATAGCTACATACTTTTGTGTTCTTGGTGTGTGTGTGTGATACCATTGTGTGCAGCCAAGTATAAATTAGGCTTTACTTCTGTGAGCCATCGTGTGTGTGTTTGCTCTCCCAGTGAAGTGGACCTTTCTTCTGACATGCTGGGGGTGCACTAGGCAGTATACTTGATATATTCAGTGCTGTGGTAACATTTGATCCGTGTCAGGGTTAATGGGGGGCCTGACTGTCTGAGAGTGTGGGTATAATGGCTGCCCAGTAATGACTGCTAACATGATGGAGAGTATTAACACCCTCATTTCGGACTAATTGCTGCAGTACCTGGTCACTTGTCACCCCCATTAACTGACACAATTACACGCACGCACACACGCACACACACACACACACACACACACACACACACACACACACACACACACACACACACACACAGACACACAGAGACAGAGACAGACAGGTATGCATTGAGATACAAACATACTGCACCAAAATCACCCGCATCCACTAGCTGACATACATGACGTACATAATATGGACATAATATGATGTGGTATCTTGGTTTGGGGTTCTTTCCCATGTCAGTGCTTTCCGCTCGAAAATATTTGAACGTGGTTAAAGTGCAGTCGACACTTACTTTTGTAACTATACACACCGTTAGCCTGTTTGTCTCTGAGGTTTATAGGCTGTCCTCAATCAGCAGGGACAAAAAGGGCAGTACAGATCTATGGAGCGCTTTCATGTGACTCGAGCACACCTTAATGGAGCAAAGAAATAATGGAACACAGACAGAGAGCGCAACCCATGAAAATGCTAATTAACCTTTCGCATATCAGTGAGATATGATGTATTATGTCCGGGATTACGATACTGTCATAGGCCATTAGTCATTTAACCATTGATTTGAACACAGGTGCCCTCGGGGGGGGGGGGGGCAAGGTATATTCCTAAATGAACATGGTCTAAGGCAAGTTATATTCCTACCTGAACATGGTCTGAGGCAAGGTATATTCCTACCTGAACATGGTCTAAAGTTCTCGATGGAAGTACAGGGAGACCAATGCAGATGTCCTATAGTTGAATTGTATTAACATACTATTAACATAGTCTACCTATACAGATTGGTCAAAAATAATGATTATATTTATTATTCACAAATAAAAGCTCTGCATTGCAGCTTTAAGATTCAAGCTGAAAAGAAGACCTGTTTCATGTCCATCGGTGAGCTTCACTGACTTATAGCAACTGTCTGTCCTCTCATGTCATGTGATATTGTGATATCTTGTCTTTATCTTCAAGTCTCAAGTCTCTCTCCAGTGGTGCAGAGTATAACTAAATGCATTTAACTGAATTCATTTTGAGGTATTTCCCATTTTCAATACTTTTTCTTCCAGGACAATATTGTACTTTTACTCAACTACAATTATTTAAAAACTAGATGTATTGTTTAGCCATTGTTGATTATTATTATTACAAAACATACATTACCCACTTCAGCCCTATATACATTTCTGGGCCATTTGAAAATAGCACATCTACAAGCTCACAATCGCACAATCGCACAAACCTTTAGTTTTGGTACTAATGCTGGTACCAATTGTCTACATTGCCGTATATTGATAATTTTACTTGAGTAAGACATGTGAGTACTTTTTCCACCGCTGCTTGTCACAGAGGTTTGGTTTGCTGTGCAAATATTGTAGGAATATATTCCAGCTTGTGTTGATTCCCAGCCTTCATTTAATTCTTACTGGGCCATTAACTGCAGAGCCACGAGCTGTTAGGATTGCAACGAGACCATCATCTATCGCGATATTACAGGTAATCACTCGCCAGCTGGGTTCCATTGCTTCATGTGCCATGTCATACCAATCAATAGAACAACTGCTGCATCGATATGTGGAAGATGCATCTCGTTCAAATGAGGCCTTTTTCTGGGGGATGTGAAATTGGTAAAGTTATTTCCTCTTGTGTGAATACATTTCTTTACACAGTAAAATCCTCTGTGTTCATGTATGCATGTTTAACTCCGAGAGTGTAAATGTGAACAATGGTCCATCCACATTCGACGGTGTTATTATCATTCCTTCCAAGGCCACACATTTCCAAATGTGACAAGAGTTAGCTTGATAAAGCTTAAAGGATAATTCCATGCTAGAAGGCTTTCTTACCTTTATTTGTAGTTTTTACGTCCCCACCAAAGAGGTCCAGGTGTTATTTTGTGCAAAAGCTCCTTATTGGCTATTTCCCCTACCATAAGCCCTAAATGAATTGCATTGAATTGAATGGGAATTGAATAGAGCTATGGGGTGTTGTGCTAATTCGCTTATTTCCATTGCTCAAAATGATTGATTTTGTCTTCATAATGTAAATAATATCCCAAGCGGCTCAGTTTACTACTTATTTCGATGCAAATAAGCGAATTAGCACAACACCCCATAGCCCCATTCAATTCAATGCAATTCATTGAGGGCTTATGGTAGGGGAAATGGCCAATAAGGAGTTTTAGCACAAAAAAACACCTGGACCTCTTTGGTGGGGACGTAACAACTACAAAGAAAGGTAAGAAAGCCGCATGGAATTCTCCTTTAAGTCCTTCCAGGATATTACGTGAGTGCTGGTATTCTTTTCTACAGTCTGTATCTTCCAGAACCGTGCACCCGCCGTGACATTATGGCACGGGAATACTCAACAGAGTGCTTGCTTTTGCTTTCTTCTCCAAGAGTTAGCTTGAACCAGGCTCTTATGCCCCATGCTGCACGGAAGAATCCCTGTCTTGAACCAGGCTCTTATGCCCCATGCTGCACGGAAGAATCCCTGTCCTCATGCTGCCTTTCACATTCAGCTGTCTCGTCAAATCAGTTTAATACTTTGAGCCTAAAAATGCTCACTTCAGACTTCAGCTGAAAAAGGTCCAGTAGTCTAATCCTTGTTAACAAAGATAATTTCAAGCTTTATAGAGACTAGGCACTAAGAAGCTTTGCATAGTGGCGTTAGAGTACTTGAGTTCACTCAAGTAATGTACTTAAAGGACCACTTCACCACTTTTCAACCCATCTTCATAATAGGTCCTCACTAATAATCATGATAAAATGGCAACAAAAAAATATATACCCCGTCTGTGTCTCATAGGAGGGCTGTGGGCAGTTCAGAAACCCGTCCACCAGTGACATCATCGATGGGGAATCCAAGCTAATAGAAACTGCAGGCTTTCTAGTCCTGAAAAGTTGCAATGCGAAAATGGAAGCCATCGTTCTCACGAATCTAAACATTTTAGTAAGAAAATATTGTTTAAAAAAACCATGATGTCACTGGTGGACGGATTTCTGAACTGCCCACAGCCCTCCTATGAGACACAGACTGATCATGCGAACCACTAATAATCATGATTATTAGTGAGGACCTATTATATGAACATAGGTTGAAAAGTGGTGAAGTGGGCCTTTAAGTACAATTTTGAGGTATTTTTACTTTAGCAGAGTATTTACAATTTTCAATACTATTTGTATTTACAATTCTCCGCTCCATCTCTGAGGAACATATTGTACTTTTACTCCATTACACATACTACATTATTTAAAAAAAACTTTAGTTACTTTGTAGATCACCCACTTCAACCCTATACATTCATTTGGCCATTTGAAAATAGAAGATCTACAAGCTCACAATGCATTGTGAGCTTGTAGATCTGTTAAGATTTTTATTTTACACATTTGAAAACTTAAAGTAAAGAGTACTTTCGACTTTTAGTTAAGTACAACATGTGAGTACTTTTTCCCACCACTGATAATAACGAAGTCATTATTGTTAACTAAAGGAACGAAGGTGTCAAATCAGATTGACTGTGATTAAGTGTTCAGTTAAAGAGGACAGCTAAGTATCACTATGGAGAGATATGTTGTGGATACCGGTTAGATTTATCAGTTAAATGCGCTATCTACTGTGCTCATTGAGAGAGAGTGTGTGTGTATGTGTGTATGTGCGTGCGTGCGTGGATGGATGGATTTCCTCCAGACTGTGATACAACCATCTCTAGGGACCTCTCAAGGGCTCTCAGTCCGTTTGAAGCTATTTGACTTGGGCTTGTTCAGCAAAGAATCACTATGATGCGTATAGACTTGTTGTGAACCAGGCTGTGGTATACTGAAACAGAGACACAAGTATGTGTGGGAGCGGGTATAGCGGCGGTAATGTAATGCGATCAGAGGTAAGCAGCCCCCTAAGGGCCCTTATATGCATGCTCTCACATCAGGCATCATCGATGCGAACACAGCTAGAGAGAGGGAGCTGACTTGCCCAGAGGACATCAATGCTACTGTTGAAGGTCAATAGACACCCATTTATGGATCGCTGAAGAAAATAGTCGGATATACCAGGTGGCGGATTTCACACATTACCGTGTGGCATTTCACACAGACGGCTGTGAGAAAGACCTTGCTGTTTCCTTTGAATAATATACTACGCTGTTGCATTTCCTGATCTAATTTTCCCTGAATGGTATTTCGCGGCCAACTAATGGAACTTGGCCTGACCTGACACCAACTTCATTACTGTTTCATTAGTCCTCCTAGGGCTGATGCATACATAACGGTATACTCTTCTCCCTGAGAATAATGTGCCGTACTGTACATGTACTGTACATGCATGCAGATGCCTATGCATATACACACAGGCTCTACTGCTGGCTCAGCAACATGCATGCAGCATGTAGTTGGTGTCAGCCTTCAGCTCCAGAAGCAGGCCTGCCAGAAGTCTATGCACTAATTGATATTCTCCTATGGTGCCCTGGGCTTCTCCAAGGAACCTCGCTTCTGCAGTATACTGCTGACAAGGCACAATTCCATCTCTGCTGCAAGCTTAAAATAGGATCAAAGGATGGAGTAAAGTGTGTGTGTGTGTGTGTGTGTGTGTGTGTGTGTGTGTGTGTGTGTGTGTGTGTGTGTGTGTGCGTGCATGCGTGTGCATGTGTACGTGCGTGTGCGTGAGACGGAGAGAAAGTAGATGAGTGTGACCGGCATGCTCTCTCTGTCTGTAGCCTCCTCATCACCCACATGTTGCAGTGTGATTTGCCACAGTGTTGCTCCCATGCAATCATATGCAGGGACGTCGCTGACGATGTGGTTGCCCTACTTGCATATATTTGTGCTGCAACACCCCCCCCCCCCCCCCCCCCTCCCTCTCGACGACAACATTACGTTATCTAATGCAGATCTGCTACTTTGCCGTTTTGCGAGGATGCACACATGGGCGTGCGTTATTATGCGGTGGAGCCGCGGAGAAATGTGTTATTGTGAGGGTCGGCTTGGCACTTTTTGGTCACATTTTGATGCCCCCCCTCGGCGTGTTGCCCTACTCGCAGCGCGTATGCGTATACGACACTGATCACATATTAGGTCTTACCCGTACACCTCTGCAACTGGTACTGTCAAATCCTGAGAATGTTACAAATTGACAGCATACTAAGGATTGTACTGTGTTGTGTACCTTTGTTTGGATGTTTTAAAAGAATATGTTGCTTTGTTTTCTATAATAGATTGTGTAGTGTTATCCTAAAGCTGGACTGGAACTACAGGGTTCTTAAAATCTTGAAAGTTGTAAGATTCTATAAAACATGCATGAACTGCAAGAGTTTTGAAATAATGGTGCATCACATACTGCAGGAATTTACTATAGAGCATGGAGGAGCAAGCTCGATAGCACCTCAAATGATCACATGCAGAAGCAGTGGCAGTCGCATAGTAGCTGTGGTCCAATGCGCTATACAGGTTGTTTCGTCAGGTTGCTGAGATGGCCCTGAATTGATCGTCTTTGAGACAATTGGGAGGTTTAAGGTTTTGATATTTGAACCGCTCACAGTAGAGGATAATCTTGCCCAATCTAGGCTGGGGTAGGGAACCCCCAACCCTGATTGTCGGGAGGGCAGTTGCCAACCCCATTATCTTGTAATGTGAGCGGGGTTTGTTTGTGATAAAAACTCTTCTGTGGTACTTAACCAATAACTGTTACAGATAGCCAGAGGGCCTCAGTTTGTGCTCTTTTTACCCACTTTAATCAGGTTTTATTTGAATGTGCAAAAGTCAAGTAAATGGCAAAAGCCCTCGGCCACAATTTGCTGATTATTTATCGATCCGTTTGACCTTTCCGTCTGAGGGGGACAGTCACCTCAGAAACCCAATTAGGCACCTTCATTAGCACTATCACCATGGAGACCAGCAATTAAATCAGACCATCAAGGTACTTTTGTGAATGCTCTCAGTTTATGTTGATGTCCAATTTTGTATTGTATCTCCCTTTCTCTTTCCTTTTCTATAGCCCTTCCTCTCACTCCTTCATTTACTCACTCATCATGATAGACAGTTAGGAGCCAAATGGACCCCTTGCCGCTATATAGGAATCAAATGGACTCTTAAGGGTCAATTTGGTTCCATAATTTGTACAGTACACTGTTTGACTGAAATGACCATTGAGGATTTTATAGTGTAGGTAGGGGTCCCAGAGATAAAAATGCATCCAAGATTAACTGGGGAATGTGTTGAATTTGGGGGAGAATAGTTTTGTGTCTGGATATATAGAACGTGCAGTAAGTACCCATTATAGCCTATATATATAGTATATACATTATGCAAATAAACAGTGTAAGCAAATGCAGCAATGGCGGTATTTGCATATTATTATTAGTTACATTAATTTGTATCTGTGGCATAATGTGTACCGAACCTTTGAAATGTAAAAGGTTGAGAATCACCGATATACTGTATATAGACCATGCATGCATTTAACTACGGTATATCAACACTATTTGTTTTTTGTTTCAAGGGAACTTCAGCTTTATTTGCCTCTGGCTCTTATAGCGGTTAGTGAGTGGAGAGAGCAGAGGGAAGCCTCTCTGTTTCATTAGTGTCTCTGTGGGATGATCCCACACCTCCGAGGTGCAACGCTCCATCAACACAGCATGAGACGTGTTATAACGTGGCCATACTGTACGTACTGTACATACATTCTATTCTCAGATGGGCAATGCAATGCACCGAGGCCATGATGTGATGTACTTTTATTAAATGCTCTTATGGCACTGATTGTCTATACCCTTTTTTCATTTCAAGAACAAGAACACCCTTATGTCATGGACCCCGATTCAATGTTTTTTTTTTGTTGATTTATTGGTCACAACTTACTATAGGGAGCTAATTCATACACGCAATTAGCGCTTAATGAATGATTAGCTCATGCATAAAAAAGTGTTTAGCATTAACTAAGCGTTAACTAATGATGAAATCACTGCTACTCAACCAATTAATATAGCATTAGTTAAGGGCCACACATGGTGTGTTTGTTAGGACTGGCTCTCTGGATAGGCCCGGGGGTCCCCCAGGTGTTCATTATTACTTAAGCCTCAATTCATTACTTAAATACTAGTATGTACTTAACATTTAGTTCATAATAAGTTATAGCTTTTGCATGTCAAAGTAAAGTCACACACACTGTGTGTATGTGTGCGTGCGTGCGCCAGCAGAACTTATACACACACACACACACACACACACACACACACGCACGCGCGCACACGGTGGACACACCCCGTGTCTTTTAGGACACCCTGATGTGTGCGTGAGATGGAATGTCACTCGTGGTGACATTTCAGTGAAACCCTGAAGCGTGGAAGGGGGCTTCAGATTAATGAGGAGGAGGGGAAATGAAATAAGCTCTACAGCTAAATCATTACTCCTTCAATTAATTCATACCTTTTCTCTGACTTTGATGGTGTAATATATAAGTGGATTTCAGCATTTCTATAGCTTTTTCTTTTCCCCCTTGAGCTCCAGTTTGAGAATGTGCTGAGTCCAATTGACTGTCTCTGTGGGATAAGTGATGAAGGAGTGCATGGCGCCCGGAGCAGTGTAACTTAAGTAAAAGGAATAAGCAAAGGCCTTGTTTGTGTCCTCGGTGACATTTGTTCGCCAGCAGCAGGACATTGAGAGAATGCTAATATAATTTTGCAGGAGAGATTGGATTACAATGTAATGAGGCAGTGGCTTCATCAAGTGTGATTTATTTGTTTGTTTGTTTTTTATGCTGTGTCCTGCATAAAAAGAAACGCAAGACAATATAAGCTCACAACTTGTCGCACCGCAAACGTGTATTTTTGGGGTCGAGATACTAGCATGCAACAAAGCATATATAATATACATAAATGTTCATATTTTGCTTTGTTTACTCTCCCATTGCATCCACTGTTTTTATTTTATTTTATTAGAACAGATACGTATGTAATGCTATATCCATTGCAGTCTTTCTGTTGGACAAATT
This sequence comes from Protomyctophum bolini, assembly GCF_963924005.1. Taxonomy (NCBI): domain Eukaryota; kingdom Metazoa; phylum Chordata; class Actinopteri; order Myctophiformes; family Myctophidae; genus Protomyctophum; species Protomyctophum bolini. Next base: position 9,242,958 of record NC_137877.1, on the reverse strand, counting down.
ATGATTTTATTCGCTGGTGGCATCATAAACATATAACTTCTAGCACTCCCATCAGTCATCTTAAAATATGATTGCTCATCCCATTCCAATTTCCTCCTGTTATACGCTCTGCACAATTTATACATACCTGTACAGTACCTGAACACATTAATCTGCTTTTTGACCCTGTGTTTAAGAATGTTTATAAGCTTTGAGAGTGTTCTTAGACAAATCCATTTGAACAGTTCGGGGCGGACTGTCAGTTCACACTAACCATGTTAGCTCCCTGGTATGGACGCTATATAAATAGGATGTTTCGAAGGCATTGGTCTTCTGGTCTGAGGAAAAGGTCTTGGCTCAGGATGCTTAGGAGTGGGTCTGCCAGGGACTCTCACACCTTTTCTTGTAGGAGGAAAAGGCATGTGGGTATGTGCTGCCTTCATTATTCTTGTGAATGTAAAAAATGATGTTTTAGAACATACTTCATTTAACTTTCGACACTGTATGCATTGTGTTGAATTGATGGGGGAAGTAATCTCTTCACATGGACTCCATAGTGCATGCTCTGTGTGTGTGTGTGTGTAGGCTTACATGTGTATGTTCTGCAGCAGATAAGAACATGTCAGTGTTGGACGTTTATCTGACTGCACATGCGGTGTCCTCCCCCATCTCCCCTCTCCTCTCCTGTATGTTCTCAGTCTGTGTGAAGGATGTAAGTGTAACTGCATGAAGCACTGTGCGGTGGCAGTGTCTTTAACAGGGCTGTGTTCCTCGTTGTGGTGTCGTGTTTAATTCAAAAGAGTCATTTTTCCATGCTCTTGGGGACTCAATTAGATGAAGTATAGCCTCTATATTGCAGTGTTACCATATTAACTATAAATGTCCTTAAACAGTATATATTGTATAGTCTAAAGAACAACCAGTTCAATAAAATGCTTCTGTATAAAATGTACTCTCCCCCCCCCCCCACTATAGGCCTACACCTATTGGTATGACATTTGAGAGTATGCTATAGGCAAATAGACTATTATAGGCTAAGGCTACTATTATGTGCTGTTGAATTATATTATTTTAAAGTGCTCTATATTATTCATGTCTGCTATTGAGCAGCGATTGAATGCTCAAACAAAAACAAATACTCATCTGAAGCTCATCTGAATTATTGATATGCTCTCCCGGGTCTCCCTATACATCATGACAAGCACCATATATAGCTTACACGCAAGTCAGATGGTTATGGTTCGGCGGTGTGTCGCTCGATGAACCGCTTGCCCGCGACACCGCCGTACAGTATAAACGTAAAGTATGCCGTGTGTCTGCAACTGTGCTGCACTGTCTGTCTGTGTGCCGACGTGCCGTTGCGGGCGAGGGACCATTGTTGAGCTGACAGTGTCCGCTGCTGGTGGGAACGCTTACTGCAGTGCCTCCTCCTCCGCCTCCTCCTCCAGGCTCATGGCTGGTCTGTCCCCGGTATATCCACGGAGCGCTGCATGAGTCCTGAGTTGTGAGGAGGGTTTTTTTTTTTTTTTTACTGCATTTATGCCCAATTATACGCCCTGGCTGTTGGCTCGGGAAGATCAGCTCTCGCCGGAAAGCGACACCGTCATACGATGATGTAAATCAATGGAGTTTATTGTCTATGAATTCGGAACCCCTTTCAGTCAGTGGATATGTGGGGGAAACTGCCTTTACATATAGCATTTATAAATTCAAATAGCCTCTAGGCCTATAGGCTAATTTAACGAGCATCTATAAAATGCGCCCATGCATATAGGCTACAGTATATCCTCTTGAATGAGATAATTAGACCCTGATCAGGTCTATACCTCAGCTTTATACTGCTTGCGTTGTCTGCTTCTCACATTGAGGTCATTATAGCTCCTACGTATATAACGCTATGGACCAGAGCTATATCCTACCCTATAGCGCTGTAAAAGGCATGCATCAACAAGTGTACTCTCTCTCTCTCTCTCTCTCTCTCTCTCTCTCTCTCCCCCCCCCCCCCCCCCCCCCCCCCCCGCTGCACACACCAGAGCGATGCAAGCAATGACCGAGTCCCAACTCCCAAATGAGCTGCAGCAGATGTTTAATTACAGCGACAAACAGCAGATGGCTCTCTTGAGTTTAAATTTCTCGCTTATGTGATCGAGTCTCTGATGATATGCATCCAAAACATGAAAGCATACCCGTTCGTTTTAACAGACACGACGACATAAGCTTGGTTCCCGTGAACTTTTGAACGCAATTATTCTCTCTTCAATGTGCGTCGCCTATACTTGTGCCAACGTGGTTGCTTGATAGGCCGGCCTCGAAATGAGAGGCGCTGTCTATGGTCCTGAAACTTAACGGTTACACATTGAGCAAGCCCCTTGCGTTATACAGCAGCCCTGCATCTCTTATTTAAATGTGCAATAATTGACTATAATAATCAAATTGTAGGAGTGAGACATTTCTGCTTCGTGGCTTGCAGGGGCATAACATTATCATATCCACTGAGATTGTTTCTGCAATAAGCTATATGTGCAGCCTATTTGTAGCGCCCATCAAATTGGAAGTGCATGCAGATTGATAATATTGTGGCCATTATGAAGACAAATTCAGTATACTTGATCGGTGCTGTCATTTTCTTTCCCATTTACACTGCATTGCATTAATTTAACTGCCACTGACATCGTATGCATCAGGTGCCTCTTATTCCATAGCGTGTCTGTTGAGACCGTTTTATGGCGAAGGCGTTTTGCAATGGCTCAACTGGAGGCGCCTTCAAAGATCGAATCTTTATTCTCTCTCTCCCCATATAGCTTCATAGCAACATGATCCAAACCGCGGCGGCTGACCATTCATTCTCTTGAAGCGATCAGAGCTGGACACACTCGTGGTCGAGTCGGCATGCATCGCGAAGGTGGGAGGGAATTTAAGGGAAAGGCACACTTTTCACTCAGGCGTATAGGCAAAGGAGGGGCGAGTCGTTAGGACTTGTTGATGGAGAGGATGTGTTGATCTCGGAATATAGACAGAAAGCGAGAGGAACAGTGTCCGGTTTTCCTTCAAGCGTGGGAACTGCGCGTTATATAGCCTGCACCGCTGTGTCGTTTTTCATTCCCATTACGCGCTGATTGCTACTGTCTTCTTTATCTCCCATGCGCCGCAGCGGATGCTCTATATCTGAAAAATAATAATTTAAGTCGAATTGTGTCCGCACCTTAATCGCTGGGCGTTTTAAGTTTATGTATTTGTATGCAGCTGTCACACTAGTGCAGACGTCATCTCCACATGCAGGACTCAGAATCCGAGTCTCGGATACGCGTTAGTTCTACATTTTCTCCAGTCTTTTCTCCACTGTCTGGTGCACAATTGTGCCCTGTGTTGTTTGTGGTTCTGTTTGTATATAGCGATTTACCCGAATGGATTATAAAGAAGAGAACATGCTTTGAAAACGGACCCGACAAATCTTTTTGGATATAGGTATGGCTATTCCGCGACATTACAATGTATAGAAAGATAACTTTGCGTTAATGCATAACTTATACCCTCCAGTTAATACTTGGATTATATCAAAACGTAGCCTATTTATGACTATAAAATGACTGCCCACCACTAGGGTCCCCAATGCAGATTGGGCTTATTAGCCCATACAAACTTGGGAGTTCGTATAGACGCAGGGGCAGCCTGAGCTTCGCCCCGGCTACCGTGCCCGTGTTCGGATGGTGAACGACGTCGTCAGAGGCGCTTGCATTCGTTTGATTGCGGGCGGCGCGCACGGTGCATGCACTGCGTGCCCACCGCGCCGCTACCTAAAACACCGACATCTGACAACGAGCCAACCGGCCACCAGAAGGAAAAGAAACGCGGAGGTAAACGGAGGGAAGAAGAGCGAGGAGGAGGAGGCGGGGAGGAGGATGCAGCCGGTGTTGGGCATTTAGGGAGCAATGGAACAGAAAATGTCACAGGCAAAAATCAATATGCAGGTATGAATAATCATCTGCAATCTCGGCCGGGGTGAGTTTTTACACGGCTCCCTTTTCAACACTGGCTGTGGCTATTTATGCAAATGTGAGATTAAACATTTAGCCCAGCAGTGGTCGGCAATATCATTTTTCTACAATGCCCAATACTTATTATTCGAGTGACGATGACAGTGACAATGTGACAATTAGCATGAACAGCAGTGTTTGGACAATTAAGAAAACCAATTAGAATATCTGATTCCACATCACGGAACGGACCTCCATATAGCCGCCACCATGGGACTGTGACCCGGGCTGCGAAGCTCCGAGTGGCGGTTGTTTTTATGTAGTCTGCTCAAGTGTGCAGACTGGACTTGAGCAGTTGTGAGATTTTGAGCCATGGCTGCTGCTATCGCAAGTGGCTTGATCAGACAGAAGAGACAGGCACGGGAACAGCACGTAGACCGGCCTCAACAGAACCGGCGGAGGAAGAAGAGTCCGAGCAAGAACAAAGGTCTCTGCAATGGGAACCTCGTCGACATCTTCTCTAAAGTGCGCATCTTTGGCCTCAAAAAGCGGCGACTACGGAGACAAGGTGTGGAAAACTTTGGTGTGAACGGTGTCTGTTGTGTTTGGTTTGAGTGTTGTGCCTTTGATGTAACCTGTGGGCTTAGTAGTTTACGCACGGCCAGACTGTAAGGTTACGCATATGCATGCAGGTTCAAACAGGCAGAGAGCACGGGGAAACCAATCATCCTGTGATATATGCAATCTCCCAGGTAGCTAGACAGCTTCCAGACGAGTTTATGCCTGGTGGTTTAGACAGGTTTACCGAGCTGTCACCTTATACGTGTGTCTGGAAAGGGCCTGGTCGTTATGAAGCATACGAATTGCTGAACTGCTTAGTGCACAAGCACACATCACCAGCACCAGAAATGAAATCCATTTATAAAGGTCAATATCTCCCTCGGAATGAGGGTTGCATATATTTCAAAGTAATCTTTTCTCTTGCGGGCCAAAGGCCCTTTAAATTCCTGTCACAGAAATTGTTCCAATTATGAAAATGTCATGAACACTTTGACTTGTAATGTGGCAACCTCGCTGGGAATGATGCATTGTGTGCAACAGTGCTTTATTGTGAAAACAGGTTTTCTCAATATTTATATGAATTAATTTGCTTAGGGAAAATACTCTATAATGAGAGTGTTGCAATACCTCTTACATGTGAGCTTGTAAGATGTTTAAAATTCCATGCAATCATCAGGTGTTAAACCTGTTGCAGTAGGATATCTACCATTATTGTCCTGCAATTATTCTTATAGCACACCACAATGTCATGAGGATTTCAGTAAATACAACTGCTGATCTATATTGTCTGGAAGCATTTGGACCAGTGCTTTGCACCATAGAAGTACAACTAATCATCATTTTGGATGGCAAATGCCCACCAAAGGTCTTTTCAATTCACATAGAGTTGGATATAAGAATGGGAATGGAAATGTTCAACCCACGGTAACTATACACACAAAAATGGCCCAGACATTATACATCTCACACATCGCACACCAGGACTAATAGTTCAAGGTGCCTCAGAATACCATGTCACAATTTGCTGTCCCTCTGGATTCAGCCTCACAACATGCTTTATTATATGGAGTTGGGTTTGTGTCTATACTCTGCACAGATGTGCGTGTGTGTCTGTATGAGGGGGTGTACTTTATGTACGGTATATACGTATCTTCAGTCTGCCTGTGACTTTGTCGCTGTATGCATGCCTACTGTACGTAAGTCTGTCTGCCTGTCTCTTCCCCGTAACAATTGATTGTGGTGGTGGTGCGTCAGTCTGTCTGTGTAGAGTCCTCGATCCACATTGTCCGGATCAGAGACGCGTGCAGGACGGAAGCTGCTGCACATTTAGTGAAGGAATGAATGCCGGCATGGCCATGCTATAATAGATGAGCCAGACAGAGACTGATAAAACTGTAATATAGGCTTTGCAAACCCCCTATACTCTTTGCTATAATATGCTATGTCTCAGTGTATAGCTGTCATGGATGTCTCTGCAGGCGAGGTGGTATCTATCGGGGCACGGTGACCCGATGAGATGAATAACCATTTGAAACGCCTCGACGACAACAACACACCTGCAGCAGCCATTTTATTAGAGCGGCCCTGAGCCCATGAAGCATAATGATGAGATTCCACAGGGGGGTTCTGTCGGTCTGTCTGTCTGATGAGAAAGTCGCAGATTACTGTAGGGAAAGGCTGTTCTGAGAGATGGGTGATTTGTCCTGCTTATGTGAATAGGAGCTCTAATCAGAATACATGGCAGCCTCTTTGTTGTGTCCCCGGTCTTAATTTGCGTTGTTTGTGATTAGAGAGAGAGAGGAAGAATACCTCATTATTTTTTTTCTCAAGTCATATTAAGACTGTAAAGTGTAAACTCTGCACTATGCAGGGTCTCCGTACAATTGCACTTTTCAATCTCTTCAGTCTCGTTTTCTCATGTCTCTCCTCTTTCTGGCTATATGTACAGACACACACACACACACACACACACACACACACTCACTCACTCACTCACTCACTCACTCACTCACTCACTCACTCACTCACTCACTCACTCACTCACTCACCCAATCTCTCTCTCTATCTCTCTTACTCTCTCTTTTGCTCTCACTCTCTCACACACACACACACACACACACACACACACACACACACACACTCACTCACTCACTCACTCACTCACTCACTCACTCACTCACTCACCCAATCTCTCTCTCTATCTCTCTTACTCTCTCTTTTGCTCTCACTCTCTCACACACACACACACACACACACACACACACACACACACACACACCCTTCCTTATGCTGGCATTTCGCCAAATGGCTTTCGAGTGATTTCACCGTCACAGACATACAGCAAAGCAACAGTTTATCAGGGATATACAGTATAGCGGTGTCTGTGATAACACGTGCAGCGGACAGAGCAATTGTTGTTTCCATTTCATTTAGTTTCCCAATTTAACATACATTGGCCTTCCAGTGGAAGCCATGGGACAGACACTCTACAGTACAACAGGTTCCTTAACCTCCAGGATACAGTATGTAATTGCATTAATACGGTGTATCCAATACAGCATTGATGATGGGCTGAGTGTACTGTACACACTATTTGTATTGTGGCATGATTGTTTCCGTTGCATTGAATGAATGTATCATTGACACAACATAATGATCCCAATATCCCAGATCCATGTAACCTGCCTATCAATACTTTGATTTGCCATTTCTCTTCACAACATTGCTGTTACGGGAGCTCTGTTAAAAGAGTCAAAATGTGAAGAAAATATAAATATAAAATGTCTCAATCGTTTAGTTTTGGGCTGTACAACCCATCACTCAAGGCGATGACACCTAGATCAGGTTCACCCCGTCGGTTATTCGCTGAGTATAGGTGCATTTCTCTGAAAAGAAAAGCCTACAGAAATGCTAAGTTGAAATGGTTATATATGCTGAATTTCCCACAGGTCATATGCAATCTCAGATCAATACAGTACATACATATATACAGTAATGAGAGTATATTAGACCTATACTATACCAGTAAGACACCCTGAGAGCTGAATGAATGAATGCCTATATATGGACCTTTTTTTCTTTCTTTTTTGTCTTCTTTTTGAGGGGTATATATACAGGTTTAATGTTTGTCTTTAGTTCAATGTTTGTTTTGTATTGTATTTGTTTTGTCATAATTTGCCTCATTACGTCATTTTGTCTCTATTGTTAATGCCGTTTAATTTTTGTGTTTTATACATCACCATTACATCACCTAATCAACATGAGTTGACTTTAATATATTAGCGCCCCTCACTTCACACGGGTGTGATTTCTTTATTTAATTGACGTTTTCGGGCCGGGTAGGGCGTAACATGTGTGCTAATTAGTATAAGGCCTGCAAGGATGGGCCTCAGGCCGGCCCAGTTTAGGGCCCAGGTTGGGCTGGGCCTACATTTTCGGGCCTGTTGAGAACTCTAGTTTTAGGCCCGTCTAGAATTTGAATGGACAGAGATGTGTCACGAGGCGTGATGGATGGACTGACAGGTTTTGCACGTTTTCATTGTAATCGGCGGCGAGCCACGGTCGGAATGACATCATTGAGTGCATGTATCCACATGGCAAATTCCAAATCAAATGCACCTGTTTTGAATGTGTAGATGTGTAGATGTGATAGGTTCATTGTTGATTTGTTGTGACAGCTGTGGCTCACCTGTAATCTAGTCTCTCATTAGTAGGAATATTATAGATTATATTAATAGATTGTTAGATTGTATTACATACTAGATCAGCTCCGATTTAGATTAGGTCCCCCGTCTCGCTTGTCGTCGACAGAGGGGGATCCATGTTGTTCAGGTGGACTTGTTCTGCTCCTCCCTTATGCCAGGAGTTTATTTATATTTCATGGCCGTGGTGATGGGAACACAGCAGTCAAACAACATGGCTCCATCTGTGGGCATCGGAGCCGCCGAGGGGTTACTATTGAGACATGACGTGACATGAGTTGTTGTAAAAATGTATAGGTGAAATGGAAAAGGAGGGAGCCGCAGTGGAACATTGCTCGCTTACCCTCATCCACTTTTCCATGACAACAGAGGAGGGAGGCAGAGGAGACTCGCGGGGGGGGTTCCTTTTGCGGGAAGGAAAAGCCCTTCTCTTATTCCAGAAACATCCAAAGTGGGTCAGACGGGGCATCTCCAGCAGCAGCCTGCAGCTGCTGCCTGTGCTTTTGTTTCATGTCCCTGCGTGTGTGTTTGTGTTTGTGTGTGCGCGTGCGTGTGTGTGCGTGCGCGTGTGCGTGTGCGCGTATGTGTGTGCGCGTGCGTATGCACGATTGTGTGAATGCGGGCGTGCATGTGTAAGTGTGCTTCTCTTCTGCGTGTACTGTATGGATGTTTATATAATTGTGGTTGGCAGATCAGTTTTAGAGCAGAATGTTTTACAGGTCTAGTAGCTACAGTAAGAGAGAGAGAGAGAGAGAGAGACTTGCACAATAAAACAAAATTCACACCCTTGTGAAGTGAGGGGCGCTCTTTATCATCGTACATCCTCCATTCATTGTGTCGGACAAAAATAGCCAATTTGCTAGTCCACATATGACGCAAATTCTCAATTAATTGTCAATGTGACGAAAGTCTACACTATAGCTGAATATATAGGAGGGGCTATAGCACCCCTCAAAAAAAAAAAAAAAAAAACACCATCATGATCACGACCTCGCTGAGACAGACATTTAGATGCATAATGAATTGGATTGCATTTCTATGGCGCTCCAAGTGCTCAAAGCGCTTTCATATCATTCATTCATATACATATCGAGAACTTAATTTATTCCCCCATTGCAGAGCAATCACAATGTGAGGTTTGGTGCCACTGATAGTTATGTTGAAAGAAAACCGTCAGCCTGCTGCATGGTGCCAATCCAACATGCTGTTCCCCTATATGTGTGACAATAGGGTTGGGGAATATATAATATAATCACTATTGTGATATGAGAATAGAATAGATCTGGGATTTTTGGAAAGTCGTAATTGATGTCATGATATATGGCATAACAATGTTTGTCTTCTCTTGGTTTTAATCACTTATGCAATCATGCACTTATGCATTTCTATGCTTTCAATTTTTTTTTCAAAAACGTTCAACAATAGCAGACCTACACGTTCATTTTAGATTTTCTTCACAATGCAATATTAAAAATGTAAGTAAACAAGGGATACGTTTTAGACCTCTGCGACCTTGCTAACGGGGAGATTCTCCACGGAGAGATGAGTTTGATTAACCAGCTGAGGATTTTCAGAGTTCACAAACCACATCTAACTCCCCCCCCCCCCCCTCTCTCTCTCTGCAAGCCTATGCCGCTACTGAAAATGCTGTGTCATTCTGAAATGCAGTGCCATATGTCTTTTAGATTTTCCATGGCATGACATTTCCAATCTCGTATAACTTTCATATAATATCACTTACTGTAATGACTTGAACCGTAGCACCCCTATTCTGGTGGTGAACGTTCAGCAAAAAAAAAATAGCATATCTACAAGCTCACAACACATCACAATGCGACGCGATGTGAGCTTGTAGATCGGCTATATTCAGCAAAGCTATTTAGTGTAGAGTGAAAACGGGAGAGGGGCAAGGAGCCCTGCAGGACTCCGGACAGCTATATGGTGCAACCACTCCTATAGACAGCTTTGTCCCTGTGTCCCTGTGTCCCTGGGTCTGTCCCTGTGTCCCTGTGTCCCTGGGTCTGTCCCTGTGTCCCTGGGTCTGTCCCTGTGTCCCTGGGTCTGTCGCTGTGTCCCTGGGTCTGTCCCTGTGTCCCTGGCTGTGTCCGAGCACGAAAATAGCGTTATAGCGTTTGTTCACCACCAAGTGTCACTGTTGCACAGCCTAACGCACAGACACAGACAGACAGGAGGGTTAGTACAGCACAGCACAGCACAGCACAGCACCACTCACTTCAGACGGGTCTGATTTTGAGCTAACATACAGTATTGTATGTGAGATCTGAAGGGGATTGCGATGTCATTGTGAAAAGTAACCTTCCACACCACGAACACACCCACGTACTTGACCTTCAGTGTTGCTTGTGCCCAGAGATATGAGAGAATTCCACATCCCAGTAGACTAGACATTTCACTTTAATTGAGCTGCAGTGCTGCACACGCTAGCATTCATCCATTTTGACCCGAGATCAGATTCTAAAAATGTCTTCTACATCCTGACAGTTTTCTGAAAAAGCCATGTTTCCATGTCAGTCGTTCTTCGATTTTTCAAAAAATAGCAGACCTACAAGCTCGTAGCTTGTAGATCTGCTATTTTTCAATAGCTAAAGCATAATAACAATGCTAACACCAAAAGGGGTTCCCACCCAAAATGGGTTAATGCAAACTATACATATGGACACATTCACTATATAGAACCATTAGTTTGTGTCATGCGTTCGTTAAAGTATCTCTCACATGCTCTACTTTCTTTTTCTTTTGTCATATGATCCTTTTTTTATGCTCACATGTTTAATTAGAGCAAAAGTTTCGACCCGAGTAATTTTCATTACAGCCTCAGCTGGGAAATGTACAAACAGTTCTCGCAAACGAGAAGGGGAATCCGCATCTGTGCGAGATATTCTGGCTGGCTTCCCCCAGGGGTTGTGGCCAGGATCACATGATTTATAGCCTGCATGGAGCCTGAAGCCAAGTTCACCTGCATGCAAAGATGTGCACGCACACACGCACGCACGCACTTGCACGCAAAGATATTCAATACAGCTATAACACCGGGCTCTGGTTCTTTTTTAATTATTACAGATGGGCCTCTACTGAACTGTCTTGGAAATCAATCTCACTCCCGCAGATTGTTTTAAATGCTACTGATCAAAGTCATTAATCGATCGAAAGAGGGCCATTTTATAGTGTGTCCTCCCAAGTGTGTTTGCTCTAGGGGATTGCGTATAGCGTATACACATAAAATAATCTGTGTATGTGTGTGTCTGTCTGTCTGTCTGTCTGTCTGTCTGTCTGTCTGTCTGTCTGTCTGTCTGTCTGTCTGTCTGTCTGTCTGTCTGTCTGTCTGTCCCTGTGTCCGTCCCTGTGTCTGTCCCTGGGTCTGTCCCTGTCCCTGTGTCCCTGGCTGTCCCTGTCCCTGGGTCTGTCCCTGGGTCTGTCCCTGTTTCCCTGTGTCCCTGGCTGTGTCCCTAGCTGTGTCTGTCCCTGTGTCCCTGGGTCTGTCCCTGTGTCCCTGTGTGTGTGTGTGTGTGTGTGTGTGTGTGTGTGTGTGTGTGTGTGTGTGTGTATGCACGATTGCACGTGCGTGTCCGTGTTTGTGTGTGAACTCAGCTGTGAATGCAATTATGTGTGGTTGTATTTCCATGAATGAACACATTATCTCTATTATGGTTTGTGTGAATGGGTTGTTACATAATGTGACAGTGGTACGTGCACAGCTAAAATGCACACACACATGATGCTAGATTATAAGCAACATTTACATTTTGCCATGGGGAGTATGACATAAGACGGTAAGAGCAGAATTGCTGTCAATTGCTGTTCTCAATTCAGTGTGAGAGAGAGAGAGAGAGAGAGAGAGAGAGAGAGAGAGAGTTAGAAGATTAATGCGTTCTGCCATTTGCATCCCTGCATTGACCCTTGCAGATTCTCAATGCCCTGAAGAACTGCCTCTTTGATGTGTCAGTCTCACCGTGCTATTGCTTCACCGGTCTTCACAGAAAACGCACGCGCACACACACACACACACACACACACACACACACACACACACACACTGCTGCGACGCGAGTCACACTTGCAAATGAACCAAGTTGGTACACAACACATGGATCTCCATATGTGGAGCTGACTATACCAGTAAGACGCCTGAGGGTGAGACGCGACCGCGTCCTTGCTCGCATCCGCCTCGTTGACGGCAGACTGCCACCTCCTGCAGTCCTGTAAGCACTTTGTTCCACTTCCACTGTTGGGGCAACAATCGATGTCATTTCCCGGTTGGGGACGTCATCCAAAATGTCCCCCCCCCCCCCCATTTTAGTGGACCTCAAAACTGAGTAGTGTGTGTAAGGGAGACATTCTAATAAGTAACGTTTCAATTAGGAGGGTGCAGGATGTGGGTATATAGGTTGTGCTGGGCAGTGAAGACAGACTGCTGACAGGACAATGAAAGGTTGGCATTTTTCTCCTGTTCACTTGTGAAAAATAATCTATTTTGTTCATTGGCCAGGTAACACGTCCAGTGTCTGTCCCATTATGTGAAGAGTAAGGTTAAAAAGAGAAAGGAAAGGGGCTTCGGCAATCAGCGGCAATATCCGCCTCCCACAAAACAGAAAATCCCATCCTGAATTGCTGCATGCTGCAACACATTGGATATAGGGGCTGAATAGTTTCGTTAACAAGAGCTGTCAGCCACCGGTCTCTGCAGAGGTCTCCTTAGATGTGACGGACGCATTCCGCTTAAAGCCTAATTTATACATCATGGTATGGTATATCGATGGTGTATTAATTACCGTACGCTTTTGCTTGTCATTGTCCATAACAATTAAAGCACTGAAGGCCTTTGATAGAACAAAGTATTGCTGCGAGAGTCCTCTGGCGGAAAAGGCATTTTCTCCTCTTTTCAGTCGGCAGCGAAAAGGTCTCAGGCCACTGCCCAGCAGAGTGGTTTTCCAAAGAGACTGCCCTAAGCTATAATACACAGAGGGAAAAAACACATCCAGTATTTGCCCTCGGTAAGACCTGCTGAAATCTCCCGTGGGTGGCCACGCTTGTGTGGTCACACACACACACACACACACACACACACACACACACACACACACACATGCACACATTGATGCAAGTACAGGATCGCAAACATAGTAGCGAATAGTAGCACACTAGCAGTACACACCGTTGCGGGCTCAGGTGAATGTGATTGTTCACCTCCTAAGGGATTTCTTGGAGTGAAATCTGGGGTGATGGCTGTCTCCAGATAAAGCTAATGTTGATGACATACTGTATGACTGTAGGGCACGCACGCACGCACACACACACACACACACACACACACACACACACACACACACACACACACACACACACACACACACACACACACACACACACACACACACACACACACAGACACACACACACCAAAAGAAAAATCACTGTCAACCCTCAACAGTTGCAATATGTTCCCAGTGTAAATGTCCATAGCTGAGGTCCCAAGGCATGCCCAAGTGTTGTTTTATTGAAATTAATTTCACTTCACGCAACACAGCTTTATCTTTTCATCACACCGTGTCACCATTCTCAAATTCTTTTGAGAATGTCTGTCTGTCTGTGCCCTCGGCACTAAATCATACGAATATCCAATTGCAAATTGCGATATAACTGGTCGGTGCTCAACACAAGGTTCCATCCGAGCATTATTAGTCTATACATGTTTACCACGGTGGTGGTGATTCATTGAGATATGTAAATGTTAGCTTATTTATCAGGTGTGCTGGAAGGTGCAGACAGGCCTGCTGGATGTTATTTCCCTCACCAAGGACCCAGAGAGGGTGCTGTTGGGTTCATTATGCCAGCCAAGCAGTCACAGATTAATTCTGCTGCCTATAATTGGATCGCCTATCTCTGAGCAGGGCAGGGCGCATTCAATAGATTATGTGCCCTGCATTTTTGTCTGAAATATTTGCCCATGAAACATAAAGGCCATAACGTGACATTAAGAGTTCTGGTCATTGTTTTACTTCATCTCAGGGGCTGGCGCGATAAACAAAAAATGCACATTGTAATATCCATATTGTACATTAACCATATAATATGTATGATGAATAGCTAAAAGAAAATCTACAAGCTCATAACACACATTGTAACCTTGTAAGATGTGCTAGTCTTGCTGCTTTAAAAATTGTGAAATATGTAGTATTTTATTTAGTTTGTTTAAAAAAAAAAAAAAAGAAGGCCAATGATGACTTGCTCCAATATAGGTATGCATAGGTTAACAACACATTTTGGACGGGAACCCCTTTTGGTGTTTTGGAACACCTATTGATTTGTCAGTCTTGCGCAAGCTCATTTTGCCTGCGGCCTGCTTCATTCGTCACTCTCGACTCTGTGACATGTGTTCTAATCTGTCCATAAACCTCCCCACCCCTCTTTTTCCCTCTCTCGCTCTCTTTCTTTCCCTTCACAGATCCCCAGCTCAAGGGCATAGTGACCAGGTTATATTGCAGGCAGGGATACTACTTGCAAATGAACCCCGATGGCTCTCTTGATGGGACGAAGGATGACAGCAGTAATTCCTGTGAGTAACCCCGACAAGGTCTAGCTCAGCCTCTTGCATTCCATTCAGTGTGTGTGTGTGTGACGGCCTGTGGCTTATTTCCTCTACACTATCATGAATCAGTGACATTGCAGTACACACTAGCCATGGCTGTATCTGAAATCACTCAATCATTCACCACTACTCTCTCTCTACTACAGTACATTAGGAAATTCTGAGATTATAGTCAACTTCTGGGTGAAAAAAATAAGAAAAAGAATGACATCATTGGTGTACTGCATGTATACTAGTAGAGTTTGTTGCCCTATTTTTCTGATGCATTCAATTAAGATGGGGATTATGATGATTATACTTTCGGACACCATTACACAATGGTTTAATCACTATGCTGTAGTGCGATGAGATGGCCAAGGCTTGTCAGTGTAAAAATATATATACCGGTAGGCCTATATGAATAAATAAATAAATCACACCTGTGTGAAGTGAGGGGCGCTCTTATCATTATACATGAACAACTGAATTTATGTGATTGGTTAGCCGATTTCTTCTCGTCTACGTACATTTTCCCCTCACTGTCAATGACATTTAATGTTTGTGTTGCCACAAATTTACGTCATATTGGGGCACATAATTATGACCTAATTTCTCCTTTCATTGTCAATGGCAAAATATGAGACGTGAGGGGACAAAAGCTGTATATACAGTAGGCCCCTCAAAAACATGCAAAAAAAAGAAGAACTGACATTTGCATCTTGAATCCATTCTCAATTGATTGTAGTTCTTGGTGACATGTTACAGTAGACACCTACTGCATATTACAAATTTCTCTCTGAAATGGAAAGTAGACCACAAACCAGTAGGCTTATTGTGGAACATATTATAATATTAGCTTGCTCTGGTACTGCTCTGCAAGTGCTTGAGGCTAGCTGATTAATTTAATTTCAGTTCATAGTGCTAACGCTAACTCAACCGCGTGTCAAATTATCCAGATGAGCTGACATGACACGTACGTGTCACATCCAATGGGCTGCTTAAAACAAGTGTAAACAAGTCATAGATAGCAATGCTATCTTTAGTATTCACATACTGTTTGATATTATAATGCACTATTATTTACATTAAAATTAGACCTACTCTTCAGGTACTTGGGAAATGTAACCTTTAATTAGGGCTGGGCAGTATACCAAATGCCTTCATATAGATGATGATAATAATATATATACTGTAGGTGGTGATTTGTCTCCGCAAGGACAGGACTATGTTTTCGTGTCTGTCCGTCCGTCCGTGTATGTGTCATGAACACTGCTTGATGTAATGTCTCCCAACAACCGCAGGGGGAAGGCTGTTCCATGTTTATTGTTATAGCATGGAGAAAGCTCCTATCAAGGCATTTGGTGTTTGACTTGGGTGTTTCCAAGGCTTGGTACTATAGTACCCTCCGGGGGATTCGACCTGAGGTGTGAGCTTGCGGTAGCAGTGCTTTGAGGTCCACGTTGGACAGCTGGGAGTGTGCATCGTGTAGAGAAAAGTTGTTGCTAAAACTGTTCAGCGATGACTCAGCTTGTTGATGGCATATACTGCTGTAGGGCAAGGTTCCTCATCCACCCCAATGATTTTTAAGGCCCTTTTTTTGGATGTTGTCCAACTGCCTGAGGAGAGTGGTCTGACAGGCATTCATCCAGGCTAGACAGGAGCACTCCATTATGCTCCTGACCTGGGTTTCGTTAGCCCTGCCTTCAGCATCAAGCTTGTTGGCCAGCTTACGCAGTGCTCCATGACATTGTCCAGCGCGTTTGCAGATGTTGCACAGATGGCTGGTCCACGTGAGTTTACTGTCTATATATTATGCCAAGACCCAGAACCTCCGTCTGCTGGCTGAGCTTGATTTTGGTCATCCCAAAGAAGAGATCTGGTCGAGATGGGTTTCTCTTTCTGGACAGGATTCTAGCCTTGCACTTGCTGGGCTCGAAAGTGACCTCCCTGTGTCCGTCCGTCTGTGACCTGTGATCTCCGGCAACGTTGGGCAAATCGGCGAGAAACTGTGCACGCACACTACCTGCGGAGGCCAGAGCACTAGGCCACTAGGCCACATCCCCACTAGGCCACATCCCCACTGGGCCAAGGCCATATTTCACATCCACACTAGGACTAGGCCACTAGGCCATCCCCACTAGGCCAAGGCCATATTTCACATCCACACTAGGACTAGGCCACTAGGCCATCCCCACTAGGCCAAGGCCATATTTCACATCCACACTAGGACTAGGCCACTAGGCCATCCCCACTAGGCCACGGCCATATTTCAAATTGGCCGACAATGTACAGGGAAAGTAGCAGAATCACGAGCTCACAATGCATCACATCAAATTGTCGCATCATCGCTTGTATAATATATCTAGTCTCGTATCACAATATTGATATAATATTGATATATTGCCTAGCCCTACCTGTACTATACAGCCAAAATCAACAGTTACACACTGTATTTCACGACTCACCTCTTTTGTAGTAAATAAATCACACCCGTGTGAAGTGAGGGGCGCTCTTATCATTATACATCATCATACATCATCTCATGACAACTGAATTTATGTGATTTGTTAGCCAAATTGCTCGTCTATATGACAGAAAATGTCCCTTCATTGTCAATGGCATTTAATGTTTGTGTTGCCATAAATGTACATAATATTTGCGGCACATACTGTATGACCTAATTTCTCCTTTCATTATAAATGGCAAATATGAGACGTGTGGGGGACAAAAGCTGTATAGGAGGGGCTAGCGCCCCTCAGAAACTAAGAAAGAACAAAGCCAACACCAAGGCTTCAGAGCTCATTAAGTCTGTCACACTACTGTACACTTAGCTAGATGTCACAACCTGGCTCGCCAGTATAAACAATAGCCATTACCTAACAGGCCGAAGGAGTCTGCTACGATAACAAAGGGGCTATTAAATCTGCCATGCACCAGCGGTAGCCCCAATTACAGCCCAGCTACCTTCCAGGTAGCCTATAGCTCAGTGTTATCCAGCGTAACTATGCTAGGCTAGTCACGTTCAGCAGCCATGCAGCAATTAACCACATGACAGCTAGCGTTATCTATGTTCTGTGATTGCGCTAATGATGGGTCAGTTTATATTTATTTGATGAACGGCACTATACATATTGTTTTGTGCATTGACCTCTGACGGCGTGTTAACTCATTGTCTATTCTGTTTTATTGCAATATGTTTAGTGATATTTGCATGCACGTGTGTGCCTGTGTGTTTGTTCTTGTGCGTTTGTCTTCCAGCTTTGTTCAACCTTATTCCTGTGGGCCTCAGAGTTGTCGCCATTCAGTCCGTGAAGACAGGGTTATACATCGCCATGAACGGGGAGGGCCATCTGTACACATCAGTAAGCATTTTAATATTATTTCTATTTCTATTCTATTCTATTCTATTCTATGCGGGTAGCGGTGGCTCAGGGGTAGAATGGCTAGATGGTCACCTCAAGGTTGCCAGTTCGAACCCGGGCTCCCCCAGAGTTGGTGTCGAAGTGTCCTTGTGCAAGACACTGAACGCCTAATTGCTCCTGATGTGCTGGTTGGTGTCTTGCATGGTTTGCATTTAACATTCTGTTCTACTCTATATATATATATATACAATTGAGAAGACCACACTTTATGGTCGTGCACAGCTTTGTGCGCGGTTCGGTTGGCCAAGTCATAGACCGTGACGTATGCGGAAGTGCCGTTTACGCCTGTTCTTTGTGGCCGTGATACATACGTCACTGACTTTACCTCTGTGTTTTCAACAAGCAGCTTTGGGGGGGGGGGGGGGGGTGCTCCGTGATGCGGTGGACCGATTACACAGCGCCCACACAACTTGCCCAGCACGGGAAAAACTAAACAAAAACACAAATATAAATCGTTGTCTGCCTTGATTCAAAATGTACGGTGTGTGTGTGTGTGTGTGTGTGTGTGTGTGTGTGTGTGTGTGTGTGTGTGTGTGTGTGTGTGTGTGTGTGTGTGTGTGTGTGTGTGTGTGTGTGTGTGTGTGTGTGTGTGTGTGTGTGTGTGTGTGTGTGTGTGTGTGTGTGTGTGTGTGTGTGTGTGTGTGTGTGTGTGTGTGTGTGTGTCTCTCACTCAGATAGCCTACAGTACATAATTTCTAAACATTTCCACAAAAACACTGAATGTTGTTACATGCTTACATTACTTACTGTGAACAAGTAAGAGATTTAAAATATGTATTTCGGTTCACTTTAGAAACAACGGTACAGTTCATACAAATATGCAACTTGCTTTAAATCAAAGCTTTCCATGAAAGTTTACAATCATAATGATTATGAAGAGACATACTGTATCCAGAGGTCATTTTTACATCTGGAAATGAGATGGGTTTTTTTCCCCCTATTCTCACTTTCAGTGAATTGGGTTTAAAATTCCATTATGCAAATGTAGATGTACATTTATAGTAAACAGATGAAATGGCCCCAGTGTTTACTAGAGCGGTGCCCGGCTGTAGAGCACAGAGTCAGTAACGATGGAAGTTGGAGATCCATGCCCCACCCTGCTATGCAATACCTGTTGCATATAGAAATGTCTGTATGTGTCTCTCTGTGTCCCTTTATTCCTATGGAGTTCTGTGTCTTGCATGCCCAAATATGGAGTATTGTGATGTCAGAACAGGCCAGCTCCATATATAGAGCATCGGCAGGGGCCCTGTCCAGAGCCTTTTGTGGCGGTTCTCGACAACCGTGGGTTCGATCTCGACACTGCACTCCCTGTGGGCTATTCTGCAAAAAAAATAGTCGTCTGTGGGCTAGACAGCCCCACTGAAGTGATAGATACGACCACACTGGGAGCGGCTAGTGCGCCTCTCACTCCGTCCACGTCCGATTTGGCTAAATCAATCAGCATGATGACCGTTCCAACAATCAGTTGGAATTGTCTCTCTCTCTCTCTCTCTCTCTCTCTCTCTCCAGATAGAGTATCCATCAGCATCACTGTCACTTAATCCTAAACTCCTGTTGCTCTGGCTCTGGCTCCTCGCACACAGCCATGCGGCAGAGTGGGAATTACTATTCCACCTTCCTTTGCTCCTATGTCATTATTACCTCGTCAGGAGGATAGGAGCACGCAGCTGCGCTCCTCTTTTTCCTCCCTCCTATCACACGGTCTGTATTCCAGAATGGAGTACCTCAAAGCCTTCAAGGCTTAACCCATTCTGACCTGAGATCAGATTCTAAAAATGTCTGTTTAAAAAAAAATAGCAGACCTACAAGCTCGTAGCGCGCCACTACGAGCTTGTAGATCTGCTATTTTTCAATAGCTAAAGCATAACATAATGCTAACACCAAAAGGGGTTCCTGTCTAAAATGGTTTAATCACCGCTTCACTAAAGCTGTGAAAAAATGAATTTCATTTGAAGGGGAGGGGGGGGGGGGGGGGGGGGGGATTGACCTAGAATCCTATAGGATCTTTTTCTTATGGAAATACACAGTGGGGTTGGGAATTAATATACATAATGGAAACATCCGCGTGCTGCATGACAATGAGTATGGGGTTTAACAGCTGTGCATGTGTCGAAAGACTTCGACGACTATTTTGGTTGCTACAGGCATCCATCGATCCCGTACAGAGGTTCTCAAACTATGGGCCTGGACCTCAAGCGGGGTCGCAGGGAAGTGACGGCTGAGAAAGAGAACCATTTATTTTGCCCATTTTAAGTCTGTTTTGTTTGTTTTTGAAGAGCATAGCATGTGAATGCAATTTATTTTTTAGTTTTTTGTTATTATTGTTCCAAAGCGTTAAATTACATCGATAAGACAGAAAATCTGTAAGTATTTTGGTATAGTATTTTGTAATAAATATTCCTATTCAAGGCTACCAATTAATATGGTTTATTTTATGCTTTAATTCAACTTTGAAAATTGCACTAAATCAAAGGTGGGGGATGTTCAGAAGTAACTGTCGGCAACGTTCATGCCGAATTTCAATGTTGCAAATCTGAAAAAAATAATTGTATAAATCATAATGATATCCCACAAAGTGTATACAGCTCTTATCCTGGCCCAAGCAGTTGAGAGAGATTTCGATGCTTTTAACCCATTTTGGGCGCCGGGAACCCCTTTTGGTGTTAGCATTATACGTTATGCTTTAGCTATTGAAAAATAGCAGATCTACAAGCTCATAGCGCGTCACCGAGTGGTGCGCTACGAGCTTGTATAGTCTGCTATTTTAGAAAAATCAAAGAACGACTGACATACGACTTTAAATCTGATCTCAGGTCAGAATGGGTTAAGGTCTCTCTCATGGCTGGCTCGAGTAGACCTGTTTGCTCCAACACAGTTTGACAGCTATATATTTCTCCACTCGTGTTCCGTGCTCTTCGGTTCACCCAGCTCTCTCCCGCTCCATTTGTACCTTATTTCCATGGTAATGGAGGCTCTCATCAGACCCCGGCAGCCCACCCACTCGCAGGTCTGGCCGTGATCTTGAGTGTGTGCCCGCAAATTACGCCGGTAATGGTAGACTCTGCGACATCACTCCTCTTCATCCTCCTCCGTCTCTCCTCTTCTTGCTCCTCATCCATCCTCCTCTTTCCCATGCCTTATACCATCTTTTCTGTCCTTGTCCATTCGTGAATGCAGGGTACGTGAGTGCCCTCCCATCCCGCCCCCGGTTCTCTGAGTGGGGGGAAACCATGGATGACCTTTTCTACCCATTAGCTGTATTTGATTACAGTGCACTTACATGTTCAGAGAATGCCTTTGAAGAAAGCGCTAAGTGCAGGAACATGGGTGTTTTGAGCAGGTGAGCAATGGTATATAAGGAACAAATTCAGGATGGCATGCCAGTCACCTATTCCTCAAGCTTTTGTCATTGCAAAGACCCCCAGTTTTGTGTGCATTATAGGTCACGGACCCCCATTTGAATATTAAAAAGGATCTCTGGGATCCCAATCTGCACTGTAAAATCCAGTGTTATTCTACAAATGGAACCATTTCTGCACGGTGCATGGTTTTTAACCCGCAGCACATGTGTTGTCGGACTAACTCTTGGTATGTCGGATAAACGTTTGCACCCCGTCAAAAACATAAGCTGTTGTTCCTCACAGTGCAGCTACAATAAGATCCATTTCGTTTGAGCTTGTACCTGCACAACCAACCATTCAAGGGTGGCCATAGTGAATGTACGGGCCAACATTCTGACAAAAACACCAAATTGAATAAGGCCTGAGCCTATACAAGATGCCAGAAAGAAACCCACCGCCGCTTTCTCAGTGTATAGCCATTTTTCTCTCCTGGATTTATCTCTGGGTAATTTAATTAATTTTGAAAAGAATGCAATCAAGTGTTATTCTTTCACCCACAATGAATCAAAGCCTTTTACCGCGATGATGTACATCGATAATGAGTGCCATTCCATTTCGTAATAACAGACATGACGAATAAAAGGGGAGAGTGCAAGCCTTTCAGAAAGGAGACGGGAAGCCCATTCAAGGACCTCTGATCGTGCCTCATATTCTTTTGTGCGAGGAACCCCAGGCGTGGCGTGGGCCTCACAGTGACAGAGATAGCATCAAAGTCACTGTGCATTCAGGGCACAAAGCACTTGCCATGGAATAACCCATTCTGACTTGAGATCAGATTCTAAAAAATGTCTGTTTGAAAATGACAGTTTCCTGAAAAAGCTATAGGTTTCTATGTCAGTCGTTCTGCGATTCTTCAAAAATAGCAGACCTACAAGCTCGAAGCGCGCCACTCGGTGGCGTGCTATGAGCTTGTAGATCTGCTGTTTTTCAATAGCTAAAGCATAACATAATGCTAACACCAAAAGGGGTTCCCGCCCAAAATGGGATAAAGGAGAGTTCAGTCATCGCAAGCCCTTTTCAATCCACATGCTATTGTATCTGGGCCAATAAACTCCTGGCTAATTTTCCCTCTCTGCGCACTTCCTTGGAAGAGGGATTTCTCCTGAATAGTAAAAGGAGGAGGTGTGTGTGTGTGTGTGTGTGTGTGTGTGTGTGTGTGTGTGTGTGTGTGTGTGGGGGGGGGGGTCCTTACTCAACCCATATCAAACTATAGTAGAAGTAGGATTCTCTCCAGTGATAGAACTTATTGTGCAAACAGTAGCCCTAGATAAATAGAGGGGGTGGGGGTGGTGATGGTGGGGGGGCATGGACGTCCTCATTATTTTCCCGGAGACTATACGTTATCACAGCACCAAATGACCCTAAGGCATTGTGGCGTTGTTTGGTTCTGTTACTCATGATGAAATGTGGGCAGTACAGAATGCAATTCACCATACTGAGGAGGTCGTTTTTAAGTCCCTGCTAATATCAGTGAAATCCTTTGTGTAAAAATGTATCCTTTGCATGGTAACTCTGTGAGTGTATACAAATGGAACCAAATGGACCCTAACTAATTTGTAACTCTGTTAAATAAATAAATATATATAAATAGCACTTCGGCATCCGCGGCACATTGTGTGCTTATGCCGTAAGCACCCACCGGGCGTCTGTCAGTGTCGTCATCATCATCATCATCAACGCAGGGAATGTTCCCTTTTTATTCAATGAAGGGTGCTCCGCTGCTGACGGTTTGCGACGTGCGTTGGGACGGCGTCTGCGGCGTCACCCATTCGCCCCGGTTAATTCTTTGACGCCGTCCAAGCGTAACACGATGCAATGCAACCAGGGGGGGGGGCCCGGCTTATAGGCCTGCTATTCTCGGTCGTTATCGCCCATTTTCGGACGCTCTAGGAAGGACTCGACAAATGGCACCAGAACGTAACGGAACATAAAGTATAGGACTTTCACAGTCGTATGTGGTTTTCTTTTGAACCAGTCCCTGCCATGCTCATGAGTCTGTTAACCACTTAAACCCTATGGACCCCGTGTCACCTCGTGTTTGGAAACTACAGTAGCTTGGCGTTCGTTCGCACGCCATGCGTTTGCACGCATCGCTTTTCCCCTGCCTGCCGAAAGCTAAAATATTTTCAACTCTGGCGCCTGGAAGTGCGTTTATAGGCGAGAGTGCCTTGACGTGAGAGGCAGAGAGCCCAGTGGACAAGGTGGCCTTTATACTGTACATTCTTTATTCTTTATTCATTTGGATCCCCATTAGCTGCCACCAAAGTAGCAGATACTCTTCCTGGGTTCCACAACAAACATAACATAACACAACACAATAAATCTTTCAATACATTAAAAGTAACAAAAATGAGCCCTAAAAAATTAGCATGATAATCCATTCAATTGCAGGTCAGTTAATTCAAATTCAAATTGGGGTAATTGATCAATTGTCTTTTAACGAGGTGCATATTTGATCGCTGCTCCCCCCAGGATTGAATCATTTGTTTTATAGCTCTACCCCAAATCTCTCTCTGCCGAAAATAGATCTACTGTACATTGTCTTAACCCATTTTGGGCGGAACTTTAGCTATTAAATCTACAAGATATTAGATCTACAAGCTCATAGCGCGCCACCGAGTGGCGCGCTACGAGCTTGTAGGTCTGCTATTTTTGAAGAATTGTGAAAAGTGACATGAAAGCGTTTGAGAACGACTGACATAGAAAAACATAGATTTTTTCAAGAAATCAGGCAGGATTTAGAAGACATTTGCAGAATCGTTCCCAGGTCAAAATGGGATAAAGCTTTGTCATAAAGTGCTGCATCAATGGGCAACTGTTTCTACTTCAGGGCTGCTTCTTGGAAGCTGCACGGTGGCTTGTGTACAACCCCGTCTTCAAATGGCGTCAATATGAAAAATGGGCAGGAGGCAGTGTGGCGACGCAAGGGGGAGAATAAAAGGAACCTCGGCAGATTATACTGGAGACATCAAGTGCGACGGAAGGATTCTTTTGAAGCCAGGATTCCCTGGTGTTTCGGGGTGTTTGTTATTTTCCACACCACAACTCTTTTTTTGTATTCATCACTCCACTCTCTGTGGCCATTTTTTTCTCCTGATGCTGCTCTCAAAAGTTCCGATTATTACAGTCGTCCACCCTCCCATGGATTGCTTTTGTTGTTCCCGTGCTTTCACCTTCAGCACTCCTGACAAAGACATGGCATTTTCTACCGTGACGTTTTCTGCCATCCTGAGAGGGTTTGTCAAAAGAACCTATCTAAAAAAGATAGAAAAAGATTTTTAAAAAGGCCTTTTTTTCAAAGTGTGATCGCAAAAGATTAGCATATTTACTGAAGTCGTCAAACCACATCTGTCCCTGCATAGTCCTGAAGATGTCTTGTGCTCCTGTATTGCAGTTCCCTATAGAAAGGCATCCGACTTCACTCAACATGGTCCACAATCTGATCTGGGAGCAGTGTATATAGAGGTGTAATCACATGCCATGAAAACAAAGTAGAAAAAGCAAGCTATCACACATGCAGCATATGAAAACGTCACTGTCATTGTTGGGAGTAAATATATGTAGATTAAAACCGAGTTGTGGCACCTCTTCACAGTCTATAACACTTGTACCACATCACTTTCATAATGGAAGTGTGTGTGTGGGTGTGTGGTGTGTGGTGTTTGCGTGCGTGCGTGCGTGCGCACATTAGTATTAGTAATGTAGCACATTAGGTGCCCAGCAGATGGCTTTGTGTAAACTATCCTTATTTGTATGTTCCGTGACGCATAATAAAATAGATCATTAAGCATTGGGTTGTATACCAATGTCTCCACTATCTTTTACCACTTAAATAAGCTAGACAGGTACCCGTTGGGCACCGGCTAGCTTGAAAGTAACCTTAAAAATATCTCGCATGTACGCACGCACACACACACACGCAAATACACACACACACACACACACACACACACACACACACACACACGCAAATACACACACACACACACACGAGCGCGCACGCGCGCGCACACACACACACACACGGATGCTCAAAATCACACCCTCAAATTCTCAGGTTTCCGATAATTACTCAGCAGCTTTCCCCTCCAGAGGACACCCAGGGCCAGATTCACAACGGAAATGTACGACCAGGTGTAAATGAAGTGCATAATGAGAGCGTATTAATCCAAATTAATCCGTATTAATCCGATCAATCTCACTGTCATTGACCAATTGGGGCCAGTTGTCAGTGACTTCATATCCTGGTGTGACAAGTCATTCTTACAGTTAAATGTGACCAAGATATGATCATCAGCTGTAGAAGGACTCCTCCTAGCCCTACCTCCTACACTCATTAAGGGCACAGCAATTGAAGTTGTAGAGAGCTATAAATACTTGGGTGTCGTTCTTGACAACAAACGCTCCTTTGATTCTCATGTTGCCTCAACATCAGCAGTGTCATTTTTGTTCTGAGGAAAATGCTGTATCGTCTGTAATGATGACTCTTTTCTATAAAAGTTTTATTGTCTCCACCAGGCCCGAAGGCATGGGGAGAGAGTATGTTTTGCACGCCATCCGTCCGTCCGTGTGTGTGTGTGTGTGTGTGTGTGTGTGTGTGTGTGTGTGTGTGTGTGTGTGTGTGTGTGTGTGTGTGTGTGTGTGTGTGTGTGTGTGTGTGTGTGTGTGTGTGTGTGTGTGTGTGTGTGTGTGTGTGTGTGTGTGTGTGTGTGTGTGTGTGTGTGTGTGTGTGTGTCCGGCCGTCTGTGAACAGCTAATCTCCAGCCCCATGCATTAACCAAATTTTGCACACATGCACTCCCTGGATGGCAACGATGAACCTCTGGCCCAAATCTTCCAGATTCTGTCCAAAAATCCCGCAAATCGTTACACACTATCTCTATAGTCATGTGTTCAAGATGGATCTGTCTGATATTTCATATTCCAATTGGCTAACATTGGCTTTCAAAGTTTGCAGGATTGGCCCTTTTGAAACAAAAAGCCTCAAATCATGATCGCAGCGTGCAATTTACGTGAAATCTTTCACAGACTTTCCTAATAGGCTGAGGAATATATCCCACCCTTTTCGCATTGGCCTATTATAGCGCCACCAACTTTTTTGGAACAAAATGCCTCAAATCATCCAATTGCCATCAATGGTGTAAGAACAAATGGCACCCTTTTCACATTGGCCTATTATAGCGCCACCAGGAGGCCACAACCTGGTGGAGACCTGTACCCCGAGGGGCACTTTTTCTAGTTGAATCTGTTCTCATGTTTTGTATGGTTGTCTGGTACGGTAAGCTGACCCTGACGAACAAGAACAGGCTCAGCCAGTAATATTTCTGGGAGAACCCAAGCCCAACTCATAGATCTGTACAGATGCAGATGTTTAAGAGAGCCTCCTCCCCCCCTGGAGGTCTCGGATCACCCACTTCGGTCTGAGTTTGAACTGTTGCCCTCAGGTCGTCGGCTGAGGTTGCCCGCCACAAAGACTAATCGGTTCAAACTAACCTTTGTCCCGGCTGCTATTCAGCTGCTGAACAGCAGATAGCACTTTATTCTTGCCCACTAATGCACTTTTGCTGACTATTGAATGTCATGAATTCTCTGTCTCTAGTGCCCTGTTCTTATGATCTTAGTCTTGTTTTGAATGTTGTTTGTTGTGTGTATATTTTTTACTATTATCTGGCTGCAAACCAATTTCCGGCAAGAGACAATACAGCTAACCTTGAACCTTGAACCAAAGGTTGCATATTGGCTTGATTTGTGCGGATCACCGGTGTATCTCATTACGCCTCTTTTCCTAACAATCATCACTGCCGTCTGCCGTCGGGGAATGGCTTTGTTCTGGAAACGTGACGTAGCTATTAAAATTTTCAACCATACGGCAAAGTAGCCTGCCCTATACGTATATATATATCCTCTTTGTCAGAGGTATAAGTTGGCTATATGATCATTTCATGACGTCGTCAATAATATGAAAATGACATTTGGAGTCAGTTGCCACTTGGCATGATGGAACGTCGGTGCTGAGGCATGCCGTTCATGATGAGATCAATATACTATAGCCTACAGTAGCCTACAGTAGCCTATTTATTATATATCATTTTTTTAGGTGCTGAACTGCTGATGTTGGGGACATATTTTATTTGAGGTTTGGGGACTATTAATTGATTCAGCATGAAGACTAAAGCCTTCTAAATACATTATTTGCATGTCTTGATCACTGGTACACCACGCTCTGAGCTGACACGGAAACGAGCGGAATTTACGACCAACGTCCGCCAACGTCACGGCCAAGTTCAAATGATGAATTCCACACGTATAGCGTGGGAATGCTCGCAAATCACGATATGAGCGTATAAACGCCGTTGTGAATCTGGCCCCCAGACTTTGGTTAGAGGTGGTGACGCCGGCGGTGGTGGCGGCTCATTATTTCCAAAGCGCCGCACTCTCTCCTCCTGCCTCTAATGAAGTGTTGGTGTCAGGCGGGGGGCAATGGCCATAGGGGCTGGAAGGAGACCAGCTTCATGCATTAATGAATAACAAGGTCGGAGGTAGGCGTCTGGACTGTTGAACGGATGGCCGCTGGGCCAAGAGGAGCTAAGAATAGCTCCCCCCCCCCCCCCCCCCCCCCCCCCCGTTGTCGTTATTAATGAGCTACAATTAACACTGCAGAGCGTTAATATAGAATCCTGCATTTTTTTAACTTTAATGTCACCGCCCGCACTATTCAGTGGTGCGTCTTTTCAAGTCGGCTCTTAAAGATGGAGTGCCGTGATTTTTCATCAGTTATTATTGTTATATAAGGAGGTATAATTCTTTCAAAAAAATGTACAGTATTTGTTAAAATGTTGTTTTTATGTGGGCACACCCACCAGTTCATTAAGTATGCCTGGTTTGCCTGGTGGGTGGTGATGGGTTGTGATCCACCTGAACTGAAGCTGCACCCACAGCTGTAGTTGTATGATAAAGGGGGAGGGGCTGATAGTGTGGTGTCACTATATTATTGTTTATTTCATTGGCACGTTTGACTGTCAAGGGTTCAGCCTCCATACCTAAAACCCTAAATACAAAGTTAATACACCATTGCACATAAAACGACTCCAGGGTGTCTAATGAAGTACTGTCACCTCATAGACACTTTAATATAATGAGTGCCTGCTCGTCATTGGCTGCAACGTAATCAGTGGCAGTTGTCAGAGTGGTCTCGCATAATTATCCAGGGATTCCCAGATGTTTTGGACTGTGGCAACCATGAGCAAGGGTTCTTCTCGACCTCTCTGCCTTAGACTCCGGCACAGAAGTTACTCACCATGAAGTGGGGAGTCCCGTTCTGACTTTCATTGCCAGAGCACGGCTCTCTGAACAATAGCGCCACAGGTGATCTGTCCTCTGTCTCTCCGCAGGTCCACAGCTTAAGGTCTATTCATTTCATCGTCATTAATTTCATTTTTCCTTCATCATTCTTCTAGTCCCCTGTTTATTCAATGTAATTACAGGCATTAGGAGGAGAGGTGCGCACAGCTGTTTCCTGAATCACTGGTTTACAACTTACAAGACACATTTGTGACATATACTGTAGGCTATATTACACAGTATGACCGTGTTGCAAGAGGCTAGTCGGCGTGGGAGCAATATAGGGATATGGAGAAGTGTGACTGATGGAGGGAGCAGAGGGACACAGTCCCTTTGCGCACTTTCTTTCTGCACGCTGCATGCCACGAAACCTGCCATGCTCGCACATGATGTCTTTTTCTTTTTCTGTTGCGTATAAAACAGCAGATGTTGTTCTCCTTCTCCATTTTCTCCATAATTTAGTTGTTGCCAATTCCCCCACGTGCAATTCCAAAACCCTCCTCACTATTAGCCTGGGGTGGTGGATGTACTGTAGCCTTAGTAGGCTTAGGCTACCAATTGCCTCCTCCGCCGCAACACAGCGGAGCTGCCAGCTGCTTCTCTTCACCTGGCAGTGAGGAGTTTCACCGGGAGAATGTAAGGC
This sequence comes from Protomyctophum bolini, assembly GCF_963924005.1. Classification (NCBI taxonomy): domain Eukaryota; kingdom Metazoa; phylum Chordata; class Actinopteri; order Myctophiformes; family Myctophidae; genus Protomyctophum; species Protomyctophum bolini. The sequence goes on along the minus strand of NC_137877.1, from coordinate 9,213,347 downwards.
ACGGAGGTTCACAACTTCACACTATCTCCCCCAGAACCCCTTCCTTGCATGCCAAACAGGCAGTGGTGGAGTAATTAAGGTTTTCCAACAAAAAGAAGAAGAATGTAGTGGAGTAAAAGTACAATATTTATCTCTGAAATGTAGTGGAGTAGTGGATCTAATCACCCTCACCCATGCTGGTACAAAGATGTTGGTCTAAAAGACAGTGTATTGATACCTGCCAACCTGTACTGCCCGGGTAAACAAAAGTACACTTTTTTAAGTTCTTTAAATTCTACACACATTAACTAGTTCCAAATGTAAAAAGGTCAATTATTGCCTTCCGTCTGTTAGAAAAGTACTGTGTTTGAAGGCCCTATAGTAAAAGATACTGGTTTTGTTCAGAATGTATTGTTGTCTCCCGTCTTTCCACAAAATAATAGAAAATGCTCGATAGTGGGCTCGATAAGAACCCGGCTTGATAAGCCAGATCGATATGGTGCTCGTTATCAATACAAATTAACCCATTCTGACCTGAGATCAGATTCATACGAGGTTTCCACTGGACACACACTGGTCTGATTAACCCATTCTGACCTGAGATCAGATAAAAAAAATGTCAGTCGCTCTTCGATTTAAAAAAAATAGCAGACCTACAAGCTCATAGCGCGCCACTCGGTGGCGCGCTATGAGCTTGTAGATCTGCTATTTTTCAATAGCTAAAGCATAACATGATGCTGACACCAAAATGCGTTCCCGGCCAGAATGGGTTAACGAGCTCTATCCCTATAGCTGCCGGGAATCGACCCTAGGTCTTTTTCATCAAGCCAGTTGCATAATTATACCATGCTTGCGTATGCACATTTCTTGAAGAGCCTTTTCACGCTACGTATATGGGCTGTGGAATTTGTATACGGAAAACATTTTCGTGAATGGATTTGAATGAACAGATTCTGTGAAGCGACTGAGATGACTATTAGTACATCATTGGGTCCTCCTGACTCCTGGTCATTATATTTAGAGTTATATAAATGATAATGGAGGGCGAAATGGGAGCGACATCATTTCAATGGAAGTTGCTCAGTGGCATTTTGAAGCCCCTGGAATAACGCTCTATACTTCCACATTTGACCACCAACAGTTGATAATTAAACGCTCCCCTCAAGCATCTGCTCTATAGCCAAGCGCACCACCTTATTTAGAACTGATCTTGATCTTCTGGGGAGAAATTGCACACAGAAATTGCACACAGAAATATACAATATACTGTACAAACCAGCCGTTTCTGGGGGCCTTGTCCTGGTGATGTGGCTTATATCATAAATCATCCCTATAGGTCTTTGTGCGTTGGCTTCACTTCTGGAGACCGCTAATCTCTCACCCAGTGAACTGTCCTGCCACCACCGCAGCCATCAGCCAGCCATCGATCTGTCAATAAGCATCCATGCTGAGCCCCACCCATGTGGCACTCTTATCTCTATGAAGATGGATCAGCCAAACACGCACATATACGCACGCACGCACACACACGCACATGCACACGCCCACAAACATTGTTTTCAGGGATGGTATGGAGGCTCCTGGAGCTGCCTATAAATTATGTGCCGCTGACAGATAATGAGAAAGCAGGAGACTGGAAAGCGCCGCGCATCGATCGGCTGGAAGCAGCTGAATTAGGGGAGAGAAAGGGCGCGGGGGGGAACTCCGAGGTGTGTTTGCCAGGGAAAGCCCCGCGTTGGTCAATAGAATCAGTGTAGCATGCAGACAATATCTGCACACAGCCACACCCCCCCCCTTCCCGAGTCCCTGGTCCACCATTTGACTATAAATGGGCTCGGGGACCCATCTTGAGAAATGTAAAATGTGACAGGCTGACAGCGCTGCCATGGGCTATACGCATAATGCATCGTATCAATCACGAAGCCGCTTCCAAACGATGCGTTATTTGTATTCAATGTAGCTATTACTGTATAGCCATTACTATAACTACTTCTCATAACTACTATGGAAGTGCTATTATTATTATTTTTCAGTATCCACACCGTCACACCCGATTCCCCTTTTGGCAATCCTATGACAGTCTTATTCATTCAAGAGCATGTCTGATTCTCATCGTTGTGTGGCGAGGCATGTCAAGTTTATTTAGCTCCTTTTATCCACGGGGTGCTCTATGCAGGGCATCAGCCCTTTAGGGCATATAGGGCTGGGCAACTTTCACCATGGAGAAGGCCCTCTATGGTTCCACACACTCACTCCAGAGGGCCACGTTGCATATTACTGTCATAGCAAAAAATATAGCTGATCTGATTTCAGTAACATGCTGTTTTTAGAGGGTTAATGAAACCCGGGGGAAATATATTGACCAGACTTTATTTTGTAAGTAAAATGTAAAGTTATAGCAAAGCGGATATGTGTGAAAACATTAGTCTCTCTATACCATATGGAACCATATGATCTAACAGATATTTATTGATCCATGTTGTAATTCATAACATTATGCTAATTTAATATTTGGTTGCTGTGGACAGCGAATTCAGGTAACATCAATAATAAATAAGTTGATGATGCAGTAAGTTGTCCGTCTTTGTTACCAGAGTGTGCAGTAACCAGTTGCACCTCCCACGTTTTATTTTATGTGCAGGAGTGCCCTTTTTTGTCTCATATATATATATATATATATACTGTATACACACACTGCCCGCACACGCACACACACCATATAAAGCCCAATTTAGAAACACTGCTATTTTCACATATTATGACATGCCCAGAATAGCAGGATTCAAGTGGTTAACCACGAGGCAATCCCCAAAGTGCTTTCAGAGTAGTAGAGACCGGGCAAACAACTCAACGCCGGATAGATTATCGATCCACGTCTTCTCCCTGTGATTACCTTTAAAGGACAATCTTTAGAGAGAGGCTCATTTCCATATGCGAGTCCTCCTGGATCCATTCAGACAGGCTCCTCTGTGGCGTTGCCGACCTATAGCATTCCTGCCAATACCGCCCTGATCAGTACGACGGAACGGGGGAAATATCGTCTCTTTGCTGGATATCACCGAGAGCGTGCGGTGTGCTCTGTGCTTGTGGAGGAGAGGCAGTTTGTACAGTATATTGTATATTTCTGTGTGCAATTTCTCCCCAGAAGATCAAGATCAGTTCTGAATAAGGTGGTGCGTTTGGTTGACGTAGAGCAGATGCTTGAGGGGACCGTTTAATTATGAAAAGGCAGGCAACACCCCGGAAAACATGACTTGCTTGTGTGACAATGTAGACTGCTTGTGGCGTCCCAATGCTCGTATAGCACTAGGCTCAAGACATGACGTCGCGTTCATGCAGGAGGTCATGGTACACACCTCTGCTGTAATCAGCTGTCAGGCTGCTGATTTATTTCAACACTTTTCTACACACCAGTCGCACCTCGTTCCCTCTAACATATGGGTCTGTTTAAATACGGCTCCCCTCCTGCTGTGCATTCGATCTCTGCACACTTCTGCTCCTGGCAAAGCTTGCCTCCACAGTTCAGAGTACTCAAACTGGAATTCTTGTGTGCATGGCTCTACATAGCAGTGGTTTCCAGCCCCTTTTCATATCAAGGTCCATTATTTATTTGGCATTTGAGCCACAGACCAACATTTGAGGAGATTTAGCCTCTCAGACCCAAACTGTGTGTGTGTGTGTGTGTGTGTGTGTGTGTGTGTGTGTGTGTGTGTGTGTGTGTGTGTGTGTGTGTGTGTGTGTGTGTGTGTGTGTGTGTGTGTGTGTGTGTGTGTGTGTGTGTGTGTGTGTGTGTGTGTGTGTGTGTGTGTGTGCGAGAGAGAGAGAGAGCACATGTCACTGAATAATAAAGAAAGGGAGGGAGACAGGAACGTGATTGGTTGTACATTATCTGTGTGCTTGGGCTCTCTGTAAGCCTGTGTTTGTATATTTTATGTCATTCAAGCATGGGTGCATCATTGTATAATTTCCCCTTCACTCAGTACTCTATACAGTGAGCAGCTATCAGAGCAGACATGCAGCACGTTCTTTGTGTTAATGACCCTAAATGCTGGCCTAATTGCTTTCCCAGTGTGTAAATGTCAAGAGCCGCATGCTAAATACACTTGGGCTCCGTGCCTCGAGTGCAATGTAATGTGCAAATGAGCAGTGTTGGGACATTGGCTTGTAAAGCCACAAGTAGACCCCAGAAACTCAGTGTCCAAACAGTAATTGGACGTGTAAACACAAGGACCGTTCCCTTGGCACTGGCATCCATTATTCATTCCTCAGACCATATTGGAATGAAATTGGACGGAATTATCGCGGGGACACAATGAGATGTCTTTAGAGGAACGGGAATTCCATGCCATGACATTATTCCCAGTCAGCAGATGTACTGGTATTCTTTATCAAAACGCCTTTTCGGAAAGATGTGGGGACTCAAACTCACTTGTGTTTGATGTACGTGGAAACAAACACAAGCATGTCAAACAACCAACAAAGGCTGCGTATACATTTAAATCATCCAAACCGCCTGGTCTTAGATTGTTGTTTTTGTTGCCCATTGGGATTTTCGTCCGGATCTTGTCACCGGGGGGGACCGCGGTGTGTTGTGCTGTGAAGGATGGAGGCCTCTCTTGGTGTGACAGGAAAGCCGCTGGTGTCTCACCCCATCTGCCTTGCAGCTGTAATACCACCAGCACCCCTCCCACTTTCTTTCTCTCCATGAATCCCCATGTGTCCTTTTCGGTCTCATCCGCCCCTGGAAATGAAAGTAACATTTTATCAAGCTTTCACCCCTGCAGTTGTAAAAATCAATAGAGTGTGAGCTCTCGCGGAGAGGTTGTGAATCATGAAAATTCGTTCTCTTCAATCTTTACTAAGCACGGTATGCTCCCTGAATCTACTGTCTCTCTGGCTGTACCTTTCCACACCCAGAGTCAGGCAACAGAACAGCTACAGCTAGTGAGGGAGCACTATAGATACCGCCATTTCAGCGACAAGTGCACGTATGCATGCGTGCGTGTGCGTGTGTGTGTGTGTGTGTGTGTGTGCACATGCGCAATAGTGTTATTGTGTGTGAATAGTGAATACATAGGTAATATTTGCATATGTATTGTATGTGTTGGTACAACATCATTTAGGGAATAATACTGCATTCCAATAAGCATTGCTGCTGTTCTTTAGCTTGTTAAATTGTAAGCTAAACTGTGAAACGCTGGTTGCACTGCTAGTTCTTATTATGTACGGTGTCTGTATTTACATCCATTACATGCATACATTACTGTGTCAGGCTCATGTCTTGATGTTTTATATGGCAAAAGTATTCCTCGTCTCTGGTAAAGGATGGATTTGACCTGTAAATCATGGCTTTGTGCAGTCTCATGGTTTCAAAGGAAGTTGTACTACACGAAGGAGTTGTGCTCATACACTGTGGCGATTGAATCACAACTCGGGAGCAAAGATCAGACACCACAACACCCACACACAAACCTCTACTGGCAGGAGAAACATCTCACTTATTATTATTATGTACAGGCCTACAGTACATGCAGGCAAGCACAGGTGCATTGGTGCATTTTATGCACATCCACAAACGACAGCAGTGCAAGGCTGCTAACCTTTGCTGCACCACTGTGCAATACCAGATGTATGGTAATGATTTTAAAACGGCTGTAAAGCAATGATGGTAACATGAATAGTGGCTGAATTCTATTCTGCTTGGTCATTCATCCAGTCAAAACATTGTCCCTTTCAGTGTGGGACCATTATGAAGCAAACAATTGCTTCTAAGAAAACAGTTGATAAATATTTTTGTAAATCACTACCAATATGAGAAATATATATAAATGCAAAAAATATGATTCATTGTGATTAATCACAGCAATTCATGTAATTAATATTTTCTTGTTATGATTTGACAGCGGTGTAGGGCCATTTAAAATAGAAGTGAACACACACACACACACACACACACACTAGGCATGTGAATCTCGTCTCATCTCACGATTCGATACGCATCTCGATGCACTGCCAGCGATACGATACATTAGAGATACATGGAATCCCCTGGCGATACGATGCGATACGATTCTCCCTCTTCCCGATGCGATGCGATGCGATAACCATTTAGTTCAAATCAATGCGATACGATGCGATTCACCCCTCTACCGATACGATTTGATGGCGATTCATCACAATAGAAAGGATTTATATTAAAGCTCTATTAATTTCCCAAAACATGTAAAAATGCATTACATTTAAATTCAAAGCAATTTATTGTTTTACTGTAGGTTAGTATTATAGCTCTGCATCTCAAACAACCCAACTTATAGAATTCTGTAAGTAAACAAAGGGTCTGCTCTCTGCTGGTTATTGTGGAATTGTTAGATTACTAATAATCATAGGCTATAGTATAATTATTATATCTCAAAGGTCAATTTGAGGTTTTGAGTATAGAGGTTTCAAGAGATTAAAATGTAATAGCCTATCGTTCATCAATTAATGTTACCAACATATAGAAAAGAAACAAATAAACAAAACAAAAATTACAGGTCACACTTGTAGTGCTGTCAAACAAGTCTATGTCTAGTTTAATCTGCAACAGTTTTATAATATAATTGCCTATATGGGGGTCCCTACTTGATCTCTCACTCTCAGCTAAGTGGTCCTTGGCTTGACCTGAAAAACATTGAAGACCCTGGCCTGCATGTATTATTAACGTTATAAATACATAGCAGATGTACAAGCTCACAACGCGTCTCATCCACGCCCCGCTGTGAGTTTGTGGATCTGCAATTTTAGGCGTGCGACACCGTCTTGCTGCAGAATATAAATAAGGCTTCTATCCCAGAGAACAGCAGGGGAAAGCTGGACAGTGGAAAGTTGCTGTGGCGTTGTTGTTGTTGTACACGTGTGTGCAGACTGCAGAAGCTTTCTTTAATTACAAATTGATAATGATCGTGACGCAGATTTGCGTCGGATAATCAGCAAGCACAGCTGTGGAGTGTGGCTCATTACCAGCAGTCCAGCACGCAGCGCTACAGTGAAAAGTCAACTGATCGACGGACAAAGCTACTCGGACAGCTATTTTATAAAGCTAAAGAGTAAAGGTGGTGCTTCTTGTTTAATGCGTGGGGCTCACTTCTGTTAGTCGCGGGTGCTATTATAGTCTGAGTCTGTCTGTTCTCAACGTGTCTCCTCTGCGGGAAGCACCCTCTGCACCGTCGTACGGTAGCTTCTGTTCACTGACTGTGGGCGCGTTCGGAAATACCACACCGGAGCACACTCTCCTATTAGTTTGCATTGCACAGTGGGCTCAGTGCGCTATTTCCGAACGCGCCCTGTGTCTGCGCTGCGACTCGCGAGAGACCTTTTTTTTTCTTCCTTTCTGATGGTACGTTGAATGCGCCTCGGAAACACAGGATAGGGTGAAATTTACCATGAAAAAACAGTGCAACCACGGATTTTACCGATACAAGCACTCCGCGAACGATCCATCGAGATTTCACCCGTCAATTCTACCGACACACAGTGAATGAACCGATTCACTCGCATCGTGCACGTCATAATCGATGTATCGATACGTATCGATTATTTTCCACATGCCTAACACACACACACACACACACACACACACACACACACACACACACACACACAGGAATGTTATTATTTTATAGTTCACATATTAATAAGTAGTTCCTAACTTTGAAGTGGCTTTGATGTTTGTATGTAAATTAATCACATTTATTTAGGCTACCGTACAAATGCCTAGAATGAAAAGCCACGTCAGTCAATTAATGACTGCTGAGAAAGAAATATCAAAGAGCCGTTACTGAACTTTCTCTGTGGAATATGCAAAATGACAGTAGAGTTCAACTGAAATCTCCCCATACAAATGAGCGCTTCATATCATTATCATCTACAGGCGTCTCTGCCAAGATATCGATAAGAATGCAATGCTCCCCATCTGGTTGTTCTGATAAAGAGAGATTATGCCCACGCGGGAAGCCAGAGCATTCGCCAAGGTGTGACACGGGATCAGCCACATGGGGTAAGCAAAGGAAGTCCTCATGTATCATCTCCAGATCAGATAATAGCCTATGGTAGGACAGTTGCCCCTCACAGCACCCGGCAAACAATTGATCAAAGCCAAAGAGTGACTGTCTATATAGCATTTTACACTGTAGTATATTCTATATTGTCGCTTCACTTTATCTGAAAAAAAGAATTGTTTGGGGCGACTGCTTTTTGGCTCATGGTAGAATGGCGGGCTGATTGGCAGGCCCGCTCTGTGTTTCTTTTCTGGCTGACCGGCTGGATGTCTGAGCATTTCAACTGTAACTGTGGCAGGTTTCCTCTCCGTTGCCTCGGAGAGAGCCGTGGACTTTTGGGGAAGACTCTGCTGTCATTCCTATCGTATCATTATGCAGAATCAGATACACAGTGTTGTGCGCTTTGGCTTTGGCTACTAGTCAAGGAGAGGAGAGAAATATTTTTTAGCTGTATCCCAAATCCGTACTGGATCATTTTTACCCTGTGTTTTACGTTACACAACACAGTATGATGCAGTATGAGTGTGATGCGATTGTTATTACTCGTTAAGAATCTATATAATGATAGCATTGTTATGTTCACTGTCATGATGTTCCAGCATCCAGCGTATTTTCTGTGCTACAAAGTCCTAATATGTGACTAGAACGCGTAACCCTAGATTCAAGAGAAGACGCACCTAATCAAACTGGTGTCACCAGACTACTTAACTCCACCCATAATGACCACCATAACCACCCCCACGTTTTAGCTGTCAACAGTGCAACACTAAATAAATACATTGATTGTGCGCAGATCTGAGTGTGCAGAGCTTTCCTTTATTTTTTTAACACTACACTGACTACAGTATAGTAAAACAGTAATTTTTTTTGGCAACATTCCCTAAAAAGGGATGCATGACCTTGTCTTTCTGTCAAAGGATTAGTAGACCAGGGTTAGGGGTTTTAAACCTGAGCAACTGCCATGCATTTATGAAAAGGATACGTAACTTAATTGAAGCAAGCAATTTGTCACGAGAAACACATGCCAGTTGTTCCCGTAAAACATTTCCACCAGTTGCTTTAATATAATTCAGCCACATCCTTCCACAGGATGCAATAGACGCCTTGAAGAAGTGAATCAAAAGCCTGTTTAAGATGAGCATGACAAATGGCTGCATGGTTCAGGAGAGCAGGATCACATGAGCCTTTATCTGTAGGGTTATCCGTTTTCCACACTGTATTCAAGCTGACAACACTCGTTGCATCACATTAACTACATCTTTATATCATTTTGTTATTCCTCGGGTCTCGGTTATATAGATTGGGTACTCAATACGGCGGTGAGTAGAGCTATCTTTCTTTCATTCTCTTTTCCACACATGCACATGCACACGCACACGCACACGCACACATGGTATTAGTTGGCTTTGCTCACTGAAAAATATCACATATATTGATATTATTTCTTAATTTACTAATTTATTCTGTATACTTTTAGCAATAAAATAGTCTATCAGTGCTTTCCATGTTTGACAAACATTAACATTATTTTCAACTGAAAAATGTGTGACCTCGTCGCTCGACAAAAGTGCCAGTTGCATAGGCATTTTATTATTGACTATGGCGTGGCTCCATAGAGTGAGTCACGGCTAGTTCGGCTAGCCATCTATATACAGTAAGAGTCTGTCTGTGTTTATGTGTGTGTGTGTGTGTGTGTGTGATTGATCCATCAGCGGCCTATTGCACATTGCCTGTAGGCCTAGTAGGCTAAAGTATACCTCCACACATTCTATTTCATTTCTCATAGGCCATACAGTACAGTAGATACAAATGACTTACACATGTGAAATCTGAGATCCACGTGATGAAGCTAAAATTGAACACAACATTTTCCACTAGTACTGATTCCTCAATGTGGTTCACATTGCAGGAATCAACACATCAGTGAAAAGCTACAAAATAAAAAACTGAGAATCTGTTACAGATAATACTTACACTATTATTATGTGTGACAGTTGCAGCCTTGGCCGAGTGTGTCCCTGTGTTTGTCCCTGTGCCGCTCGTCTGTCCCTAGCTCCCCTGTCTCTCTCTCTCCCTGTTTGTGTCTGTCGGTGTGGGCGTGGCTCGCTACTCGGTCTCGGCTCCTGGATCTCTGCCGGCACACACCTGCTCTCGGTTACTTCATTGCCTCCCTGCAGTCGACACACCTGCCATTCATCAAGCTCATCATCGTGCCAGTATATCTACTACCCACTAGCTCTTCATTCACTCATCACCAGATTGTTGTCTCGGCTACCATGGACCACTGCGCTCGTGTTCTGTCTTCCTGCTTGCTTTCTGCCTGCCAGCTCGCTTCCTCACTCCAGCCATCCACGCTCTCGGCCCATTCCAACCCATCAGCGCCACTGGATTCTTCCATTACCACACCGGCTCTCTGCCTGTCAACTCCTCCCATCCTCACCCCCATCTGATTCCCCTTACTTCTGCAATAAAGTCTGTCCTTTCCATCTAACCCTCTGAGTTTGAGTGTAACAAAATAGTTATCTGCTAGACATTATGGTCTAGTATAGCCACAGAATTAGCTAATTCTGTCTCATTAAGGAATTGCATTAAAGGGAAACTTAAAGGGAAACTAACATCATAAAATGTTAATGATGTTTAGAAGATTTAGAACACTTTTCCCCACAGAACCTGTTCATCATGATACAATATAGTCCATCGATGTCCTCACCGTGGTGGACCCTTTGAAATGAGTCTCAGTCTGTTGACCACTAACGGTAGGAAAGTAGGGAAACACGAACGAGCAATAGGGAGAATCACTGACGAGAGTGAATGTACAGTACGAGGAAAACTGTCAGTGCTGCTTCAAGGAATTGGTATATTGCTGTCCTAGAGATTGTATGTAAGTGAGACAGAGAGTCAGAGAGGGAGAGATGGAGATAGAAATAGCTTCCTTCCGGCAGAGGATTCACATTTATTTGTTCTGTGAATGCAGCGTGCCTTGTGTGCTTGACTGCTCGTGTGTGTGTGTGTGTGTGTGTGTGTGTGTGTGTGTGTGTGTGTGTGTGTGCACGTGCGTGCAATTCTGAGATGTTTGTCAGCTTGTTAGAGAAGGCATGACGGTTGAGTGCCTGACACGAGATGACTAGCCAATCTACCACAAATCTGGCTGCCTTGACACCAATATGGCATCAATTTACAGTTCAACACCGGGCAGTAGAAAAGGTACCCCCCCCCCCCCCCCCCCCCCCCACACACACACACACACATGCTGTTTGAAATTGTGCTCAGTTGTTGTGGGTGGTTTATCCGTCGGTGTGGTTTGTTTTTCAAAAATGGAGTTTGGTGGTTTCCTCCCGAATTCAAGTCTCCCCTCAGCCTGTCGCTGTTGCTCATGACATCACATGCACCTTGAAGAAAATATGGTCATTAAAATATTGATTCAATGCTGTGTGTGTGTGTGTGTGTGTGTGTGTGTGTGTGTGTGTGTGTGTGTGTGTGTGTGTGTGTGTGTGTGTGTGTGTGTGTGTGTGTGTGTGTGTGTGTGTGTGTGTGTGTACTGTGCGTGTGGTTATAAGAGAAGAGATGATTGTTAATGAGCAATAATATTGGTCGCCACTTTATTGTGGTTTGAGACTAAACAACTACATGGATGCAGGGATGAGTGATTTGTACCTTTTGGGGTGGAAAACTTGACATTTTCTAAGTGCTGTGCGTGTGCGTGTGTGTGTGTGTGTGTGTGTGTGTATAGCTGAGGCAGGGGAGTTGTACTGTGCGTGCGTGCGTGCGTGCGTGCGTGCGTGCGTGCGTGTATGAGAGAGAGAGAGAGAGAGAGAGAGTATTGCTGAGCCATGGGAGTTGCACTTGGCTAGTGTTAAAAAAAATCTAAACACAACCTAAAGGTCACCATCTTTAGGGAAACTTTATCGAAAGCTTAAGTGCTTCTCATGGCCAAACACTTTAAAAGTGTCACTGGCTTTCTGTCACCCACCTTTCAAAAATATAGGAATAGGAAATAATGAATTGCACAAAGAGAGGGAGGACATTATTTTTTTTTTTTACTACTTCAGTCTACTTTATTGAATAATGCAAAACGTAGCGGTAACGTTCGGGTAAATTGTATGTATTTCATCACCCTGCAAACTTTGCAGTCTAGAGTCAGACTACAGTCCCAAACCTTTCCATGTCAAGGAGACACAAGAGACCCACACGTTTACTCATTAATATGCTTTTGTTAGTGTTTGGCATTGGACAAAGCAGTGAGGCATGTACTCCTTCATCTCTGCAAACAAAACAAAGCTTCACCATCTACACGTGAATTCACTTCAAAGGGACTCCCAAGGTTTCCTAAAAAAAATTGTGGCGGGCATCATTATGGTGCTTGCCATCATTATAGACCTCATTTGTTCATCAATGGAGAGCTATTTGCACTTCAAATAGAAAAATGATATCTCTCTCTCTCTCTCTCTCTCTCTCTCTCTCTCTCTCTCTCTCTCTCTTCCAGTATGCAGTTGAGCTTATCTTTTAATATCCTGTTCCGGTGTATGAGCATTATTAGGGATTTTAGTTTTAGTTTTCTCTTACAAAAATAATACCCGGCATGCACTTAATGTATTTAAATGAATATGCATTCTTTGCATTCTTTACTTCAGGTATTGTCAGGTCACTATTCAAGACACTCATTAGACATGCTATAATCACTCACATCAATAATAATCCATGAAACATTTGATTAGGAATTCTCTGTGAGGGGGTTGGCATAATACTTCACTGTGTTCAGATTCAGAAGATTCTGTTATTGTACAGTATGTTTATTGACTTATTTAGCCTGATAAAGGCTATTTTTCACATTCTGCCTTTTATAGTGCCATCAGGAGGCTGACTTATGTAAAACATATTCCTTCAAATATTTCACGCAAATTGGTACACATGATCTCTATAGTCATGTGATCAACACAGATCTGTTAGATTTTTCATAATCCATCCACTTTGGCTACGATTGACATCTAACGTTTTTACATCTAACGTTTAGAACGAAATGCCTCAAATCATGAACACAGCGTCCAATTGCTGTGGAACCTTTTTGCTAAAAAAACAACAACGAAAAACATTACTCCTACACATTTTGTCCTGAAGTAAATGAGCTAAACAGAGAGAAGACTGCTTTCCTCTCTCCCTATAGAGCCCATAAACAGACATAAAGACTAAAACACTAACATGTAGCAGGTAACCCCCAACCATTTGTTTGGTCACTGACTATTCTGAGATTCCTAGCCTCTGTGTCATGACATGTTTGCCCAGCTGAGAGACAATGTAATGTCACTCATGTATACTTATAAACAGTTATTTAAGCTAGCCTATATTAATGTGAATTGTGATTCCAGATACCACAGTCCAAACATCACAAACGTTCCTGACCTGGTGCACACTGGTGCTCCGAGCCGAGGAGTGCTATTTCTAGTTTACCTCATTCTTTTTCCTATTGTCCATTATGGTCTGACAACCACAGAGAAAAAGCCCCGGGCTTTGAGACACCTCAAATGCTTGTTTCTACCCGTCAGTGACCATCCAGTTTTCTCCACAAAAATAATGCATTTTTCGCAGGTCGACGACACTCTCACACACACACACACACACACACACACACACACACACACACACACACACACACACACACACACACACACACACACCAGATATCAATTCCCACTATCTGCAATGTCAACCTCTGTCTCTGCAAGCATTCCATCCAGTGGGCTACACTGGCCGCTCTCTTCATTTACCCCGCCTGTCTCCAGTCCTCCTTTTGATTTGGTAATCAGACAGCTCTGCCGAAGCCACAAGCACAAAACCAGACCCCCCTCCTCTTCCTTCCTCCTCCCCAGCCCCCCGTTGTCTGCACACTGTTGACGTGACTCTTATACATATGAGAGCAGCTTAGCGTTGTGAATGCAGCTCAGCTTTCTAGAGGTTGACCTTTTTGCATGGATTAATAGGCTTTATGCCGGCAGCATTAATAAACAATTTCTCCGTTTCCACATTGTGGTACTAGCGAGCGTCACTCTGCATGTTAATGTGGAGCGCCCCTCCCTGTCTCAGTGGCTTCTCACCTAGTTTTAGGTGGCCCGTCCAAGTCATTTTATTTAAAATCTCATTTTGGATTGGCTCTCACAATCTCTCTTTTTTTTCTTTCTCTTTTTTCGACAGCTTTTATTTAAGACGTCCACTTTCCCCACTCACTGTTCATTTGCATCGTTTATCCCTTGAAAACCTTTTCGTCTCTCTCTCTCTTTCCTATCCCTCTTTTTCTCTCTGCCGATCTCATCTCTGCCCGCTTTTGTCTTCTAATTAGTACTTTGTCAAACATCTGTGTCATCTTTAGTCTCTCTTGTTGTGCATTTCCTTCTGCGGATCAACCCCCTCCCCCCTCCCCCCTCTCTCTCTCACTCTCTCTCTGACATTCTCTCTTTCTCTATCCCTCCTCCCCTCTATCCCTCTGTGTACCTGCCTCTTTATTGTGGTAAGTGGACTGATTATGTGAGCCTGCGCAATTTCTGGCCCTCTCTCCGTTTGTGGCCAAGGTCAATTATGGCCTTCTCCATTCAGGGTATGGCCAATCAGTGGCCCGGGGGGCAGAGCACCTTGCAGGGGATTGACACGAAAAAATATCAACTAATTTGGTGCCTCAAAAATGATTTGATTTGCCGTGCGGTGGGAAGGTGTGCCACCACCACGCGCTCTCTTCGCTTTCTCCTTCTCAATGTCAACCATTTTTCTAGCTTGGGAGTTTGAAGTAGGTCGGGGGAGTGGCTTATTGTCGGGATCAGCCGGTAACACGCGTGTTACAATGTGCTATAGACCCCTGGGAGATGGATCGCTGAGGTGGAGGGTGAGCTAGACCCCTGGGAGATGGATCGCTGAGGTGGAGGGTGAACATGTGGTCCAAAGGAGAGAGATCTATAGAGGGTATGCACGTGACATCATCATCAAACCAAGAAGTTATGCAGGAGTAGCCTACTGAGTAGCAAAAAACTACTTTCTGGCCTCGACAGCCCATACATCCACACAGAAAGTCATATCTGATTGCATTAAACAATGTTAAACAATGTTAAACTCACTTTGCATGTTGCTTTGCCACTCGATTTGCCACTCGATGTGCCATTCACTTTAAGCATGCGCATACCCTCTATACCGACTGAGATACCCGTACACAGAGTTTGACATTCTATGAACGGCACTCTGAAAATCACATAAAAAAAACCCCTGCTTGTAGATGGACATAGATGTTTGTGTGGACCATGTGGTAGTGTAATTTATAGCAGTGTTATATTACTGTAACATAGAGAATGACACAGGAGTGGATTTTCACTCGTGTCCCATTAAGGTATATTTTTCTTATTACTTATTAGCCAGGAATCGTTTTAATGTGCTGCCTTGCTCATTTTTTTGGATGGGAATGGCAGGACATTTAACAGTGTAAGTAAATAGAAAATGACGGACAAACACGGGGTAGTGTACAGTTTAGTGTCAACTGTCAATGTCAGGTACGTTTATGTTCTGTGATTTCTTAGGCTCATCAGGGGCCCTTTGGGGAAGCAGGAAGGTTGTGATCAGTAGCTTCTGTGCCATAGCTTGCCACAGAAATGATTTGGCTAGTTACAGCAGGCAACCGCCGTCAATGCAGCTCACCCGATGAGAAAGAAGTGGAATTAATTACTTAATTGAACCAACATAGGCAACCATGAAGGCTATAAAACTGTGTTTAAACGTTCTAATTGGCTCAGGGACAGAGATTGGCTGGGCTCTAAGGAGAGCGTGTTTCAGTTAGACACTTCAGTTTAGGATTAACCATTTACCATTTAATGCTTGGCGGTGTGACTACCTGTGCAAGCACGACAAAGACTCTGAGATCCCAACACCCCCCCCCCCCCCCACCCCCAGAAGCAGAGCATAAGATACAGTTATGTGCTCAACATACAACCTTCAAGGCATAAATTAATACCGATACAATCCACAGAACATACAATTCACAGAAACAAACATTTAAATATTGAGCCCTTTAAAGCTGTGTATACGTTCAAGATACACAGATATAACATTGACATCGTACAGTATATGGATATTTTGCTAAACGGATATTTTCGTCCTAAAATGACTGCAGTAGCAGGTTTTATATTTACACTTATGAGGTGCCAATCATATTTTTTTAATGAAGGAATAAGTACCCCAATTTAAAAGCCACCTAAATTGAAAGTGGAAGTGGAACATGTTTTCTTTCATTGTCTGTCAGCATGTCACACTATGCGTAAATCTCCAAATCCCGACTCTCGACCTTTCTCTCCATATCATTTAAAAATGATAAGACACTTTACCATTGCTCTGGCGACTTGGCAAGTCCTGCACAGAAAATAATAGCAGATTCAGACCTATAAGTGTCGCGTCCACAACCAGTTGTGAGCTTGTAGATAGTGGCTGTATTTTCCAGGTGTATAATAAATGTCACGTTATAATGTAGGCTAATAAAAGTTCACGCGTGCACATTGTCGGCATGCAGGCACAGTGACAACGCGGAATGCATTCAAGGGTGTGCCCTTTATTACCTAAGCAAGAGAGAGATGTGCCATATATGCGCACGGCGACCCACTGTATACTTTCTTCTCGCCAACCACGCTATTCGATGCGATATTGCATGACCATGACCATGACCATGAAATGGAGAGCAAAATACAGCACGAGAATATAGTTTCACATGCGGAATGATGCGGCTATGCACACACCACGCATATAGGCTTTGGTGTAGCAATATGGCATTTGGCTTGGGTCCTTATTGGTAGGTTAATATCCACAGTTTATCTGTAGCGTCCGCAATTAACCTATTCATCCTGTTCAAGCTTCACACCAATACTGATAATGAAATCACCAGTCCGCACTGGACTAGTAGGCTGATATATTTATTATTGGATGCAGCAGAGCAGAGCCTTTGCTCGCTGCAGTTGATGCAACATAATGATTTTTAAAGTTGTTAACATTAACAGTGATATATAAACATCAACAATCGGATTGATATCCGTGTAGTTTCCAGGAGTACCTCAAGTTGCCAGGTATTTCTGTACTATATTTTGATGAGAAATATTTCGTATGGAATATATTATATTGGGTAAAATATAAACAGGTTTAGTGATGGTGTGACAAAAGTTGGGTTTAGTGGTCATGGGTTAAATGGTAGAGAAGGAGGCTGGGGAGGTGGAGGGAGTTTTAAAAAGTCGACAGCAGGAACAGCATGTGATAAAGCTGAACATAAGTGTGAACAGTGATCTGCTTATAAAGACCACCTAAGTGAGCGATTTAGATTCAAGGCGTATGTGTGAGCTTGATAGCAAATGGGAATGAAGGAGCTGAGTGAGTTGAACGCTGAATGAATGGGGGGGGGGGGGGGGGGGGTTCCAAGGGAGAGTGAGGTCAACAGTGTACCTATTCCCAAACTTTTTCGGCCCAGGTACCCCTTGGGGGGGAAGATTTTTTTCCAGGTACCCCCTCATCCTCGCAACATCGATAAGCATATTTGCAACCTTACATTTAGATGCCATTGGAACTATTTGTATTGAAACTTTTCAATCAAAGTCACAACACATTTTCACAACATTTATTTAAGATGCTATCTTAGAATTGACGTAGACCTATTCGACAGTGCAGAAACCTAATTGCCTTCCTTGATGCATCAATTAGGCGTCAACGACCATCAGCTGGTCACAGTCACAGACAGCCTCTGCAGCGCTCTAACTGAAAGTACGACTGCATGGAGTCTGTTTCATTTTTATCCAAAGGCCCTTGAAATATGGAATATGATTAATGATTACTGTGATTATGGTAAGCTCTGATATCACACATACCATAATTAACTGGCAAAATTAATAAATATCTATATATATATATATATATTTCGTGGACCCCCTGGCTATGCGTCGCGACCCCACTTTGGGAACCACTGGTTTACACCGGTTCCTAGCTGCCTTCCGTACCTACAGTATACCGGAACTATCTCTACGCTGGATTTTAATGCAGTTTTAGGCGTCATATTGGGAGAACATAAAGGTTGTTTGCTTCGATGCAGGTCAGCAAAGACATCTGTTCTAGTTTGTGTCGTTGGCTGGGGATCACCCCAGTGCATTGCAAGCCTGAAAACTCTCTCTGCCCCAGCTATTATGGTAGCAGTATCATTCTCATGCAGTGCAACGTTGTGTTTTGTGGGAACACCAGCTCCTTTCGGGAGACATCTCTCATCTCGCCTGCCTCTCTCTCCCACCCTCACGAGATAAGCCTTCTCTTATATAACTGGCTGGGTATCTGTTAAGTAGGAGCTGCATGATACAGTACGTGTAATAGCCTGTTCCTTCACTCTGTCTGTCCTGGCAAATGGACGACAAGCCTTCCATTCTGACAACCTGGACATGATAAGCAGCTCTTTGATGAACTGCTGTTTGCTGCTGACACACGATAAATCCTAATGTACCTCGCAAAATGAATCATGATGGGGGTATAGAGCCCAGCATGGTCCAGGGGGAATGCTTGTTTATTTCATATTAAACATGCTGAAGCTTTAATCATTTAAGCATGCTTTCATAGTGCTTGCCTATACGATGTCTCTGCCTATGGATTATTGTGCTCAGCCTCTATCTGTTATGTTTCCAAGATTAATAGTCCCGGTCCTAATTCGTACATTACAGCATTCTACTGCAGTAGACCAGTGTGTGGTGGGGGGGGGGGGGGGAAGCTTGGAATTAAATATTGACTGTTCAAGGCTTGATATACGTTGTTGTGCGTGGTGTGTCACACCGAAAGTAGCCGATCTGCAAGCTCCTGTCGCACCGTGATGCGTTGTGAGACATTTGAGGGTTTCAGATCATTCATGTTAAATATGCCATATGACGTCACGAGAGGATGCCATATATGATGTCACGAGGGGACACACGCAAAAGCAAACATAAAAAGTCCATATAGACTTGGCCGCCACATGACGACGCACGCACGCACGCACGCACGCACGCACGCACGCACAGTACGGTTCCTGTGCAATCATGTAAGTATAGTCACTGCCTTTCGTTGCACACCCATCAGCGGCTGCATTGACACTTGACAGTATTGACTACTCGTCGATGTAATACTCTGCAGCAAGTCTCGCCGTGCCTTTTCATACACGGCCATCACAAAATGGAGTTGTGCTCACATGCTGAATGAGTGCCTCCCACTCAGGAGTGGTTGGAGTCTTCAATCAAGGATAAAGAGGAGCTCTCAGAAATGCAGCTGCTAGCTGCTCTGCTCAACACAATCATTACGGTCATCCAGAGTGTCTCTTAGTTCCTTTCTGCTTGGCACTGCTGTGCAATAGCCGCTACTGGCTCGTGGTTAAACCCTGACAGGAGTAATTTAACACAGGGCTAATAACGGCTATTATGTTGTGGTGTGTTGTGTGTTTCGAAGTGAGTGTTTAGTCCATAAATATCCCCAGGCGCTGTTAGATTTAGTTGCATCGCCTCAAGGAGTCCACCACATTACACGAACCCACATCAAGATCGAATATGTAAGAGAATATATTAGTCGGCTATATTATATTAGTATTAGTATAATGAGAGTGAAATTGTAGCAGGTTTAAATACCACAAGCATTTAACGCACCATAACAAATTACCCATAAAATAAATAGGCAATGTTTTTGACTCCCTACCTTGGCTTTTACTCGTGCTCATTGACCATTAGATTAACAATGAAGTAATTAAGGTAATCAGTAAGGGACATACTCTTTGAGGACATACAGTACGTATGGAATAATGATGGCGAAGTGTTCAGCTTTAACAGATTTCCAGTGTGATGAGCGTGCCTTGATTAATACACCCCCAATGAATGCCTTTATTTTTAGCCAAGCAGGGCACACAACGTGGAACACGTTTTATTACCCTCTTGGTCGGAGACAAATGGGAAACAGTGAGAGAGAGACGTGGTGCTTCAGCGTTCATTTGCCTTTGAAAAATTGAGGGGAAAAAGAAGGGGAAGTTGCCTCAATTAATTGTCTCTTTCTCTTTACTGGCTGAGTTCCCATAACAGATTGCATGGACAAAGTCACTGCATTCATTATATCATTATTCACATCGTCTATGTATAATAAGGCAGTCGCAGTCAAATGGTCGCTGCATGGAGGTAGTTTGCCGACATACTGCAAGGAATTATGAATTTGTCTGGCATTTTGTCAATCGAGTATCACCTCTCCAAGGTCCGTGAAAACATTTGATGACCATAAAAGAGGATTTTCATATAGCTCAGGTCATCCATCTAACAAGAATGTCTTGTTGGCCTTCAGGGAAAAAGCACATTCTTATACAGTATTGAGACACTGAGGTCACAGCTGAACAGTATTCATCCGCTGGGAACACAAGCTAATTGACCCAACCAGTACTCTTACAGCTCATGTCGAGGTTAAGGCCAAGGAGAGACTGAGCATTGCATTTCATAAGAGCAGCCTATTATGCCGCATTTGAATGAGGCATGATTACAGACGGTATAAGACCGTCTACTGCAGATATACCTCGGGGCAATTAAGCATGTGTCCTTTTTCAAAGACAGGTGGAGTTATGGAGTCCAGTTTACCTTAGCGATCCATGTTTCCATGCATGGCACCTCATTAATCACTGCAAGCAAACCAAGCATGAAAGTTATGGGGCATTTGTCTCTGCGACCTCCACATCACGTAATCTAAGACAAACTATCTCTTTGTTTGCGTATACCGTTGTTTTTGTAGTGAATTCGTCTCGTCTGTGTGATCACTGAGGCCCGCGTTCTTATATATATTTCTCCTTTCTCGTGTCTTTGTGTCTTTACAGGAACTCTTTACGGCGGAATGCAAGTTCAAAGAGTCGGTGTTTGAGAACTACTATGTGATCTACTCGTCCATGTTATACAGACAGCAGGAGTCGGGGAGAGCCTGGTTCCTGGGGCTCAACAAAGATGGCCAAGCCATGAAGGGGAACCGTGTGAAGAAAACAAAACCAGCTGCTCACTTCCTGCCCAAGCCATTAGAAGGTAAACAGCAGGCAGGATTCTGTACACTAGTATTGTGATGCCAATGTGTGTTGGCCCTGTGGCTTTTCGGAAGGGACCAGCGAGCCATAGATGAGCTTTCCACATTGACTTCTAATCAAAGAAATCTCAATCTAACGATACAGCACTGTAGCTGTGTGTGTGTGTGTGTGTGTGTGTGTGTGTGTGTGTGTGTGTGTGTGTGTGTGTGTGTGTGTGTGTGTGTGTGTGTGTGTGTGTGTGTGTGTGTGTGTGTGTGTGTGTGTGTGTGTGTGTGTGTGTGTGTGTGTGTGTGTGTGTGTGTGTGTGTGTGTGTGTGTGTGTGTGTGTGTGTGTGTGTGTGTGTGGGGCGGCGGTGGCTCAGGGGTAGAGTGCCTGGATGGGAACCGCAAGGTTGCCAGTTCAAACCCGGGCTCCCCCAGAGTTACTGTCGAAGTGTCCTTGAGCAAGACACTGAACCCCTAATTGCTCCCGATGTGCTAGTTGGTGCCTTGCATGGTTTCCGCTGCCATCGGTGTATGAATGGGTGAATGTAATGCACAATCTATGTAAAGCGCCTTGGATAAAGGCGCTATATAAATGCACCATTTACCATTTACCATTTGTGTGTGCGTGTGTGTAAACAGAACATGTTTGAGGTTGGGATACCAATTTCATCCAATCGGGGTGAGAGCACAAACGCAACGATAAATAAATAATCACTTACACCACCTTTTTAGGTGGAATTTCGTATCCATTTTGAACACTGAGAATTGTACTGTGTGCCTCCTGGGAGCTGAGAAAGTCTCCTTCAGTGTCATCATGATGAAATGTTGATACTTCACAATGCATTAGTGTTAGTAAATGTCACGTCACTCTCCCTCACTTCCCATGTCGGATTCCAGTCCATTATTTAAACATGGAGTCATGCTGAAGCGTGCTGTAGCCATGGCACAGATTATGAAGTGCTAGATAATGAGGCTGTCTTTGGCTGTATGCCCCCCAAAGACTTGGTTGTATTTACATTGAAGAAAGAGGCAGGAAAACAAGCTAGTATGCTGCGGCAACCCGTGCGTGGGCTACACTGTATTATTTATATATATATATATATATAAAGTAGCCTTGCCGAGCCATGAGGCCCATAGGGGCAGGAGCCTATCTCCTGTTTCTGTAGCTTGAGGCAGCTTGGTGTACAAGTACACCCCCTGGACATGACGCTAGGAACTTACCCCCAATCCAACCCTTGATGCTGAGTGTCAAGCAGGGAGGCACTGGGTCCCATTTTTACAGTCTTTGGTATGACCCGACCGGGGATTGAACGAACCCCAACCTCCCAATATATATATATATATATATATATATATATAGTATTTTTTAAATATTATACGGTTTAGGCAGATAATTGGTGCTTGGTTTACCTTACCTATGATTGTAAATTGTCAAAAGTTGTGTTATGTTTTATGTCGCTTTACTGACAGTGTGTGAACAACTCTCTCTTCCAGTTGCCATGTACAGAGAGCCATCGTTGCACGACGTGGGAGAGCAGCCCAAAGCAGCAGCCGTGGTGCCCCCCGCCAGTAAAAGCACAACTGAGCCAGCAATGAACGGAGGCAAGCCGGTCAGCAAGCCAGACCCAATAAAGCCCCCCACATAGCCACACCTCCCCTGTGTGCCGGGCGTCGGGTGTGCAGAGGGGCCGGGGAGGAGAAGGGAGGATGAGGAGAGGCCAGGGTGAGGGGGAGATATATAGGACGAGGATGGGGGAAACGTGATGGAGTCAGGGCTCCCCCAACCACCACACCCCACCCACCCACAAGACTTCCAAACCCCTCTTTCTTCTATGGAACCAAGCGAACCTTCCATACTTTGCCCTCCTCGATGTCCTCCTCCCTCTTTCCAGCTATTTCATCGTGTGCAGATGGATTTCTGAGGGAACCCGACCCCCCCCCCCCCATCCACACACACACACACACACACACACACACACACACACACACACACACACACACACACACACCAGCCCGTGCTCCTATACCTAACCACCCTCCACCCCGCCAGAGTGTCTCCAGCACACAGGGGGTGGCTGGGGGGGCAGCAGAGAAAGAACTCTGATATTGGGAATGCCTGGCCCGACATGGAATGCCTTTAGAATCTTCTCTGTAAAACTGTGAGAATCCATGAGAACGATGTGTTTTCACAAAGCCACAACGTGGCACCTTTTGCTTGCTGATGGTTTCATCCGAGAACACCTTCCAATAAACCCACCCCACCCAGTCCCACCGCCCTCATGACGCCCCTCTTTGCAGCAGAGTCTGTGTAATTTCAGATCTATTTTCTATATACCACAGTGCACCAGCTATGTTCTGGGGTAGAGACTGTACAGATAGAGTAAATAACTTGGACTGTCATTATCTATTTTTTACCAAGTATGATCCCGTCTCTTTCTCTTTCTAATCTCTAGTCTAGTCACACACTTTCCTCTTTGTCGAGTCACTTAGACGAGACAAGAAAAAAAAACTAAAAAAAAAAACTAAAATAAATACATTTTGTGGGGGGGGGGGGGGGGGGGGGTACATGTAAAGGATCCTGAAATTGTTCTTGCCCACTGTAAATACACACACGCACACATGGTACAGTACATGCGCGCACGCACGCACACGCGCACACACACACACACACACACACACGCACGCGCGCACACACACACACACACACACACACACACACACACACACACACACACACACACACACACACACAGTAAAGACATACACTTCTTACACTGTGTGTGGGGAGGGGAAAATCTGAGTCTAAGATGAGTCTACCAAAGGTTTTTTTATGGCTACATAAAAAGACATTGGATGCTGGCAGATAGCTCCTGCAATCATAGTTGATGAAGTGCTAATTACCCCCACTGCAATCAGTGTGAGGGACCCTCCACTCACGCACACGCAAACGCACGCACGCACCCACCCACAAACACACACACACACACACACACACACACACACACACACACACACGCATGTGTGCGTGTGTGGGAGAGCGCTGTAGGGAGTGGTGTATACATATCACTGTCTTAGATCCCACCAGCGGTTCAGATCCGCCTCCTCTGGTAAATAGCAAGCTGAAATCTATTTTTCTTGAATCTTATTTCGGAGCACATAATGGGCTCTAGGAATATCTCTAGGCCTTGTGGGCCTCGTTCAGCTGTCCTTCACTCGTGGACTTCTCTGAACTAGGAAGCGAGGCTTTTGGCTTTGACTCAGATGGTCTAGATAACTGCAGTACCGGCAGCCATTTTGTGGCCGCATCTACACAGCAAAATTCCCAGTGTTAATTTAACTCTGAGTGTATACAAATGTAACTTACATGGTTAGATTCGTACACTCCCAGAGTTACAAATGGGTTAGGGTCCAAATGGAGTTATACATGTTTAAATTAATACTGAGGATCTTGTGTACTTCAATGCAGACTGCAGAGATCCAATGGCCGAATACAAGTATAGGCGCCATTTACACTGGCTGCATCCCCATTTTGTTCAGCAAACTAAAGCATGGGCAAGGTTAGTATTGTGTTCTCTCTTCTTGCAGCAGTTATACAAGAGATGGCTTATATTGTAACATTTTCACTGTATAAAACTTAGGGGAAATGACTATTAAAAAAAAGTAACTTTTTAACTGACTAGATATTATGAGAGGATTTGTTTCCTAGCTCAGCATGCAGAGTCCGGCATCAGTCATCTTGGCCTCTCATGTGCCTGCAGTCTGGACCTTGATTCCTCCCCGGCATGCAAGAACACGTCCCCAGTCCAGTCCCCACTGGGCCCCAAGAACACGTCCCCAGTCCAGTCCCCACTGGGCCCCAAGGTGCCTCACTCACTCCACACATCTCCTATAGACGACACGTAGCATTATCCAGTCAACAAAACAGTCACCGTATACATGTGCAATCGTGCATGCTATTCCCTCTAACAAATTATGCGAACCGTGCCCTGCAGGATTGTGTTTTCAATGACTTCACTATCCTCCCTTAATTGGCTTGAGTGGAAGTGGTGTTCGCCCGCTTCATGCAGCCAGTCGTTTACATTATGTAGCCAGCTAGCCCCGCTAATGGTAGCGAGCATAATGTGCACGTCGCTGTCAGGTACTTCAGAACCTTTTACATCCACCGCAGCTTGCCAACTTGGATGCCGTGTTATTGTTGATGTGCAACTTAGCCACCGGCTGCTTGGCGCGTGCGCACACTATGTTCCCTCGGGTGTATACCTCACCAGGTTGTTATCAAGGGATGTAAAAAAAAAAAAAGAAAAAAAAACATTGTGGGTTACATACAATGATAGAGGGAATGACATTCTCACTCACCATGCACAGCAATCCACTCGTACTGAAATAACCAAAGTATTTTTTTTGCATTCCCGGAAGACACTGGTTATCAACGAAAAGTATAACTGATCCACTTTCTGATTTGATTCACCCAAGCTTTCACTGTGATAGTATCTGTTCTACAACAAAAAAGGGAATAAGCTACTTTTTCTAGTGATGATGTCACTTTTGAGAGGCTAGAGAGACCTTGAACCATCCACGTGCATGTATTGATATTGTTACAAGGGGCAAAGTGTGGGGAAAGTATACTTTACTGATGTATGTATATTCATTAACCACTTAAAAAGACTGTAAAAGACTGTACTCGGATTGCTTTTTCCCCCGTCTACCCCAAATCTCTTCGCCACAAAAAAGCCGATCTACAAGTTCGTAGATCTGCTACTTTTGGGATGTTCCTCCCATAGGCATGCTGAGGTTAAAGTGGTTATCGAGTTGTGTATAGTTTGGTTTTGAAAGCTGAGTGGGCATGTTGTATAGGCTGTGGCACACTCATTCTAGTTCTATTGGATTCTATCAACAGATTTATATAACATTTGTCTTGTTTTATCGATTTTTGGTAGATAAGATTTTAGAATATAAGCAAACAGACATGGGATGCTACTGTTTTTGCGACTATTAAGCAATTGATTTGGTTAACGTACAAAAACTAAATTTGATTTTATTGGGTTTATTTATTTATGAGTGGCCATTTCTTATTGCAGGATGTTGAAGCACATTAAGTTACACTTTAAATACTTGTATGTACAAAAGCTGTTAATGCTGTAATGACAATGCTGTGCTGTGCTATACACACAGTAGGCGGAGCACCACTAGTCGTGTTTTGAGGCCGGTGTCAGTCCCTCCCTCCTTACAAGCAGTCATTTTCAACACATTAACGAACTCTACATGCTGGGCTCGCTACACTCCGGTCCTGCGGTCCAGTTGCCTGTGGCTCCTCCAAGGCCAACCTTATTTTTGTAAATGACAGGTGTGTAAATCTCTGGTTTTGATCTCCGTAGCCACCTGTTTAGTTTGTCAGTCCGTTCTTGTCATTTCTCTCGTATACGGGTCGTGCGTGATGTCGTCTTCTGATCCTGGCAGTCGTCTATTTTGTTTACCAAACCCTCTCACTCTTCAGATTTGTTGAAAGGAGAACTGTTAATAGATTTATAGCTCCTTTCGTTACCTGTACTTCTGTTTTCAACCTCTTATTTGGTATGTTGTCCCATCTGTTGCATGGGGGAGAGGATGGCATTGATGAACTGCATGTAGTAGGCTATGTCTATCAAGAACTGTTGGTATGTACCGCTAATTTTACATACATATATGCAACGAGTTTGTCTGCACTGTACAGTTTGTGTTTGTTGTATACACATATACAACATATTGAATAAAAATATTTATATAAAGGTGTGCTGTAATGTCAGTAACATACTCAATGCAATATAGTGTGCAGTATATTATTGCACATGCCATTTTGATGGGACAGATAAACATGGAGGGGTTGGCTATACTAAAAAGCATGAAAAAAAAAAAGGCCAAAGTAGAATTACATTTTCTTTGTGAATTCGGTCCTCTGTTCAAGTGGTGATGGAGCACTTGTGTCATTGCAGCTCTTATCGACTCTACAAATGGAACCAAATGGACCCGCAAGGGTCCATTCGCTGGTTCCATTCGTACTCTCAGAGTAAAATTAACACATACGATTTGACTGTGTACCACCTTTTTTTAAAGTGACATGGACGTCCAGCATGACACAACTGAACTACGTATGTCCTTTTGTTTTATTTTTTTCTACCACATACAATTTAACCTTATCACTAGTTTGACTTGAGTGGGAAATGCCCTGATGTATACTACCAACGGTACACAGCATGGGTTTCCATGCAGATTGTTGTGGACGGGCTGTTTTATAGAGGTGGAGAAGAATATAGGCACTATTAAAAATGATTTATTTTCAAAAATATATATATAGATATATACCATTGCAAGTATGCCCATTGGATTTATGTCATGTTATAATGGATTTATAACCATGTATGATTAAGGTCTTCGCATTGTTTTCCATGCAAAATGTTTGTGTCATGCGGCACATTTAATGTTTTATTATTAAAAAAACGAATAAAAACCTCAATCGATACTCCTGACTTGAGTGCAGAGTGAACGTCGAGTCGTTTGTGAAAATGCGCCATTGTTCTGCTAATAAACAAAACGACTATACCGATGCATTATTATGCCCCACAAAATCGCACCGTCCCTCTCCTTTTCAAAACAAATCATCATAAAACATTCTCTTCTCCTCCCACAACTGAATTCTGTTTGTGCACCTGTATACTATTATGTGTAGCTTTATGGAATATGTAAGCTTTTATACATATACAATTTTCGTACATATTGCTATATTAGAAACATAAAACGTTACATTGTAATGTGTTCTAAAGACAGAGAGAGAGAGAGAGAGAGAGAGAGAGGGAAACAAACTAAACACATTCTTTCCCATTTGAGTATTTTTCCTTTTTTGCATACAAAACACGGTTTAAAAAAAGCTCATTTGTAACCAGTACAAAGGATTTCATGAATGAATGCTGATAATACAACTTAAGTGATTCAGATAAAATCATAACGAAGGGAGTTACATCCAATGTTTTGGTCTTGGCCTCTCGCTCGCTCACTGGGGTCCAGGTTTGCGGCAGTTTCTGCAGCCCTTCGGTGGTGTCCTCCTGGCAGCCTGGTCTTCCGTGTCCACTACAGTGGCCTGCCTTAGTACTCCGATCCCACCCAAATCTCACAGGCGTTCCCCGTCCAGCCATCCCAACACTCGCAGTTGCCGCAATTGCACACCCCGTTCCCTGGTAAAGGAGAGGTGGTGAGAAGGGCAACTGTGAATTAACTTGAGAATATAATCATGCTTGACCTTTTTATAACAAGGTTCCTGTTCTCACACACCCTGCTTCACTAGCAGCAGCTTTGTGATGGAGGAGGGGGACTCTCAGTATATACTTAGGAATGCTAGGCTTTTAGGATAGTTTGGGCTCTCCCTTGCTCACTCAACAGCTGTAGCAACTCATAATGTAATAACGGCTCAAAATGTAAGAACATTTCATTATGAAATCAGTTTCGTGTACTAAAAGCTTATAATGTAACAATCAGCTCATATAATGTAATCAAATGAGTGCATATCATAATCATGCATTTTTCCCTGGTTTGAATCCACTATTTTGAACATTTTCACATCTAAATCCTAACCAGGCTACCGTAAGTAAGTAGTTGTCACACGTTTCCGTGGGGCTGGAGAGTCCTACAGAAACACAAGGTCCCTGGTAAGGTTCAAGTAAGCCTTTTTGATCATCTTTACTTTGCATCTACTCTAAATCGTATTAGAGTAAGTAATTAGTTGTAACAAGAACCATCTATGCACCTAGCATGGGAGGAAAGGTCAGTGCTTTTGTTAACAGAAGATTCTCGGTTCAAATACAACAATGTTTTCCAAGTTTGTATCTGACTAATCTTTAACTGAAGAGCGTGCGTCATAGGTTAACACGGACATTGCTATTCCTTGGAGTGTTTGCACCACTAAAAAAAAAACATTTTGGTCCTGGTGGCTCAGCCAGTTAGGGGGCAATACTGGTTGCTCGTAGTGAGCACGAGGACCTGGAATTGATCTCCACCTCCAACTTTTCTTTCATGCATCTACTACTCTCTCACCACTTCTCTCTTTGTACTTGGGTCTCTCTACACTGACCTGATCTGAAATAAAGCATTCAATGAAATACATCTGGGGGGGGGGGGGAGTAATCAGAAACAGTTGACTGCTGTGGAAAGCTGTCAGGTGCTCTCACATTCCTCAAACATATGAATCTGTTTTGTCAATCTGCCTGCGGTATAGTCCTCGTATCTATCCCATCTATTGGAGAGTTGTTGTAACATCCCACTCTGGATGTTACCCCCGGCTAGCTCTGTGCATGGCACATGTCAAGTGCTGAGTTGTCAGAGGGGAGGCAGCGGGGTTAGGAGGTGGACGCCCGCTGTCTGCCTGTCACACAGCGGAGAAGAGACACATTTACAGACAGCGCTTCGCCCATGGAGGGAGGAGATGCTGTGGAGGAGGACAGGCCAGGGAGGCAGAGAAAGGGGGAGGCAGACAATAGGTTGTGGTGGTATAGAGGGGTTGGATGGAAGAGCAGAAAAGGATCATGAGATAAGGAGGGAGCGATGTGTGGCCCATTCCGACATATTTGGCCCTGAGTGAGCGATACGTGCGGCCCATTGTGACAGAATTGACCTATCAGGATAGTGGGTTACTTGGTTCCCAGGGTGCAGGCCTGCCAGAGCTGCCACTCATTTAGCCTCGTCCAGGGACAAGGAGGCTGACATGTAGCACACCAAGAGATGCCACTGCGGCAATCTGTAAACAACAAGCTGTCTGCCACCGGAGCAAGAACAGAGGCTTTTCTTTCTAAGCCTTGGTTATGCCCTTTGGATGCCAGAGTGAGTCATCTGCATTCTAGACGTGTGTTCGTTTTAGACGGTGAGACTGCAATATTAAAAGGGAACGATGCTTAAGTTTGTCGGGAATTATCCGAGAGTGGCAAGCAAATCCACTGACAAAGACAATTAGGTGTGTTTCATGGTGACGGGGAGGCCTAATTTGTTTGAAAGATTTCCTTTTTATTTATTTTTTTTCTTTTGTCTCCCAGGCTGAAATGGCTTGCTGGAATTATCATCTTTGGTGCATGAAATGAACCAGCGGGCATTTTCTAATATGTGGAATTTTCCACATCACTCATCGTATGTTGTATGTGTAATGAGAATCTACAGCTTTTGACGATTGCATAAAAATTCTGGCTGGGATGCAGAGTAGTTTACTGGTAAAGTCGTAAGACACATCTTGGAAAACGAACATTCACTGGTACCTGGTAAAAAGGGTTTGCGGTGCAGGTTTGCTTCTGTGTGTGTGTGTGTGTGTGTGTGTGTGTGTGTGTGTGTGTGTGTGTGTGTGTGTGTGTGTGTGTGTGTGTGTGTGTGTGTGTGTGTGTGTGTGTGTGTGTGTGTGTGTGTGTGTGTGTGTGTGTGTGTGTGTGTGTGTGTGTGTGTGTGTGTGTGTGTGTGTGTGTGTGTGTGTGTGTGTGTGGGTGGGGGCGGGCTTCAGAATTAGATAACAGGAAAATGGAAGCAATAATCCTCATGCATATGGTAATGGTGACACGAAAAAGTTTGAGAACCACAGCTGACTCCATCTTGAAATAAATAAAATGCTGATCCTTAATTTGCGTCACACTGTGGCTGCGTGGCATTTAGTGTCATGAAATGCAATAAGGGAAGCACTTTAAACAGCTGTCCAAACTCTTGGCAAGCCCCGGGACAGAAATAATTATAAACCATACTGTCACTGAAATGTCATTATCAGCTCAGAGAAGTCGGCTCCTGTGGATTAGGAGCTGTACAGGGAAAAGTATCCGTGCGTGTGCATGGATGCGTGCCCATTTTCCATTTAGCTTTTTCTGTTGGTTCTCCATCCTTGACACGTTTGCCAAAGACATTAACTATTATATAAGTGTGCGTGTGCGTGTGCGTGTGCGTGTGCGTGTGCGTGTGCGTGTGCGTGTGCGCGTGTGTGTGTTTGTGCGTGTGTGTGTACACCACCTGTGCAGATAAGGCCATCATGTTGGTCACACTCTCGGTCATCACACTCACAGAACTCTCCAGACACCCACCAGTCCTGGGGTGAGCACATACACTGGCCACAGTGACAAGACCCTGCCAAAACACGCACGCACACTTATATTACTATACTCGTGAGGACATATAAGAGTGATTTTATGAATGCCATTTAAAAAAACACACGTGCATACACACAGAACACACTGTTAAAGTCAAGAACCATGATATTTGAACACATCTTCCGTTAAAAACCCCTGTGAAATGCTGTCCACAATGTCTCCTGTAAACTGCACGTAGTACTAGTATTACATTTGGTGGAGACGATCAACAATGCAGGCAGAACGATCAATATGCTCCCCCTTGTCTACGAACCCAAACAAATCGCACCCTCTTTTAACACCCGTCTCCTCCCCTATAGCCATCCTCCCGACTCCCGTCAGCATTTTTTGCTTCCCTCTGCTCCTCCTCAAGGACAGCAGGACAGGATAATAAGGTGTTAAGGGTTCTGGTATAGGGAAGGAGGCTGACGAGACAGAAATGAACGTATACTGGTGTCTGTGTGTGTGTGTGTGTGTGTGTGTGTGTGTGTGTGTGTGTGTGGGGGGGGGGGGGGGGGGGGGGGGGGAATGTTCTATCAACACGGGTGGAGGGGGTCGGGACTCGGGGGTCATTGGGAACCAGTCTGAGCGGAGGAGAGGTCAGCCTCAACTTGACACTGCATTTGAAAGTGGGAGGAATGAGGAAAAGATAGAGAGAGGCAGAGAGTACAAGAGAGAGAGAGAGAGAGAGAGAGAGAGACGAGGACAGAGTCAGACAAGGTGAGGAGATGAGGGGAGGGGGAGAGGAGAGGAGAGGAGCTGAGAGAGATAGTCTTTTATGTTTGTGTCTGAATGCTGTGGAGCGTGGAGAATGAACATGCACGTCTTCATTTTCACACCCCTGGCTCTTAACGCTGTGCAAGGCTGGACTAACTGCGGTTGGACTGTTGTAATAATGATGAACCTGCATAATATATACAGTAACAGTATAGTCACGTACAGGTATACCTCTTGATAAAATAGAAACAAAATAGCCTGTTCTTTATTATGAATTGATTGGCATATAGAGTGACAGGCAGCAACCAGAGATGCGCGGTGCTGTGCTATAAACAACATCGTTACAAGGCTGCAGTTAATTATGCGCTCGTGGGATTCCGAGCACGACCCAAAACTAATGTAAATTCAGTGATGATGAAGTTGATTAATTCAATAATAAAAACAATGTGAAAAGTTGGAGGGACACAATGCAACACCAACTGAGAGAATGTGGGTGACTAATGCTCATAAAATATATATATATTGAAAACATATATGATTACTTTGATAACATAATTTGAACATTCTTCGAGGGTTTTCTCTTTCCGGATACTGTGCTGGATTAAATGTCACTGTACGGGGGGGACATTATTTTCAGGAATTTCCACTTGCGGTGCCTCAGGCAAGCAAGCTGTCTGCTTGTGTTCATGTCCCATAGTGTGGAGGCCTTGTGCCTAGTGAATGCTCCGCCATACGACATTATCACGCACTGAAAAAAGCTGACCCAGTAGCAAGTCATCATATTGACATTTCTGTTCACCTTTCCCACTGCACAGGAGTCCGTCGTCGGTCTCGCAGAGCTCCTTGCTCTGCGCGTCGCTCATGTCACATGTCCGCGGGAACTGGCAGAGTTTCCCGAACCACTCCCCCTCACAGATGCAGCGTCCACAGGAGCAGTAGCCGTGACCTGTGAATGGGAGTGCATGCAGTCAAATCGTGGATCGTTCATTGAATCACTCCTACCCTGTATATCAGTTAGCAACCTGTGGGGCCGGGGTCTGCAACGACATTGCAAGTGCATGGGTCTCCAATTAGTTTGCAAAACACTAAGATGTATTAAAAACCATAACATTTCATTGTGATACAAATAGGTGGGCTACTTATATTGGGTGCGTTCGTAAATGCGCACCGGGAGCGCACTCGCCTATTAGTTTGCATTGCACGGTGCGCTCAGTGCGCTATTTCCGAACGTGCCCAACTGCCCATGATGTTAGTCCCATTGGTCCAAGGCTATAGAACGCGATAGTTTGACTGATCATTAAAATAATCATGCTCTGAAAATGCACACCCATCCCGTGGGCCTTTTGATATTTTCAAGTGGGCCCTGATCCAGAAAGGTTTGGCAACCTGCATGCCCGAGTAACCTCGCGTCACCAGGCTTTCCACCTCGGAGGAAAGCCTGGTCTGTGATCCAAAATGGCCGTGTGAACCGGTCTGGAGCGGATGGTATAATTTACGTCATGTTGTAGGTGTTGTGTTTTATAGTCATCAGGACAGGCAGGATGCCTATAGTACTGATTCCGCCTTGTGCTTTCCTGCCAGACGACTTCAAATCATTGACTATACAACATGACGAAAGTTACCATCAACTCCCTACCGGACCATGCACCCGAAATGGAATGCTGCCCAGGCTACTGCCCTATAGGCTATATACATACAGTACTTCAAAGACTGTGGGCCCCTGCAGGGATCTATATCCCTGGCCCACTCCTTATTTCCCTCAATACAAAAATCTCTGATTTGTACTGTGTGCATTGTGGATATACCGTTTTCGCCAAATGTTCGCCCCTCAGAATTTATCCGTAAGGGTTAAAGTGGTTGGATGCAGCGGTTCTATCTTAATGGATAGACCTTTACCATTAGAGAGTACGGGGTTGGGGGGGTTTGATGCAGAACAGAGACGCGTAAAGTTGACGAAGAGAAGAAGGTGAGTCTTGACACTAATAAGCAGTACAAGGAGACAGGCCCTGCACGGGAGGACAAGAGAGACTGCAGGCTTATTGTATTTCCCTGGGAGACATGAAAGGAACTGTCACTGCTGGTCTTGTCCTCGCCTTAATAAACCTCCACCACTTCAGAGAG